>NW_026555343.1:40779158-41379158 GCF_029017545.1 Prosopis cineraria | reverse complement strand
TGGAGCAATTTTGCCATTAAAATTATTAAAACGGAGCATTTCTGCCCTTTTCAAAATTTTAATATTGACGTCAAACGTTGACTCTTAAAAATTTGATGGAAAGGAAAAAAATATTCTATTTTAATAACTTAAATGCTCTGTTTGGTTGAGAAGAAAATATGGGAGGAAAAAAAACATGGGGAGAAAATAATTTTTTTCCTGATTGGATAGGAAAGAAAAAAATAAGAAGAAAGAAAAAGTAGGAAGAAAGTAGAGTATGGGATCCATTCTATTTTTCTTTCAACTTTTCTCTTCAAAAGTGGAGAGATTTTAGGAGTAAAATTTTTTTTACAGCATTTGCCCTCTCGCTTCCTCTTATCTATTCCGCTTTTTGACTCTCCTCTATTTTCATTTGTGCACGTCTCAACTCAGGAGGCTCCCGTCTTCGACCAACCCAGCCTGAGTATTGTCTTCATTAATGGCTTCTTCTTCTTCTTCGACATGCTCTCGCTACAATTCCTACACTCATCAAGGTTAGTTCTTCCTCTTCTTTAACATCATCTTCATCCCTGTCAAATTCGATATATTCTTGTATTTTTAATGTATTTCCTAGCATCATTTTCATTCTTATTTCTTTAACATTTAACACATCTATTATGGCCATTTTTTGAAATTTTAATTTGATAAATGATGGAAGAAAAAGCAAGATAGGAATTCTGCATAGTTTTCAATTTGAGTTCCATGAAGTAATTTTTTCCGTTCCAGTTTAGACCATTCATCAATATTTACAATAGGGAGATGCTAATTTTTTTACTTCTCAATATAGTCCTTTTGTCTTCTCAGGATAATATAAAAGTAATGAATGATTTTGATGGACTGATTTCATGATGTTGGATTGTGTGTTTTTCTTTCTTCATACTCGACTAGTGTGAAGTTTTTTCATGGGTTTGCAAATTCTATATTAGAACTATTTTAATCTAATATAAGGTTTTCTTTTATATTAGATCATCATTGATTGATACAAGCTAGGAAAGATTCTAAAAACTAAAGGCAAACAATCATAACGTAAAGGGGTAAATGATAAATAAACATAACATGCTAGACAAGTGAGGGCTTGAGTCTTGAGATGTTGCAATTCATTCCTACAAACATTTGGATATGCATTTTTTTTTCTTGTGTTTTGCCCTCTTGAATATATGTGTGTGTAGGTTTTGAAACAAGTTGCAAGTAGAGGGAAGTCTTGGTTTTAAATTTTTTCAAAGAGACATTGATACATACTATTCAATGGGATGAATTTAAAGACAACAAGTAAAATGAAGTTCTATATTTCATCTAGATTAGAGCATAATGCTTGTAGTCCTTTTGTCAAGGGTTCGAAATGGGAAAGTAGATCTACTTTTTTATATAGATCATGCTTCCTTCTTCAATATGTGCATGTGTGTGTGTACATTCTTGATGAAGCGATCGCCTAAATTCTTAATTCTTTATTTATTGTATCTTTGAAACGAATTAAATGAACAATATAACAATGTCCTATTCAAAGTGCAAGCTCTTGACTGAAAAAAAAGAAATCATAAATTACTTAGTTATGGAAACTCATATTATAGCAACAATTACTTTATGATTCCCACATTCTAAGTTACTTTTTGCATACTCATTACAACTTTGTGTCAATGTATGGCTGTGCGATTTTGAATTGTTATATAAATGAGTAACCATAACAGTGAACGAACGATCAAGGATATTGAGGAAGAAATTAGAGATTTTTATTTTGAAGTTAAAAGGTTGATTGATTTTGAAATGACTAATGGAGGTTCTATGGACTTGAACCTTGTGTTACAAGATCGGGAACATGGTAGGCGTATATGTATTGTACAACTTGTTTGTATGATTGTACATGTAATTTATTTGTTTCGAGAGATTTCAATACTAGTTAGTAAGCCTATAAGTGATGGTAATGTTCAAAGAGAGAGCATGAGGAGAATATTCATGCAAAAATTACAAGATACATAATGATTTCGTGATGTTCTTCGCATGGGACCACAAGCATTCTTGCAATTGTGTGAGAAACTTCGAAACGCTAGCATAATTAAAGATTCTCAAAATTCTACAGTTGAAGAGCAAGTGGACATAATGTAAAAAATAGAACAATGGCTTTTTTTCTTTAATTGATCAGGGAGACTATTAGTCATCATTTTCATAATGTATTACAAGCTATTATTTCTCTTGAGGTTGAATATCTTGTGCAACCTTCTAGGTCAATAGTTCCTTTTGAAATTCTAACTAATAACAGATTTTACCCATATTTTAAGGTCTGTTTTTATATTTGTGCATACTTTAAAAATTTTCTGTGTATATATAAATGACACTATTATTCTTACAATAGATTGCATTGGAACTATATATGAAACTCATGTTCGGACAAAAGTACCTAGAGAAGAAGTTGGTCAATTTTGAGGACGTAAAGATTACCCTACTCAACATGTCTTTATTGCATGGTCATTTGATATGAAAGTTACTTACATATTGGCTGGATGGGAAAGAAAACTCAGATTTAAGAATCTTAAAAATGTTTTTTCAAGAGAGGATAAACTTATAATTGTCCCAGGTGAATAAGTAGCTATTATATATATTATAAATTCATGTTTGTTCTTATTGACTAAAAATGCTTATGGATTAATTTATATTATTTAGGAAAATTTTATCTTAGGGATGCTAGCTTCCTACTCAAGCGTGGTCTGATAACACCTTGTAAAGAAGTTCAATATCACTTGAAGGAACATTCAACAAGATCAACATAAACTATGAGAGAAATTTTCAACCATAAACATGCATCATTAAGAAATGTTATTGAAAGAATGTTTGATGTTTTTTAAAAAAGATTTCCCATAATTGATAGTGACACTAAGCCACATTATGCTTTTGAGACTATGGTTGACATTGTGATAGCTTGTTGCATATTACACAATTATTTGATGGGTGTTGACCTTGATGAGAATCTAATAGCTCAAGTTGATTATGAACTGTTAGGCAATCATGGTATGAATAATCAATTTGCATCTAATCAAGGTAGCTCATATGTGGCATAACTACTTAACCCATATGAATCATGGATTGTGATTTAAACCATTTGCTTGGGATGTTGCCTTGTATTATTTGAAAATATCTATTTCACTGTATTAGTTTAAAGTGTATGTGGCCTTGCATTAGTTGAAGTACAATGATATTTTTTTTATAAATTAAAAATTTGAACAATTGCTTACTACATGATTATAATAATTGCTTGCTTTTTAAATAATGTATGCATAATTTTTATGTAGATTGAACAATGGCACAAAAAAAAAAAGGAAAGAATCAATGAAGGACAATGTGCATTGGATTCCTGAAATGAATGAAAAATCCATTGATGCCTTATTGGAAGAGACAATGAAAGAAACAACATTTACATGTAATAACATAGTGAAGACTCTTAATAGTTTCTTTGGGTCTCACATTACAAAATAATATTTAAAAAATAGAAAAAAGACATTATCACAACGATTTGCAAATCTTTATGATTTGTTTAACAGATTGAGTGGATTCTCATGGAGTCTTCTCACAAAATTGTTTGAAGCATATAATCAAATTTAGAATGATTTGATCGAGGTTAGATTACATATAATTTATTTATGTTAATGAAATGAATATTTGGATGATTTGATTAAGGTAAGTAGTCTATTTATGAAGCCATATCTTCTTTCGTGTTTGTAGAAAAAGCCAAATGCAAGAAAGTGGAAGAATACACTTGTACAACATTATGACAAGTTGTATGAGCTATTCAGTACAAATAGGGCAATAGAAAAATATACTAAAAGTGTCAAGGAAAGGGTTGCCTTAAGGGAGCAAGAGGGCAATTAATTAAATAACTCTATTATAGATGCAACTAATTGTAATTATCAACACAAGTCACCAAATTCACCAATTAATTTAGAGTACAGCCTAACATATGGGGCATTGGTAGGAACTACATTAGGTAGAGGATAAAGCGTAAGGCTTTAATCGTTAAAGCTATTGAAGAAAGGTGTGAAAAAATGACAACAGGAATAATGAAATTAATTGATGTCATACGAGATGGAAATGGTGTTGCTAAGAGGCAAGTTTAAGCTGCTAAGAGGCAAGCTCAAGTTGTTAAGAAGTGTCTTTCAATATTTGAAAAGAGTAGGCCTCATCATTATAATGAAGAGGAAGTGTGGGCTGTAATTGAGGAGATCGGAGTACTTGAAGAGAACAAAGAAAAATGTTACTTCTTTTTATGTGATGATGAGAAATGCAAGAAAACTTTCTTTAGGGTTTCATGACATAGGTGATTATAAACATTGTTCAATATGATGACCAGAGTTGAAGTTCAATGAAAGAAGTATAGACAGGGGGTTGGACTTTTTTTATTTATAGACAGTAGTACTTTTAGTTTATGGTGACATGTTGGCCTTTTTTGCTTAGAAAACATATATATTATATCATGCTTTTTAGACATGTTAGTCTTTTTTGTTTAGTAAACATATATATTCTGTCATAATGCTTATGATGTATTAACAAATTGACCATAGTATTTATAATATCTCATTATCAATATGTTGGAGATTTTATTTTTATAAGTACCATGTTTTATTTTATCAGTGCCCATTTTTTATTTTAAAATGTGAAAGTAACTTTTTTTATTAAATTATTTGATTTTAAAGTATAATTTAAAAAATACATTTTAACAAATAATTTGATTTTAAATTAATTTGATTATGTTAATTTTAATATGATTTTAGCTTTCAATTTATTTTTACAAATATAATTACATAAAATATGATATATTTTGACACAAGAACATTATAGTTATTACGATATATGTTCATTTTATTTTTTCCTTATTTTCTCCTATCCATCCAAACAGGATGAGTGATAATATTTTCTTTTTAGTTTTTTCTTTTTATTTTATTTTATTTCTTCTCAACTTTTCTATCTATCCAAACAGAAGGTAAGGGTAAAATTGTTTTAATAAAAACATTAGTGTGTCGGGACTCTTTAAGAAATACTTCAAGCACAAAAATGTACTTTTATCCAAACAAAATGCAATTGGTGTTGCTTCAGCCTGAAAAAGGCTTTGCCAAAAAAACAAAAAACCCTTGAAGAAGAGAGCTTTGGAGTGCTTCATATATGTAAGATAGATAGGAAGTAAAGAGAAAAAATGACTCAATAAACTACCGACCCATCATTCCGTAAATCATTAAAGACTTGTTTGATTAGAGAGAAGGGGAGAAAAAATTTTATCTACTTTACCAAGCAAGGAGAAGAGAGCCCTCTCCTTATCTGATAAAGTGGAGGGATTTAAAATTTGTCCTCTTTTTCTTTCAAAACCTTCCTAAATTAAAAGATTTTCTCTCCCTTCTCCTTCTGTGTCCCTAGAAGAAAAGGGGAGAGAGAAAAAATTTTTTTTTTTTAAATTTTCTTTACTCAACTTTATCAAATAAGGGAAGAGAAGGGAAGAATCCCCCCCCCCCCCCCTTAATGGTCATTTGCTCCATCGAATATCAAGAACTTACGAGAACGGCAAAGGTCATTTACTGGTTGGGACTGCCTGGAATTAAATTCATATTTCGATCTCGAATTGTGATTCTCTGTCATTCTTTCAGTCGCTTTTCTCAGCGACCCCATTCTAATGCATTTGCACTGGGCCTCCAAAGTATCTCTCATTTCCACCTTACCCCAATTCCGGTTCATATTTTGATCTCAAACCGTGATTCTCTCTAGTTGTTTCAGTCGCTTTTCTTCGTCTGCGGGTCATACCTGCCATAATCGTCTCCGACATCGCCTGGTCGAACTACCGGCCATTCGCAATGCAATGCGCCATGGAAGATCCCCGACAACAATATCTAAACAACTCGGAGACTTGCTCCTGGTGGCTTCTATCACAAAAACTCTGTCCGAGTCCGGAACTCGGAACCTTGCCCTCGACCCAGCTCACACGTCTCAACTCACTGAGCCTATTCTCCTCCGAATCCTCTCAAATCCATCACTTCACCCTTCAAAGAAACTTGATTTCTTCCACTGGTGTCGTTCGCTCCGACCCGTGTATGCGCACTCCGCCGCCGCCTATTCTCACATCTTCCGCACCGTTTGCCGCGCCGGCTACCTTAACGAGGTACCAATTCTTCTCCGCTCGATGAAGGAAGACGGCGTCGTTGCTGATTCTCAGGCGTTCAAGGTTCTCCTTGATTCTTTCATTCGGTTGGGTAAGTTCGATTCGGCGCTGGAAATTTTAGATTGCATGGAAGAACTAGGGGCTACCTTGAATCCCCGAATCTTGAACTCTGTTCTTATTGCTTTGGTAAGAAATAACCAGCTGCGTTTGGCTCTGTTTATATTTTTTAAGCTTCTGGATGCTGAATCCAATGGTGGTGGTGATGTTGGTTCTGCCCCTAGCTCCAATGCATGTAATGAATTGCTAGCTGCTCTTAGAAAAGCAGACATGAAGGAAGAATTTAAAAAAGTTTTTGAAAGACTGAGGAAAAAGGAAAAGTTTAAATTTGATATCTGGTGTTATAATATTTGTATTTATGCTTTTGGATGTTGGGGTGATCTCAGTACTTCTTTAAGCCTCTTCAAAGAGATGAGGGGAAGAGAATCTGATGCATCTGGGAGTTCAGTTGGGCCTGATTTGTGCACCTATAATAGTTTGATCAGCGTGCTCTGCAAAGTTGGAAAGGTCAATGATGCACTCAAAGTATGGGAGGACCTTAAAGGATCTGGTCATGAACCTGATGAATTCACTTACAGAATCCTTATCCAAGGTTGTTCCAAGACTTATAGAATAGATTATGCAGCTAAGATCTTTTACGAAATGCTGAATAATGGATTTCAAATGGATACAGTTGTTTATAATTCTCTTCTAAATGGACTTTTGAAGGCCAGAAAAGTAACAGAAGCTTGCCAGCTTTTCGAGAAAATGGTTGAAGATGGAGTAAAAGCCTCATGCTGGACATATAATATTTTGATAGATGGATTACTTAAGAATGGAAGGCCAGAGGCTGCTTATACTTTATTTTGTGACCTGAAAAAGAAAGGTCAATTTGTTGATCGAATTACATACAGCATCATTGTGCTGCAACTTTGCAAGGAGGGTCTACTTGAGGAGGCACTCCAACTGGTGGAGGAAATGGAAAGCAGAGGTTTTATTGTTGACCTAGTTACCATAACTTCACTCTTGATTGGCGTCCATAAACATGGCCGTTGGGATTGGACAGACCGGCTTCTAAAGCATGTAAAAGAGGGTGACCTGGTCTACAATGTTCTCAAGTGGAAAGCGGGAATGGAGGCTTACATGAAGAGCCATAAGAGTAAGAAAAAGGATTATACTCCATTGTTCCCTTCCAAAGGAGATTTTGAGGAGGCGATGAACCTTATAACTTCTGATGATATCAACCTTGATTCAGACGGTGCTACAACTAAAGATGAGGGGTTGATTTTATCCTTTGAAACTGATGAGTGGTCTTCATCACCATACATGGATAGATTGGCCAAGCAAGTAAAGTCTGATGGCCATTCTCCTCAACTGTTTTCCCCTACTCCAGCACGACGAGTTCAAGAAAAAATTTCACATTCCTTTGATATTGATATGGTAAATACTTTCTTGTCCATATTTTTGGCTAAGGGGAAATTGAACTTGGCTTGCAGGCTGTTTGAGATTTTCACTGACATGGGGGTGAATCCTGTGAGTTACACATATAACTCTATAATGAGCTCATTTGTGAAAAAGGGCTACTTCACTGAGGCTTGGGCTGTTCTCAGTGAAATGGGGGAAAAGGTTTGCCCGGCTGACATAGCAACCTACAATGTGATAATTCAAGGTTTAGGAAAAATGGGAAGAGCAGACCTAGCCAGCTCTGTTCTTGACAGACTACTGAAGCAGGGTGGTTATCTTGACATTGTTATGTATAACACCCTCATTAATGCGCTGGGGAAAGCAGGCCGTATTGATGAAGTGAACAAACTCTTTGAGCAAATGAAGAATAGTGGGATAAATCCTGACGTTGTGACTTACAATACATTAATTGAAGTTCACAGCAAGGCAGGTCGATTGAAGGATGCTTATAAGTTCTTAAGAATGATGCTGGATGCTGGATGCACGCCCAACCACGTTACGGACACAACTTTAGATTTTCTGGGGAAGGAGATTGATAAATTGAGATACCAAAAGGCCTCAATTTTGAGTGAAAAAGATGATCCTTCTTGAGGGTATGAAGCCTCGGGTAACTGACTACGTGTATGTTTGATTTTTAGTTTACATCTAGCAAATGTTTATTTAAAAGGTCTAATTATTTATTAGATTTGATAAAGTGCATCCTAACTATAGTTTAAATGTGTTTTTGAGAGTTACTCAACTAGAACTTTAGAGAGAGATTTTTAAAGTTTTTTTGTAGTGGAGTTTTGCTCTGCAATTGTATTGTGTCATTTCCTCTAATCATAGATAGGATACTTTATTGCCGTGAAATGGTAGCTTTAAGGATTGGTGGCGTCAGAGATTGAGCACCAGTGGCATAATAAAACTCGGCTTCCTTAGGGAGATTATAAAATGACTAAATGAGGGTATTTGTTAATTGTTATGCAACTCTATCATCGATATATCAAAATCCAGTACAGCATTTTTTTTTTGTCAAAACTAGGATTAACGGACAATATTCTATAAAAAAAGGTATGGGGTGTGAATTGCATGGAATTACAGTGAAAATCCTTTTTTCAAACTAATGAACCAACACTTTGGTTTATTCTTTAGCACCCTCCGTTGCTGCATCACAAGACGTATACCGAACAGGTTCTATGGATCAAATTTATCACAAAACAGCTCACGACACCTTCCTCCTCAAGCTCCCTTTAGTCTGCTTCACTTTTGAACTCTGAAGAATCGACGTTTTAATTTTTCCTAGCTGTTAAAATCACAATTAGCAGAAGAAATAACGAGTCAGAAGACATAATGTATAATGGAAATCAAGAACAAATCAAGGAACAGAAGACAAAACTAGACTTGCCCAAACACGCAGAACTGTCTGGACACTCATTATGCGTGCTATTAACACATTCTTTCTCTGATATTATTTATAAATCATTTTTTAACTATCTAATTAAAACTAAGGAGAGATGGTGAAATTATTAATGTTGTCTAACAAAGAAATTTTTTTCAATTTACCCTTACTAAATAAAGTATTTTTAAAAACACTTTCTTTCTCCTACAACTAATTACTCTCTACTCATCGAAAATGGTGAAAGAGTAAAATTAAAAAAAGTAATTAATGATTCATTTTTTCTGTAAAATGACTTATAAAAAGAATCATAAATTGTTTCTATAAAGTGACTAATATATAAGATTGGAGGAAGTATTTGTCTAAACTCAATTACCTCTTGTATATAGATTAGCTATACGGAAAAGTACTCACAAAATTGTAATTAGAGTTGATACATGGCTTTTCTTCTGAAAAGCACTAATGTAAAGTTTCTTGGAAATTTCCAACACAGTTTACTTCTATGAGTTACTTGTGAGGTAGATTGCCTGAGAAAATTCCAAGTCGATGGTGGTTGCTATATTATTCTCTTAAATACAACAATTCTATCTATATTTTTGCCTTTCTACAACCTTTACAAATAATTTTCGTCTGTACTGTTCTTCTCATATTTTAAAATTTAAGAAAATCCTCATTCCTTTAAGTTCAAGTTTAATCTGCTATACCATTGTAACATGTCTCTACATTCACACCATATTGTAAAATCTATTTCAATTTCCTGGTTTTCTTGCGAGGCTTTTAGCTAACATATTGATCCAAAATTCTTTCGTACTTCTGCTCTCCAATATTATCAGGTTCATGTATACTCAACAAAACTTTGCCCCTAATTTACATGTATTCTAACGACAATCCCTGAAAACATATATGTTTATTCATTTTCCGTTTCTACTTTATAACAAAGCTCTACTTATCAAGGTTTAGTGGTTTACAAATTCACCAGCTTTTCTAGTTCTTACTTTTCTACTGCATAATTTTTCAATGAATATGCAAAGAACGAAGAAGAAAGAAATGACATCTTTTATATTCAGTAGCATTTCTTGATAAATATTTCTAGAGATAGATCCCTTGTTTTTCAGCCTTCACTATAAGTTAAGAGCAAGAAGAAAGTGCACTATTGCATACCATGAAAGCTCTTGCTCCATAGGACCTGGCCATCGATGCCAGTGAGACGCTCATCATCAAGGCGTTTCCACGTTTTAATCGACTTGACATCTCGCCACGTTCCCTTCACTGTTTTCTCCAAGCTAGCTACCACTACTCTTGCTCTCCTAGACCACCCAGCCTTTCCATAAGCATGATATCCAAATCCCCCACCATAACAAAGATGAGTACCTGTTAGCTTGCCGCAGAAGTCATTGATGTGATCATGACCAGTGAAAACCGCCTTCACATCTCCGGCTTCAACTAACGTCGTAAAGAAGCCGGAGTTCACAGATGCAGAGCTAATGCCTTCCTGCTTTACACCTGTAAAGTTTGATGAGTCAAAAAAAGCATATTCTGGTAATGGGATGTGGAAGTATGCGAGACCAGGAGCAGGTGCTTTCTGAGGCACTGGTTTATCCATGTAGGCTCTCTGCGGAACAAAGAGGAAAATGGTTAATCAAAAGATTACAATCCAAGGTTAAGTTTTGAAGAATTAGCAAAGAGTTAGTGATACAAATACTTTTATAATAAGCTTTTCAATTAGGTTCTTGACTTCGGCACCAGAGTTCAGTAAAGGTTTTGAATAAAGCAGTTCAGAGTATTGGCTACTTTAGCATTTCTAATAGTTATTGATATTAATAAACCTAATTATTGAGTTGTTTTTAGAGCGTTCATTGATATTAATAAATCTATTTATCGAGTTCTTTTTAGAGTGTTCATTGTGTTTCCTTTGTTTCCAGATCAGTTAGGCTAGGATACAGTGATCCACAGAAACTTCCAGTCATGAGCAGCTGTTGAAGCAACAATCAAGAAAAGCAGGGTGAACACATTTAGAGACTAAACTAACAATTTTGTCTCGAGTATTTTACCAGTTCAGCTTTAGTTTTATGAAAATAACAAATTACATACATATTAGTCCTTCAAATCCAAAACAACCAACACACTCATGCACATGCTAACTTTGGAGGACTAAAGCTAGATTGGCTTAACAATCTAGGGACCAAGTAGCTAGTTTAGTCATAATTTTTCTGGACACCAAGTGTTAATGTAAAGTAACTGCAGCAGCATGTCAAGGGAAATGATCAAACAGTACCCTTAGTTTTGCAGATGTTCGTTGGAACCATAGTTGCTGGGAGGGTTTAATCCAACCATAGCCAGGAATGGAAGGGGAAGTGGAGTAATCTCCGCTATCAAGAAAGTAGAGATTGAGAACTGATTTGTTTGCAAATTCAGTGCCCTCAACTCCTTCAACCTCCAAGTTATAGTTCCCAAAACCATCAATGATGTGTACTTCTGAAGGATTGAATTTTGAAAGAGTGTTCTTCATCCCCACAATGTGTTTCATCACCCCTTCCCTAGAGAGGGATCCTTCCTGATCATGGTTACCCAAAACAGCTACCCAAGGAATGTTCGATGCAATTGCTGGAGCAAATGCAGCATCCAATGATTTAGCCGAATCCGAGGAATCAAATCCAAAGATGTTATCCCCTGTGACAACAGAATGAACATGGACTTTGTATCAGATATTCAATCATCAAACAAACATATAACAAACTGGCTTTACAGGAGCAAACAAAAAAAAAAATCGTTTCATGTTTACCTAAATACTTTGTTTCTTTTATATACCAAGTACAATCAATATACTGATTTAACAAATCATATGGGATAAATAGATATCACTTTTCCACATGTACTAACTACTAAACTGGGTAAATGTGGATTCTTTCACAAGGATAATATATTAAATTTTGTTCTTTCTCTAGGATGTTGTTTCAAATTGCCCCAGTACGAGAACGTGTTTTAAGATTCATCTCTTCCATCAAACTATTGAATGATTGGGATTTCACTGTTACTGATACCATCTCTCCCTATAAAGTATGAAAGGAAGGAGGCTATTCTTAGAACCAGAAAAAGGATGCGACTGGGAAGCACAGGTACAGACGAGGATGACAGATGCAAAATATGCAGTGTTTCCATGAAAAATTCCAAGCATGTTGCTTCACAGGACAGAGAGAAAAGCGACATCAGAAGTTTATGACGAACTTTCTCAGTAGGAACAGAAGTGGGAAATCAAAACATGAGAGCTAAATACCAGTGAAAACGATGAGATTGGGCTTCTCGGCAAGGATCATTCTCTGAATAAAGGCAGTGGTATTAAGGTCGGAACAGGAAGCATTCTGAGAAGGAAGCACATCCAAGCAAAGGGTACTCTTGCCATCTGCATAGTGCATATCTGCCACCTGCAATATCTTGAATTCTCCATTATCACCGAACCTCAGCTTCTGCATCTCTCGTGGGTTCGCTTGTTTCGCCGCCAATACGCAAATCGGGAGCACACAAAAAGAGTACACTATCAGTGTCACCGCCATGGAATCAGAACCCAACTTCTTCCTCCTGGTGCTCTTAACATCAGAGCCGTTTCTACTATCGGAAACCATCTTGGTTAGGTGGTGAGAGTAAATGATGATGCTCAGAAAACCGTAAGAGAGATTTATTGAAGTCCGTAGAAGGAGGTAAGCTATCAGCTAGCTGATGTCGTACGGAAAGTAAGTAAGTAAAGAAAGCAATGAAAAGATATGAGAAAGGACATTCCCGGAGATGATTGAGTTGCTTACGCCTCACAATCAGAGACCAGCCCTCGATAGCTTCCAGCCTTCTACTACCCTCGTGAAGCACGATCAAGAAATTCAATTAAACAACCAAAAACAAAGGGAAATTTTAAAAAGTGATTTTTCCCCCCCTGAAAACTCTTGTAATGAATTCTTCTAAGATCATATAGTAACTATTTATGTGTTTACATTGAATATCATGGGTTGATTGATGAATTATTTTTGGCCAAGATGGATTGATTGATGATTGAAAGTGAAGGGCAGAGCTGAAGCGGATGAGACTAATCACAACCAAACAAGCGACGATGCGACTGAATCATTCTCATTTTATTATTATTATTATTATTATTATTTGCCGAAATTTTCATTTTTTATATAAACTTTGTATGAATCCAACCATTTTCATTTTCGCCTTGCTTTGCTGTGCTTTGTCTGAAAGTGAGGCCCATCCATGCATGTGACACATTTCTTAATGGTTTCTCATTATGGCCACTTTTTTTTTTTCTTTTTCTTTATTATAACCTACAATGTTCACGAATCTCCGATCTTCATTACCAGACCATGGAACAACAATACGACAATTTTAAACAAAAGAAAAGACGCAAATTGGGGTCTCCGTCTCTTGCTTGAGGAGGTCAAACCTTTTTAAGGATCATTTATGCATTTCCATGATGAGCTTGCGTTCACATCAAATTTAGGTAAGCTTTCAATTTAATTCTTTAATGTTATGAAATATATTTTTTAGTCCTTTAATCCAATGTTATGAAGACCGGACCGGCCATTGAACCGGTCAAGATACTGGTTCATGGTTCAATGGTTAGACCGCAGTTTGAACTGTGGTCCAACTAATCATAAATAAATTGATATATTTTAAATATTATATATTTAAAATAGAAAGAAATAATCATATATAGTAACAAAAATGAATGTTTAAATTTCAAACAAAATAATATACAATAAAAAATATAACATCCATCAATATTACATTATTTTTATCCAAAACATATACAAGTGTTTCATAATTCATAATTTATAACTTTAAAATATATACACATATACATAATTTATACATATTTCATACATTTTTTATTTCATAATACTTAGTAGGTATAAATATCTATAAATTATAATTTTAAAATATGAATTAAGAAAAATAAAAAATAATATAATCGGTTCAACCGGTTCTTGTCTGGTTTTGGCCGGTTTTACCGGTTTGTGGCCGGTTATGTTGGTTCTTGACCGGTTCTTGAAATTTCTAATTTTTTGTGATGACCGAACCAGACTTGGGACTGGTTCCCGGTTGAACCGGTTGGACCAACCGGTCCGGTCCGGTTGTGATAACACTGCTTTAATCTTATACTGTTACTTTCAAGTAATTATTTTTTTTGTACCAATTACTATTATTTTAAAAAAAATTAAAATTAACATGTCATCATTTAAAAATATTTTGTTAATATTTAAAAGTTTAAAAAAATTTTGTGATTAAACTAACAATATAAAGATTAAATAATTTAAAATATATTTTATAAAATTAAGAGATCAAAATAAAACCTTATATAAAATTAAAATATTAAAAATATACTTTAATATATCAAAATTTAAAATATGGTCGTAGAACAATAAGTCTCATAAATTTAACTCACGGAACTGAACTTTTAAATTTTATATTTATTTAGAAATATCTCTATATTAAAATTTTAAATTTAATTTTTTTCACAGTTTAAATTTTAAAGGATAAAGGTGTAAATTTATTTTTAAACTTTTTCTTCAAGGATATCTAATATCTTAAACTTTTGTTTAAAGCAATGTTACCCTAAAACTCTAAAAAATGGTGCAATGTTGCTCTGTTGTTAGAATTGACCATTTCTTGATCGTTTTGTTTAATTGGACTTATCATGTGGCATTTTTTAAAAATTAAAAAATTGATAAAGGTATAAATTTATCTCAAAACTCTATAGAAAAAGTTTCAGGATAAATTTATATTTTAACATTTTTTAATTTTTAAAAAATGTCAAGTGGTAAGTTCAGTCGGGCAAAACAATCAACAAATGGTCACCTTTGACGACAGAGCAACATTACACCATTTTTTAGAGTTTCGAGTCAACGTTACCTCTAATAAAAGTTTAAGATATTAGGTATTTTTGGAGAAAAAGTTTAATGATAAATTTGTATCTTTACCCAAAATTTAAATGTTTAATTTTATAATTATTTAAAATGATTTAAAATATTAAAAATATCATGCATAGTCCAACCAATCATGCTTTTATATTGTCAGTTGTCACTGTTCTGTGCATGACAATTTCTCTGTCTTTCAGCATCCTGTGAGCAAAACGGTGCAAAACCATCTCTTAAGTAAATAAAAGTCAGCGATACCAACCAGGTGACTTTGCTACCGGACTAGTCTCTCAATCAATGTTCAAATTTTTACTGAAAACTGAAAGATAAGTTTAGTAAAAAAAAAAAAAAAAACTACTCTCTCACATTTTGACAGATCAATATTCAAATTTTTATTAGAAGATATGTCAACAATAATTAATGTATCACGTTTATTACCTCTAAAAAAGACACCCATATACAATAAAAAAAAAAAATCAAAGCAAAACAACAGAACCACCCCACGATGAAACTTAGGATCGCACTGATACCTTTCTTTGTAGCATTCTTTAAGCTCTCTTTCTGCAGTAGAATGACATGGACTGAATGCTATATATTTTAAAAGTGAATTTGTAAATTGAGAGCAAACACTTGATCTGAGATTCACATGTCGAAACTAACTGAACAGGGTCTCCTCGATGAACCCCTATTAATTTCACATCTTTGTGTAAAACTTTTCACGACAAACCAGCAGACATAGTTGGTTAATATAAGAAGAGGATTTTCTTTTGCCGAAGAGAGGCAAAATTTAACCTGCAATACCCGGATTCTTAATGCAGAAGCAAGTTGCCTAGACTTTTTTTCTTTTCTTTGTTTTTTTTTGTCTGATCATACTCTAATCAATACTTGAGATACTTTGAATCAAGCTGCATACATAAGACAAATAAGTCTTTAAGAATAGACACTGAATTAAAGAGGACCACATATGTAACTATCTCCATAACCACAATCCATCGCATCCGCTGTCACACCTCGAAAACTGTCATGCAGTTGATTGGTTACTAATAAATACTCTGTTGTTTCTTATTAATAGAATCAAGAGAACCCTCTCAAAATTCTCTTTAAAAACAAAAAACGGAGGGGTTTTGTTAGGGTTTGCTTGATTTCTGTTCCTATTTTTTATTTTTAAAAATTGTTTTATGATACAATTTTTGAAATTTATTGTTCAAAATAAAATAAAATAAAATTTGTTTGGTTATATTAATTTAAAAACAATTTTAAAATTTAAAATATAAAATGATAGTATCAGTTATAGATAGTCAATAGTAGTGATTTATGATAGAAATTGATCAAAACAACTGTAATTTTCAATAATCAAATGTATTATATTTTAAAAATAGAAAAAATAAAAAAACAACTTAAAGTTATTTCAATTAAAAATGAAAATAATTTTGAAAACAATTTAATCAAAAACACCTGTCCAAACAAGTTTTAAATTTTTTTTCAAAAACAAAAAAAAAATTTTTAAAGACAAAACAAATAGAGCCCTTATATACTGATTGTTAGCACAATTTGGATTACTCACCAATACAAAATTTAATTGGATCGAGTCTTAGTTCAACTCAAAGATTGAACGTTTATATTTAGTTTACTTTTTATCATGAGGAATTAGACATCAAGTTGTATCATGCCCATCTTCAGATGAGGAATTTAGCCCTTCGTAGAATTTAGATTCAAATTCTCTGCATTCACCATTTGATTGCACGCAGTTTAGTTGGGAGGAGATAGAGTGCAAAATAAATAAGAGAATGGGAGAAACTGAAGCTCGTGTTGCTTTTTCTCTGAGTCATTCGTTCTCTTTAAATGCTCGGTTATAGAGAATATAAATTTGAGATTATGATCATGAAATAATATTGCTTCTATTAATTATTGATTCTTTTATTTATTTTTTCCAAAAAATATTTATGTATGGCTTCAGGCCTCCATGAAAGAAGCCTAAAAAGCCCTTCTAAAGAGTGAAAACATTTTCATGGGCAAAATACGGCTTTGCCAATTTTCATCTTCATTAGGTAGCTCCTCAACTAAAATTTTGAACCTCAAAAACCAGATTCAAGATGAAATATTCTCTCTCTAAGATACGAAAGCATTTATTATGAATAAAATATAGAGTGAAGAGAAATGAGAAGATGAGGAAGAAGAGGAGAAAGAATAGAGGCAATAGATATGAAGATAACCTCTTTTATATTCTCTTCGATACTTACAATACAAATGATATATCCTATTTGTAAGCATGAACTTATATCAAGAGTTACACAAATGATAATGGCAAATAAAAACATAATCAACACTTATGATTATAGGAGTTTCATGAAAGGAAATGAAGATGAAGAGACAAGGGAAATGGACACCCACATCATTTTTAATATTTATAATACTTCCCCTTGAATGTCAATTGTATAAAAGTGTGCCTCATTAAAAATTTTAACTAGGAAAAACCCTGCAGGACAAAAACCTAGTAAAAGAAAAGAGTGCATTTTTCATTTATACGCTATCCAATACTGCCTTGTTAAAAACCTTACTAAGAAAATCTAATGAAACAAAACCTTGATTAAGAAAAAAAGAATGCAGTGTGTATTTACTCCTTTTGATGAAAACATCACTTTTAAATTATTATACTTCAAGATAATATACTAATTTATCAAATGCAATTGTTGTCAATATTTTTTCAAATAGATCTTACTCTTGGTCAAACCATACGAGATGCATTGTCATATTTGAGGATATAATACTTTTCTCATATTATCATATCTTTTTTTCAATATCTATTAGTTCATCAGAACATAAATTTTGCTAAAAAAAATTGTATCATGTACAATATTAGCCAAATGTATAAATATTAATAAATATGATATTTCAGAACCAATCAATTTAGTATAGCCTCGCAAGCAAAATAAACATAATAAAATGATTTTATAACCATTGGTTATTAAATACTCAATCCACAAGTTGAACGTAAAATAGATATCAAAATTTTATTATTAAATTTTTTTGATCAAAACCTATTTTCAATACATATATGCAAAGACAATATACATACATACATATGCTTGAGTAATAATAATTCATACAAGTTTAACAACTTACACGTGTATATATATTGAATAAATTTATCGAGAATGTTTCATGCTTCTAGCATTTTAACTCCTTTAAAGATCATCATGTAAAATGCTATAATAATATTCAATAGATGCTTCATATTTCAATTTCATATACTGACATGCTAATAATATATACAAAAATCCACTACAAGATAATATACTTAATTATCATTAGACCTTTGTGAAAATCTTTATTTTCACATAAATGTTCATTTATCCCATAATAACGTTGCATTTCAAATATTTGGATTGCATGTCCGTGATTTTCACATATTAGAAATTAATATAATTATACTCATATTGCGTCCTTTCCTTTGCCTCTTTTTGGTTTAGCCAATTATCTTTTGTCTGCTTTTCATGACAAATTTGTATATAAGATTCTTAGTTAATCACGTGATATTATCATCAAAATTATTGTCAACAACTTTATCTTTTCAGTTTCATTTTTTTAACTGACATAACTTATTGAGATCTCTCTTATTACTTTCAGGTACGTGAATCTCTTTTAAGATTTTACAATTAATTATGTCATGACCCTCTTATGGAGTGTTTGCCTCCTTGGTATAATCATCTTAATTATATGCTCCTCTTTTATCAAGATTTTGTATTAGGAATCAATTAATCTCTCATACTTCAGGCATGCTTTATTATTATTTATTTCAATTAGAGCATTTTTAGCTGAAATATGAATTTAGTTAATTCTCATACAAGTCAATGACTGTATTTGGCAAATTCTTTTACATATCATATTTTAAAATGCAACATTTGATAAATTCATGGTTCATATCTTTTATGTATGAGGATCTAAGTAAGTAAGACGTAATAACAATGCATTTCATGTATATTTTTTCAACTATTCATTTTCTTCCCATAATGTTAGGAAAACTTTGTCAAACGATGATGACCAGCTAATCATGCTGTCTAAGTCTCCTAAATCCATTTTTTTCTTTAGAAACATTTTTTGTTTCATTCAAAGACAAACAAGAAGGAGGAGGAAAAATTTATTCTCATAAATATTAATCTAGCTATTTTGAAAGGAGGCTTTAATGAATGATTTACTATATCACATTTTAAATTATTTTCAAAGTCTAAAGTATAAATTCACTAGCATTCCCAATTAAAATTGTCTAGATCACATAGTTTGAAAATTGTATGCTTTTATATAATGATTTATGTATATAATTTTGCAAATTCATGTTGCAAAAATATTTTATAGATGCACTATTAAATTTATTGAATATTTATACTATCACATGCTATCTAATGGACTCATATATTTGAATTTGTTATATTTTTAAAAAAATGATAGATCCATACTCAATCATACTTAGTGAACACATCATTTTTTTTTTGAGAAAAAGCAGTACAGTACCTTAAAACGTTTAAAGTATATAACATGTTTTCTATTCATGAAGAATCTTCAAGTTTTTAATGACATTAGTGCATGTCCTCTATAACCATTTACTTATATATGTATTGGAATGATCAAACAAATTATGCTAACAATATATAGTGGATCAATAAACTTCTAGTTTATTGAACAAAAAAAATCTAATATGAACCTTTCATTTTATTTTTGATAACTGTAATTGACTTATAATATCAATTTGCATCTAGGACCTATTAAATCTTGAGAGCAAGTATATGAGCGGTATTCAATCACATATTAACTCACCTTTGTTGCTCCTACAATCTCATATTCAATCACATTATTAACCACATTTGTGCTCTTACAATCTCTCCCCTTAAATGGAAGTTACATAAACATAATTTTTTTATTGTGCATTTTTAAGATAAAATAAACCAATAGCTTACCTTTCATTACAAAATCCAAATGCTTCTCAACTCACACAAACTATGGGTTTCAATTTTTGATTGAGCTATTTATCCAAATCCTTCACTAATCAATCTCTTACATTGATATATTGATCAATTTTTCATCACTTATCATTTTCCACTACAAAATGAAAGACATTCATTTTAGTTGTGTAAGAAACTACTTTCTTCAAAATTGACATATTTCAACATAATTAATTTATAAATTATAATATATTCAATATAATAAACTATAAATATAATTACAAGTTTTACACATATTGCAATTATTTTTTGGATATTTTCTTTAAAATTACATCAAGATTAAATCAATATCAAATATGTATAATAATTACTCAAGAAATAAATTGCGATAATTTAAACATAATAACAATTAAACACCATTTAGATTTTAAACATAGTCTTCTAAACTTAAAATCATATCCTTTTTTAAAGTTTAAAGATCATATAACCTTTTGGGTTTATCATTATTTTCCTTTCTGCACAAAAAGTTTTTCCGTGCATTGTCTTAGATCACAACATGTGGCTTTCATATTTTATATTACTTTTATATTCATTCGTTTCTCATGGCCCTTTTGGCTTCATAACCAATTTGGACATTTCACATTTACTTTCCAATGAATTGCCCATACATATTGTCTATCGGGCTTCTAACCATATTATAACATTCACTTATAATTTTATTCAATGCCTATACAAAAATATTATTTTCAACAATTATGGCAAGACAATATTTTTCAATAGTCGAGACAAAATATTATTGACTTTTTAATTTATTAATGCCATGTTATCATAATCATTACCTTCCATTGAGATTGGTCTATACTTTCAATAGCATATAATCAATTTCATTAAATATTAGTCTTCAAGGACTATAACAATTTAAATTACACAACTCTTTCATATTCTTGGTGCTTGAATAATTAGCCTTTAGGACTATAATATTTTAACCATCAGATCATCAAAATACCATGAATTTTTTTTAATCATACCATCTATTCAAACCATAAAAGGATCTTTTATAAGAAAATCATTATTAAAAATTGATGTAGATCTTTAGTCTTCAGGACGATGGTAATTTGTAACAGCATTTATAACATTTACCAAATTTTTATTTCAATTAGTAAGGAAAAAGTATTATTATCTCAACACACAACAAGGCATCCACCTTTTTCACTTCCAATATATATGATTAATCATTATTAACTTTCAATAGTCAATTTGCACACTCTATATATGGTTATTACCTTGCTTGTAAGCAAGTTAAATTTGTTGATTTTTCATATTTGTTATATTATATCAATTTCATCAAATATTGGTCTTCAAAGCTATAATAAAAATAATTTAAATCCATCAAGCTTCTCATAATATGAAATATTTAAACTACTAGCCTTTTGCTTACATATTATTTATAGCATCAAATAGCTAAATTGCCATAAACCAAAATGACCTTCTTCAAAATCAAAATCCATATGACTCCTGATCATCTAATCATATGATAAAAAACTATTAAGAATAATAATAATTTTATATTGTTTTTCAAGAACAATCAATTTATATCAAACTAACAGAGTCATATCATTCATCAGAATGAATCTTAAAATCAATTATGAAACAAGACTATAGAAAATAAAATTTTGATACCCTAATATGATGAATATGAATCTCCAACCATCCATATACCTTATTTGAAATTGCAAGGTTATTAATTCCTCTAGACAAATTGGAAAGCTCCACCACACCATTTGGAACAAACTATCTCCATATGATGAACAATGATCAACAAGAAATTTCTAGGACAATATGTTAGACTCATCTAGTAGAGATTTGTGCTAATAACATGATATGAATAAATATAGAGAGAATAGAAATGAGAAGATGAGGAGGAGGAGGAGAAAGCATAGAGGCAATAGAAATAAGGATAACCTCTCTTGTATTCCCTTCCATATTTACAATACAAATGACATGCCCTATTTATAAGCATGGACTTATATCAAGGGTTACACAAATGATAATGGCAAATAAAGCATAATTAACACTCATGATGGTGAGAGTTTCATAGAAAGATGAAGAGACAAGGGAGATGGACATTCACATGATTCTTAATGTTCATAATAGCATGTAATTTATTCTACTACATCCAATCATACGGTCTAACTAATGTTGGAGAGGCACACAATTATAATGCAACAACTCTATGATCCATATAGCTATCATCGTTACAACTCAGAACTTCCTCAAATCAGATAAACGACAGAGAACTACAGCAGACAAACTTCAAAAGACACCAAGACGATACTTGTACGGTTATAACCAACAAACCAAAGATCAAGAGTCCTTATCTTTTTCTCCCAAAGCAGAGGACTTGAACCAAGGGACCCATACCGAAGTTTTCTTCTGATACAGCCTAAACGCTTCTGCTCTGTTAGCTTGCTTAACCATGCGGTCTTCAACAAGCGTAGTCACATAAGCCAAACACATGGTGTTTACTAATGCCCCAACAAAGGCCCATCCTTGTCCCAGGTTCCAAGCAAAAAAACCTAGTCCCCACCACCATAGCTGCTCTCCAAAGTAATTCGGATGCCGGGAGTAATACCACAGACCACTGTCAAGCACAGGGACCACAGGTTTACCTAGCCCCTTCAGCTTGTCGTTGCTACTCACAAAGTCATAGAGCTGTGTATCAGCAAAGTAAGCTATGACAATGCCACATACACAGGCAACAATGGCTACCAAGTCCCAGATGCTCAGAGGCTGGTTCATCGTATGAACAACATAGAATGGAAGGGATAATGCAATTATAAAAACCTGCAAATGAGGAAGATGCCAAGGAGAAAACACCCATTTAAATGACATAACACTTGAAGCAAACAGCTATGAAGTATTGCTGTTTCACAAACATAGGGTTCGGTGTCTAATTCATATCTGACCCTACGAAATACAACACAAATCTTCAGATTGTCTTTGAACTTGAAGATCATAAATTTTTTTTTTTTGTCTCGTATCTACTAGCGAGAAATCAAACAAATAAGTATGAAGCATTAATAATAGTCCTCCTCCTTCTCCTCATTTTTTTTGTGTCTCATGCTTAACAGGTCATTTAAGAAAATTAATACATATTGAATACTCATATCAGATACGATGATGTGTTTAAACAAAAATACATTTAAGCATGTTGTCTCGTATCTATGTTTGCAGTACAGGTGTTTTTTATCATAACAGGCAATTTATCAAACAGGTTAAGGGAGTTCTTTACTTCCCACTTAGCTTAACAACCAGAGGTGGAAAAGAAAGAAACCATGAAACGCTAACCTGCTGAGGGACGTAGACGGCGAAGAAAGAAGCCCACCACCAATGCTTTCCATACTGATGGCTCAAATTGGTGATGAAGCGCCAATCCTCTCTGGCACCCCATTGCCACTTTTCTCGCCTGAAGTAGTTATGGCTGAGCCTAATACTCCAAACCCAAGTCAACAAGATCGCGATCCTCGACCTCCACCAATTATATTCAGCCAAAGGATGAGTCGCGTAGTAATGAACAAGCATCACCGGTATCACTGTCCAATACGGGTCAATCATCTGTAACAATCACTAAAACACGAGTCAATTTCCACACAGCCCATAAATAAAGCCAAAAACCTAATCCAAAGAAAAACGCGTTACGCACCCAGTGGCTCGATTGGAGTAGGCCGATGATCCAGAAGAGGACATTGACGTTGGAAGAAGAAGAGTACATTGGCCAATAACAGAGGATGATGATAGCACCAAGCCCAGAGATTGGGGACAGAATCGATGCGAATTGCAGATTCATAGTTCTTAAGGAATGAAAGATAGAAGAGAATAGAGGGAAGAGGAACTAAGAATGCTATGAGAGCATTCTTAAGATTGCTATGACCAGCACTACCTACCATGGCGTCTTCACCTCACCGTGTCTTGCCCAGTGGCTTTGGATCATACGCAAGGTAAAAATTTGAACTTTATAGATCTCGAAGAGAGAGAAAGCTTAACCACCAATCATATATGCCAACAACAATCATTAGCATGGATCACTTTCTGCTTGCGGTTCCCACAAAAGAAGCCACGGCCATTTACATAGTGATAAAAGAGGATCCCTTTCCTTATGCCACACAATGATAGGTGATTTTCCATGATCCCTCCTCAGTACTCTCCGTGGTCTTTGGACAAAAAAAAAAAGCTAGATTATCCCCTCCCATTATAATTATAATTATTATAATTATAATAAAATAATTATAATGTAATGTCTGAAAAGGCGAAAAAAAGTCATTCTTGGATGGATGCCCCTCAAGTTAAGTATTATCCATGGAGATCAAAAGTATTTCACTTCAAAATGGCAAAAACTAAGGGAGAATGACAAAAAATATTTGAAGTATACAAATAACAATTACTCCCTCCATCGTCATAAAGAGTTAAATATTTAAAAGTATAAATCATTTTTAATTTTTTGAGATGGAATCATTATTTTTTTTAAGGTGCCTTTATTAAAAGAATCACTTTATATTTATTGTAAGATGTTTAATAAGAGTAAATATATAAAGATATGGTTAATTTAAAAGTAAGTAATTACTCTATTAGAAAATAAAATTCGGTTAAAAATGCATTATATTTTTGAATGGAGAGAGTAAGTATCATGAAAAATAATTTAATTAGACTATAAACTAATACAATATAGAAAATAACTATCTTATTTTTGCAAATTTATCTATCAAATAATATTGATAATTTAATTATCTTTTATTGGTTTTAGTTATGAGTGACTTGCATAGAGTATGAGACTGCAGACACTACTCCAATGGAAGGCCCTTTGCCTTTTGATGAAAGCCACCTATTATCAAGCCCTTCAATTTATTTCTTCCCAGGTGGTTTATAAGCCTTTGAAATTTGAGAGAGGGAAGCAATGAGACTCCTGGGCGCAATCAGCGCAGAGACAAGAAAGCAGAAACAGAGACACCCACGCCTGCTAGCAACAAGTGGAGGGACCATGAAGTGTCATCAAACAATTAACGTTGAACTTTTGAAGATTCTATACTATGAAGCAACATTAATGCGTGCTTAAACATAATGTTCCTATTCCTCTTTTTATTTTCCAGCATGCGTGGATCAGCATGCTTGGAATACCTTTTTCTGCGTTTGGCACGCCCAGTATTGCTCCTCCCAAACATATATTATTCTACCATCATTCTGTCTACAACATCGCGCCCCACGTATATATTTTAACCGGAATTGGACTGTGCATTGTAAAAAGCTTGGCCCTGCTTCCACTATCAAGCCAAAATGCGATGGTATTATTCTTAAAGGTCTTGGAATTTGCTGGGTGGAAGGACTTAAACAAGTGGCTAAAGCTATTAAGAATTAATGCCGCTACTCATCCATTGAGGAATTAGTTTGGAGACTTTAGGAGCTCAAGACTGAAATAAAATCTCGATCATGTTCTCCAAAAAGTTAATGAATGTGCTAATTGACTTGTAAAATATTGCGTGTTCTATTAATCATTTTTTTTCTTCAATTGAAATCCAAACACATCCATGGGGATGTTTGGATATTTATAAGAAAATAATTCTTTAAATTTATAATTGATTTTAACATATATGATGAGTGCTTGAATATATTTAAAAAAATATAGTTTTGAATTTATAATTAATTTTTGACATGTAACTTTCATAAAATCATAGTTTTATTTGATTTTCAATTTTCTTTTAAATTCTATCTTTTTAATTATGTTTAGAATCAATCTTATCAATCAATTTTCTACCAAAACAATCTTATTAATCATTTTCACAATTAAATTATATCACATAATATAACCAATTATATTTAAAATTGATCATATCAGATCATATCAATTTTTTTAGGTAAAAAAAAATTCATATCAATTTTTCAAGGGATATCCAAACATACCCTTTTCTTTTTCATGAACATACTCTTTTGGGACTTTTTTGTGGGGGGAAAAAATCAAATTTGGTCAATTAGAAAAGGGTGAAAGCAAGTTAAGTCCATATCAAAAGTTTATAGGCTGGCCTACTTTAGATCAGGCCAAGCTTATTTACTAAAGGCTTAGGCATTTGATTGGGCCTATTTAGATAAATAGGCCATGTTTAATATTGCAAGGCCTGGTGTATAAAGTTAGTAATTCAAGCCAAGCCTGATGGGCTAACTTAAACCCGCCTAATAAAAGTTAGAGCTGAACTTAATTATATAAGTTTTTTTTAAGGAGGTATGATACTTTAAAATAAGCTCAAATTGAGCTCGACCCTTAGAATTTTCAACTTTATGTATATGTAGGGAAGGTAATTTTGGCCAAGCTTAATGTGCCAGCCCGAATCCGGTTAAAAAAAGTTAGGGTCAAACCTAATTATATGAGCTTTTTTAAGATGATAGGATACTTTAAGCTTGATCCGAATAAGCTCAACCTAAATTGAGCTCGACTCACTCGAATTACCAGCTCTACTAGCTTATAAGCCTTATAAACTAGCCTATTTACACGTATATTACCATATACTCCTTTCATTTAAAAATATAAAGCATTTCTTGAAGGGTTTGATGTTAAAAAATGTAAAGTATTTTAGTATTATAAGGTATAATCGTTACCTTTTTTTAAAAAATACCCCTAATAAATAAATCACTTTATATTTATTTTAGTGTGAAACACCTTACTAAATAAAGGTGAATATAGAAAGATAGTGTTAGTTGAAAAACAAGTAACTATTTTATTGAGAGTGAGATTTGATTAAAAAAGTCTTACATTTTTTTAACGAAAAGAGTAATATATTAGGTATATAAATATATATATATATATAACGTAATATATAATATTTGATTTAGAAATTTAGATATAATTAACTTCACCTCCTTTCTTTAGCCCTTCTTGTTCTTTTTTTAGATCAAAACTTAAAAGCAATAGACAGTTCTCCCTTGCCTATGTTCTTTCTTATTATATTTTGTATAATGAATTTATGATATACTTGTTTCACCATTTGATTTTTAATCAAAATGTTCGCTTTTCATTTTGAGTTTCTCAAAAATTGGACTGAGCATGTATTAATTTTAATTTGGTTACTACATTATAGTTGATAAGTCTTCTTACTTATTATGTATTTTAGTTGGTAAATAAGGTTGTGCATATATAATTTTTAACAATCCTACGACTTATTTGAGACCTTGAAAGCTTATTATATAAGCCTTGAAATCTTAGAAGGCCTACTTTTAAGTAAGTTTTTAAGTAAACTTTTAAATTAGGTTAAACTTTAGATAAAATCAAACATAAGTTGTAAAAAACACCTTATATAAACTTCAAACTAAACTCAAGCTTTTAACCTATTACATAAACTTAAAACTATTAGGTTAAAGTATAACTCCACCTAACCTATTTCCATACCTACTATTGGGTTTAGAAGCAAGCAAGGCTTGACTTTGATAATTAAACCAATGCTAGGCCTAAGGATGCTTTGAACTTAAATGCCATCATTCATATGATTAAAAATGGTGAGACCATTTGTTAAAAAAAAAAAAAAGGTGAGACCGTTAAATAGCAATTCAGCCCTTTATCAATTTTATTAGAACTGGACCGAACTAGCCAATCTAACTAGCTAAACTAGTTATAGGTTTGGTCCAGTTACAATGAAAAACTGCTCATTCTATGAATTGGCCATGAACCAGTCTTCAACCGATCAAAATTGGTAAAACTGGCAAGAAAAACCAGTTGAACCTGTCATGTTACTTTTTATTTTTTATTTTTAATACATATTTCTAAATTATAATTTGTACATATTTATACTTAATAAGAATTATAAAATGAAAAAAAATGCAAGAAATATGTACAAATTATGTATATAGGTATATATTTTAAAGTTATAAATTATGAAAAATTTATATATATTTTGGATGACAATGATGTAATATTGATAGATATTATCTTTGTTAATTGTATATTTTTTTTTAAATTTAAATATTTATTTTTCTTACTATATATGATTATTTCTTTCTACTTTAAACATATATTCTTTAAAATATATCAATTTATTATGATCGGTTGAACTATGGTTCAAATTACAATCCGACCATTGAATGTGAATTATATCTCGACCGATTCAATAGTCGATCTGATTTTCATAACATTATCTTTTATTGATTAAAAGCAAAAAAACAGAAAGAAAAAAAAAAAGGCCCAAAGACAAACTCTTTTGAGAACATTTGATTAAGCTAAGCCTATTATTATTATTAAAAAAAAAAGTTAAGCCTATTATTTTCATGGATTATAAGTTAAATCCTTACAAACTAACCAGCATTTATTGATTACTACTACTCTTTTTATTATTATCTCAATTTGATTTTTTGAAAGAAGGAAGAAGAAGAAGAAGAACAAAAGAAAGAGACGCTTGGGCTTATTTATCACCAAGAATAATGAGTGTTCTGGATGGAAGCAATGAGACTTGAGAGAGAGCATGACATCATTTTCGTAGGAGACTAAAATCAAGCTAAAATAGTTTTTTCTATAATTTTCCGATGATTGGTTCTGCATTACGCATAGCTATGTATTATTGTTTATAATATAAATGTAAAAGGCATGATTTAGGAACTGAGCTTTGTATATTTAAATTGCTTTTATCCCATCAAATTAATGCAAGTATATTTTAATATGTTAATAATGGTAGAGATTACTCCATGGTCTCTTGTAACGATTTCAATTATTAAAAGGTATCATAAAATGTATAAAATACTCTTAAATTCTAAATCTTATATAATTATAGCTTGACAAAGAAAAATACTAACTTGAATATAAATTTAATATCAAATAATCATTTTTGTTAAATTGTTATTTTCTTTTGCCAAGTTGTAATTGTATATAATTTGAGACTTGGCAGCAATTTGTATGTTTTTAAGACTTTAAGGTAATTGAAATTATTGTGTAAAACTTCTCAATAATTTTTCCCTAATGATAATAATAATAAGAGTTTGTTATAGAATAAATAATTTATAAAAAAATTTTACATCTTGATTTAATCAGAAATAAATACTTTAAGTATATGCAAACGATGGCAAAAAGTAAGTTGAAATGAAGGATGACTTCATTGAAGCTTAGAACTTGATTTTAAGAAACAACTATGCGAACCGCTCTTTTTAGGATGTCATCACTTAAGGTGGAGAATTATTTCATAAGAAATGGTCTCTTCTTTTTATTTTTACATTTGGAGGGGTGAATGGATGTCCAAATATTTTAGCTAATTTTTCTCATATTTTAGATTTTTTTAGGATTTTAATCATTCTCCACCTTATTGTAGTAAGGTGGTGGATGCCTTTTTTTTTTTTTTTGCTAGAAAAAGAGCCAATGTTATTAATTACAAAGAAAACTATTACACACATAAAGCAAAAAAATGTTTTAAAAAAACTTACAAATACAACCTAACACGCCAAAGCAAACCAAAAGAAAAACACAATATTCAGTTCAACAAAAATTAAAAAAAATCCACGCAAATCAAATATCTGACTAAAAAAATGAAAATAAAATAGTAATAATCAACCAATGCCTTTCTTTACAAAAGAATCATCTCTCCTAGCAAAATTGGAAGTATTTCAATTGTGATTTCTTGCTTTATGTACTTGTATTTATCACATTTTTATGTACTTAAATTTATATGTCTTGATTATTGAAATTGTATAATTTCACTCCATTTGTTAATATTTTTCTAGGTGATGTTAAGGGTACAGCTAAGGGGGAAACAATGGATACTAGAGATGCATCGCTTCTTTAGTAAAGTCTCTAGTTACTTAATATGTTTTAGAGCTAATAATTGGTTCAACTCGCCAATCCATAAAAAAAATACAGGTTAGGTTAAAAAAATAGATTCATTTTTATGCGAGGCGGTTTAGCACATCGTACATCGCTTGAACCTATAACAGGCTAACCCGTAGGTTGGCTTACTTATTTTCAAAAGAAGATAGAAATTGCATGATTGTTCTCTCAATTCTCAAACCCTTGCCATTATTCAAATTATTAAAATAATTCAAATTACGTGCTACTATCGTTATTTCTTGTCATATTTAATTAATTGAAATAGCTATAAATCCATGATTAGTCAAATGCGTTAGTGTAGCATGCACCTAACCAAAAAATTTTCACAATTTAATTTAAGTAAAATATTTTTAAGTAAGCACGAGTAATATAGCCATCAAATTTTTCTAAAGATTACATGGAATTCAAACTCGTTATCGTTGTGTTACCATTTGAAGTAGTACCATCCAAAATGATATATGAGTTATTTTTAGAGTCATTTAAAATAATCTATGTATTAACCTTCAAATTCTCTTCAACAGCTTTTGAATTATGAGTTACTAGGTTGTCAAGTTGTCAACAAATTTTAACTTTATTTTTTCTTTTATTATCATTGTTATTACATTTTATTTCAATAAACTCAAATTTCTCAGCCAGCCAAAAAAAAAAGAGGTAAGCCTGCTAACTTTTACTCAAATTAATGTCAAATTTAATTTTACTTTATAAACTTTTACATGTTAATTATATTTTCATGTTTAGTTATGTGATGCTAATAATTATTGATAAATAAAACTTCTAACATTATGATGAATTTATAATTTTTAAAATTAAAAAATGTATGAAAAATACCTTTAACGAACCTGCTGTGGGTTGGTGGATGATAAAAATATAACACGCATAAGATGTGAGTTATATTAACCCGCAACTTGTTGCAAGCTAGCTCATAGGTTGTTGGTTGACCCATATTACTAACTTTAACATATTTGAATACTTATTATTATCATCATTAAGAGTTATACTATTAGACTACATTTATCACTTGCATGTAGTTTTTGTTTAACTTGGGCGTTTTGGCAATAGTCTCGTGTTTATGGAGTGAGTTAAACCATGCAAATATGTGTTTATGTCTGAAGATAGTTACCATGATTTATGATATATTTATGCATGAATGAGTTTAATGCATGTAGAAAATCTTTGATAATGATTGGTTTGAGGGTAGACGCTTAGTTGTGGGATTTTGAATGTAAATGCATGTATTGGTATCAAATGTTGCTTTGTGTGAGCATTTGGACCACATTAATTGAAAGTTTGAGTTAAAAAGTAGGTATCTTAAAAGTTAAAATTTATTGATGTTATAATTGTGCTGTGATTGGGTGTGCATCACGGCAGATCATCAAGTTGCTTGCGATGGACGTGTTATCCTAGATTGGTCACAACGAGTAGCCTCTGTGCTATAAGTCACGATGAACAAACTTTTGGCCATAATGAATGTGTTGTTAGGGGTTGGTCGGCGCGAACATGCAATAGGTCGTGGCAGATGTGCTAGTTTTGCTAGAATGTTTATTTTGCCCTTGTTTGAATCAGTTTTAAATGCTTAACTAATTTCCATGTTTTTATAAAACTTTTATAGTTTGATTTTAAATATTTATATATATCATTAATCTTTTTCAAATAATGTTGCAATTCCATTGTTTCTAATACTTTCCAGTCAATTGACAATTAACTTTAGCCAAGATTGCTCCTTACTTTTAATGTCTGGTTTAATTAAATGAGCTTAGGATTGGTTGATGACGGACATTACACCTTTCAACATTTTTCAAAACCAAAGGCACGCCCATATCCCCTTGAACATTGCAGCATTTCACTTCTTCCTACTCTAAATTACACAAAATCATTTTATCAAACTTACTTTTAAACCACCAGTTCCCATACATGGACTATACAGAGATTTCCTCTATTTCACTTTAGGCATAAACTTCACCTTTTGACAAATTATGCTTTCATGCCCAATAACTCCAACAGTTATATCAAAAATTTTGTAATTGCTCAAACTTCACATTACACCAAATCTCTGAACAATCAAGTCTAGAAACCTAAACCCCTACAACCAAAACCTTCGCCAAGTCTACCAACACTTTTGCTTGAAGATGATTTCGATGCAACCTTCCCTGGGCTAGTGGTTCCTTCATAACTTCCCCATCATTTTACAAATTTACATAGCGATCTCCCATTCAAAAAGCCTCAAACGGAGTGTTTTGAATTTGAACCCAAAATGAACAGTTATCAAATGACCACTCCTCAATAACCCTCCATTCTCACCATTTCTAAACATTAAGCAAGCTTCCAAGAATGACCAAGGTCTACCATGCAAAACATGATCATAGTCCTTCATATTCTCAAAATGAAAGACATGGATATTATCCTCATGATCAACAATATCTAATTCCTCGGATAAACCTCATCATTTTTGAATCATATTTATAACCGTAAATCAATTAAGCTCTTTATATGTAATAATCTTGCCAATCAAAGTGCCACCTCTAAAAACCCTACCATCAGTACCACTATTCTTTAATTCCATTATTGGCATCCCTCCTGGAGCCTTCTCTATGCTCGAATCGTCTTTTATCATCAAGAAACAAGAAACAAGAAGACAAAGGCACAATCAAGAACCAAGGCAAACCTCACACCAAACCCTCACATAGTTCCTATGCATAGAGAAGCAGATAAAGAACCCACTCTTTCTTCTAACCTCTGCCATGTTGGTAGCAGAGGGATCACTCTTTATCGTCGTCGGTGTCACCGTTGACCATGATTGCACAATAGTTTCAAACTATTGACGAAGAAACTGTTGTAACTTCCTCCCACAAAATGGAGAGAGAAAACATGCTTCTACAAAACGGAGAGGAGAAAAGTGTCTACATAGAGATAAATTAATGACACAGGCGGTGGATGATGAAATATTGATTAGACATACTTGGATTAGTTATTAATATAAGTTTCCATGTTTATTCTAAAAAAAAAAAAGAATATACAAATGAAGAGTGCAAATGCAAGAAATAAAAGAATAACCATAAAGTAAATATATTCGAAAAAAGGAACAAGATTAGTATATCAAGTGAATTAAGTTATAATGTTAATTGACGTGAAGAAATTTATTCCTTTTTCTTAAATATACTTAGCTCTTGGTACTTCCAACCAATTGTGAATTTTCCCAAGTTTTTTCCTGTATAGTAATTTAATTATTTAATAATTATATTCACTCGTTTAGTCGTTTATGCATTATTTCGAGGTCTGATTATTGCCGGGTGTTGCAGCAGTTTCATCAGATTCCAGAATCAGGAGAGTTGAGAGCTCTGCGAGGTGATGAAGCAGCAGGAGTTGACCGTGCTCCTGTGTATAGCATGGGCGCTAATACTGCTTTATGGCGAGATGTTTGCCTATTTGGTTCCCTCCTTCTTCACTTGTTCATGGCCTCATCTCCGCTCCTCCTCTTCTAATTCCACGGTATAATTCCTCTATTTCAGATCATTTTGGGGTTGCTTTACGTTTTCGCCCTTTGGAATCATGAACTTTATGACATTACCCTAGGAATTTCTGTTGCGCGGTTTCGGGGCCGTTTGACTGGTTTTCTGGATTCAAGAATCATTCATGGCATTGTTGAAGAATTTATAGTTTAGTAATAAATCTTAGCCGATGTAGCATATAGCTCTGAAATAATCATATTGGATGGATAAGAAAATTAATGGTTCCATTATGTTACGAAGTTTGAAGACACTAGCTGTGTAACATTTTCCAGTAACTTATAAATCTAGCGATGAATAAAGGAGTGAAGTGTCGAAAGAATAAGCTTTTTTTTTTTTCTTTTTTTTTAGTGCTTTCATATATATTGCAATGTAAAACTGGTACTTTATGCCATTTCTCAGGCCATGGTGCTTCCAGTTTCTATTCTTTTAGGAAATGGTGGTGCACACCATTTCCCCCCTCATTGTTCATATTCAGACTTGATGGTCTATCTTTAAGCAATTACATTGGCATTAGTGTCTACAATTTTAGTACTTCGTTAATATTCCATTAGCTGATAATCTATCTTTGAGCAATCAAACTGATATTAGTCTCTGCTTTTTGGTACTTTGTCAATTTTCTGCTGTATTAGCATAATTCTAAACTGAAGGTCCATCTTTATGCTTAACGTTTCTTTTGGTGAGAGTCGGGCATCTCTTTAAATGTATGGTCAGGAAACTCATGTGAAGGCATGATGGACTTTCTCCCTTCACCAAAGTGGCTTCAAGAGTCTTGTAACTCACCTTCAAATTTGAAGTACAGGAACACCTTGTTCCTGCCAATCTAATTCCATTTCTCAATTTTTAAACCATTGCAATGACATCCCTAGATGATTAGTGATTTTAAATTTGGCCTAGTTCATCTACTTTTTGTCCAAAAAAGGAAATTGTTCTAAATCATGCTACCGTATTTTTTTTTTAAAAAAAATTATATATCTTTCTGGCAGAAAGCCTGAACAACCTCAATTCTTATAAGTAGTCTTAATGCGCTTTAAACTGGTTTTTCAAGATTGACCAACACTTCTATGCTTCATCAGGTTGATTATTTAAAAGTTGCTGTTATTGCAGATCCACAGGTTAACCTATGCCCATCTATAAGTTTTTATATTTGAAAATGTTTGAATCTTCACTTCTGATGTAAATTTTTATATATTAACAGCTGATGGATAAAACTTCGCTTCGCCTTCCTCCAGAATCACTAGCACTGCAGATTGCTGAATTTTACACTGATTTGTACATGCAGAGAGCATTCTTTGCATCTGTCCTCCCTTTCAAACCTGATGTCATGTTGTTTTTAGGTGATTACTTTGATGGAGGCCCTTACTTAACAGATGAAGAGTAAGTCCTGATTCCTGATCATAAACATTTTTACAATTTGGCTTTCTACAATATTTTATGAAGTCTTGCTGAAATTCTGTAATGTTATGCTTAATTCTTTCAGTTAACTTTCCCCATGCCACGGAGATGGTCTTAATTCTTAGCATGCTTTCTTACTCATAACCCTTTCATTTAAAACAAACAAAGTAGCTAAATAACTTATTAGTGTTTTTTTTTTGTTGGACATCTAATTTTTTTTTCTCAGTTTATTCTTATAAAAGGAGAATTTCTTGGGAAAAAGGTTAAAAGAGAAGTAAAACCATATATTTATCTTTGTTGTAAGCTCATATTGTGCAGCCTGGCTTGCACTCAACGTTATCATCTTCCTCAATGTTCGTGTTAGTAAAATAATTTTTTTTCAGTATTTCATCATTAATTCATACCATCTCTTAGATTGCTATGGTCAATTTATTTGTGTTGATACTGCTAATGAGTGGTATTTTGGTAATTTGGTTTCGTTTAAGTAAACTCACCTACCTTATAAGTTAGAAAGACATTTTTTTATGCTTAATGGTCTTTATTTATTCATAATTCCTGCTATGAAACTTTTCATATTCTTTGAATGGACAGATGGAAGAAATCTTTCAGTCGTTTTAGACATATTTTTGGTCTGAATGAACAAGGAAGATATGCAGAAATGCAAGTTTACTACATTCCTGGAAACCATGATATTGGCTATGAATATGACCATGCTCAAAGGCCAGAGGTATTTTAACATGTGATTACCCACCTTTTGATTCCCATTTCAAGAACTACAAGCTGGCTTGTGATGTTAATTTTACAAATATTTATTCCCATGCATGACCTTGGATTATGATGGACTTAAAGTACTGTGTCAAATTAATGCCAAACATATGACTAAGATTGCTACTATATTCAATTGGGTATATAAACAATCTTTGAGATCACCTTAGGAATGGGCATTGGCATTTGTTATGCCAGAGTTGTCAAAAAATTTTACGAATAGACCCATGGATTTTGCACCTTTCTCTGACATTTATCTACACATTTGTTTATCATTATAATTTTGCTAAGAAAATATTAATTCATCAGTAAAGAAAATGAGAGAGGATATAATTTAGCCTTATGTGAGTTACCAAGACTCCAAGAGGAAGTGTATGTCCACTCCAATTTACATGACCTGGCTCAAAGTAAGCAATTAATTTACACTTTCTAGATACTTTCCTTTCTGTTCATTTCATGAATTAATAGTTTATCCTGATTGATTGAGAAAACATGAATCAAAGCTTGAGAAGTACACGGCAAAGTTAAAAAGGCAAAAGGGTGTAGTTAGAATAAGCTTGGCTGTTATAGTAGTAAGAGGTTTTGAGTCTCTGTAACTGTTGGAACTAACTATCGTTTTCTCTAGGCAAGTATAAGCTATCCAGGTGAGACGGAGGACAGGGTCGTTGAATCTTGAATAAATAATAAATTCTTTCCAGTCACCGTCTGCTAGAGTCTTCATACCTAGTATTCTGCTAGTTCAGATTTGAGCCATTGACAATTTCTGTTGCACCCCTTTAATTGATGACATTAAATTTTGAAGTTGAAAAAAATTAATTTAACAGGAGATGAATGCCTATGTAACATGGGAAACTTTGACTAGAACCACACAATGTGAATCATGTAAAGGCCCTATATGTAAAATGTAACACTTCAAAATTTCACACTGATTTTTCGTGAAAATATGATTTAGTAATTAAACATTAACTATTAAACACTTACCATGGTAGAAAAGCGTCTATCATGGTAATAAAAAGTATAACCTAATTTTCCAAAACAGTATCACTGTAAATAAAGGTTTAGCATGGTAGACAAAGCTTAGTATATCATTTTCAAACCCTACCATATTAGAAAAAGGGGTTATCATAGTAATTAAAAATCAAAATCATTTTTATAAAGCTTACCATGGTAGAAAGAGCTTTTTTTACAATGAAACATTTCTCAAAATGGACTAACATAGTAGAAAAGGTTCTTTCATAGTAGAAAAGTTGAGCATGGCAAAATAGACCTACCATGGTAATTTAGGAACTAAAAAAGTTAATTAAATAGATACCAATGGAAAACCATATTGAATAAAATGTACCTAACCCGTAGAAAACAATGCTTAAAATCCATCATTTTGTTAAAAATCATAAGCATGAGAGAAGCATGGTTCCTAGGGGCAATTTAAATCTAAAATATCGTTTTAGTCACTCATAAACAGGCAATAAGGTGATTCAAGTGTCCATCTAAAACAATCACATGAGACTTTGCTGGATATATAATGCTTTCCAAACATAAGCTTAATAATCAACACCCAAAATGGGCCAAAACATCACTTTTCACAAATTGTCAATATAACCCCACCGGAGTTCACACTATGGTGTATACTTAATCGCAACATATCTACTTCCAACATCATACAGCAAAACACATTTTGGACGTGAACAAGGTAAAGCTTCAATCGGGTTACGGTTGCCTAACATAGTTATATAGCAATGTTTCAATTTCAAATCATAATCAAAATATCTTAGGCAATCAACTTTGACCATGAGGGTCAGACATAATCCTCATGGCCCACATATGTGGAATCTATCAAGAGTTAGAGTCTATATGCTCAAATGTATCAAAAATTGCCTTAGGCTGGCAAGTATACATTACTACATCAAAGAGGCAAAATAAAACAATTGGTGTCTTAGACACCAAGTCTAGGCCTCTAATGTTTCTCCAGTTGGACCCGCTCCTGTAAAAATATAATCATGAGAAATGAGGTACAAAGGTTCTAGTAACCAAAATTAATATGCAATGATATATGTAATATGACTAACCATGTGATTGATAAGTGGGTCACACAAGATTATTTTCCACACACATTTTCCAAACAATTTGAGCAATAAATATTTTGCATGACTACACTTTATATCCTTTCTTACACCGTGCTTGGAACCAAGTTATCTGATCAAAGGTAAGTTAGTCCAAGCTAATAGCTACTCATTGAGTCCAATAAGAACTTACTACGTGGTAGGTAATTTCCAGACAAAACAACGCATATTTCAAAAACCTGACAAGTCATGCATATTACAAACCCTTAAGAAAACATATCCGAATAATTTCATGCTTTCGAACAAGAAATATACCAAACATAGCATACACACACACATATTTCATCCCACTTTGACTACAATATACTTTCCAAACACAATTTAATATGCCAAACAGAATAAAAATTGCACATAATCTATCATGCACACCCCCCATCACACATTAATAATGGTTACCTTGTAACTTAGACAATAAGTTTCCTTTTACAACACTTCTTGCTCCACACTCTTTGCCAACACAAGTTTACATAAATTTTCCACATTACATAAAATTAATTTCAAGCTTGAAATCAACAAATAACTCTAATTATAGCGTTAGAGAGCCTAAGTCCCTAAACCCATTATTAATACTAATTTAAGTTTAGCACATCAACCAACCTTCCAACACTTCTTTCTATAATTTCTAAACACTAATAAACTATGGTTAACTCCCAAATCACTTCTAATATAAAAATACCCTAAGTTCCTCCAAAAATGTCCTAAAAATCAAAAGTTTGTTATTAAGCCTTACATCACCATTCCATAGTTTTATAACCATTCATCTACACCCAAATAAAGATCTAAGTATCAAAAAATCATCCCAAAAATTTGGATCTAACACACTCAACAATATAAGCCTAGGATTCAACCTAAAATCTTTAAATTCGAAATCCAACCTTAAAGAAATGCTCTATACTATTTTTTATACCCCCAACAACTTCAACAATCATATTTAATCATCATAACTTTGGATTGCCTACCTATAAGAGAAACCTTAACAGAAAAATCTCCCTAAATCCAAAAAAAAACTATGTTGAATAATAGAGGGGAAGGCTAGAAACTTACCTCAAGGGGTAGCAAAGCTCAATACTAGCTCCAAGACACCAGAAAATTGTGCCTTAGCAGAGCCAAGACAAAGGTCTTTTTGTTTTCCTCTTCCTCTCTCGCATTCTGACTTGAAATGCTAAACAGGGACTTTTTAAAAACTCTCGTTTGTGTGGTCGTGGCAGTTTTAATCCTGTCCATGCACGGAGATGCCTAATTTAAACAGTCCTCCACCTTTATCAATGTTTGCGAGCGGTCAAGCCTTGTGTAATGCTCATCCATGTGCGGACAATGTCTGAATGGCCAATTCTCACTTAAGCCCATAATTTTGGGCCCAATCTGACCTAATACCTATTTTGGACCTTACATAACTCTCTTATATGACTCTGGGCTTGATTTAATCCATAATTAAATGCCTAAACATGTGATTAACCTCAAATCACCTCAGATACAATTTATTCCTAAATTATACTTCAAATTAATATCATTCCTAATTTTAAAACCTCAATTTTCACAATTTGTTTCTTATATGAAAATCAGGATGTTACTTAACACTGGTTTCATTTGTGATACATCACACGTGAGTTTGTTAAAAAAATTTCCTTCTTTTTAATCCACAATTTTTTCATTTAAAATTTTGACTTTCTGTTAATTCCAAACGGCTCATGGACGTCAATATGAATTATCTATGCTATGTTGCACTTTTTATAATTTATATAATTTCTTTGTTTTCTTCTTTACTCATTACATTTGGTAAATTACATAGGTTATCCGACGCTATGAAGAAACATTTGGAATCAGGAATTACCGATTTACAATTGGAAAAGTGGATTTTATTGCTATTGATGCGCAAACAGTGGATGGTAAACACTAGTATGGCTTTCATATTTTACATTTCAAGTTCTATTCATTAATTTGTGCTTTGCATACCCAAGTTCTTAACTACGATTTCTGTTAGAGATATTAATCAAATCCATTCCTAGGCCTTGTCTTTTTATTTTTAGCTGTTGGTATGAAATGGTTGTTGGCATGATATTGACTATCAAAACCTCTTAACTCTTTAAAACAAAGCGCTCAATATTTCAACCTCTGATGAAATAATTTATCTTTATCGCATTTTGTGGTTCATATTTATATTATTTTTATGTCTGAATATGTAATTTTAATTATTCAATCAGATAACATGCTGTAAAAGTAATGTAAATTTGAGTAAGAGGATATACATATGAGCAACTTCTTGAAGAATTTCAATACTTGCATCTACTGAACTTATCATGTTTTTCTGCAGGACATCCAAAAAAGCATCTGGTTTCTGAAGCTTGGGAGTTTATGAGGAACGTCTCTGTTGGTAAGAATAGGCCTATGTTATAGCACATTCTTGTGATGGAGTATATGAACTATTATAATATATATCTGGCACATTTAGGTGATGATGTGCACCCAAGAGTTCTATTGACACACATTCCTCTATATCGACCGGATGATACTCACTGTGGTCCTCATCGTAATTCTCCAGCCATTAATCAGGTAGCATCTTTTACCCATATTTTTTTTTTAAAAAGTTTGTCTTCAGTAAGCCTATCCCCTGTCATATGTTTTATGGAACCAGCCCTTACGATAGTCTTGTATAGAGGTGTGCTTGAATGCTTCTCACCTGCCAATCTAAAATTACTAACTAGTCTTTCTTTTGATATGTTCAGAGGGTATCTCGCACTTCTTCAGATAATGACATACGGTAAGTTACTTATCTCAAAAGCCATGCAGGGAAATTCAAAATTGCACGAATGGATAACAAGGATTTAGTTAACAGTTAGTTCGATCATACAGATATCAGAATTATGTTTCTGAGGATTCATCAAAAAGCATAATGGACATGATCAAACCTGTGAGTTATCTATATGTTCCTTGGTCTAATGTGCATTACTTTCCACCCTGATCTGGATGTGTAACAAAAATTCAATACATAATGGATTTGCCCATAATAATTGTTGATGGGGATTCATTAAAAAACTTAATGAACATGATCAAACCAATTGATTTTCTATCTGCTCCTTGAAAGTGTGCATGATTATTCCACCTTGATTTGGGTGTGTAACAAAAGTTCTACGCATGGATATATTTGGCAGTAATTGTTGATGCAATGCAAGTTGCGTATTTCCATTGTGTGTGTTTCATTTGTATGGTGGATTGCTCATTTTGTGTTTTTTATGCATTTTTTAAAGGCCCTGTGTTTTGGTGACACAAATGCTTCAGTCTTTTTTTTTTTTTCGTTATGGAAGTATTTGTGTGAAGATGACGGGAAAACCAAAATAAATTTACCATGAATACAGGGAAATTGATTTCACTAAACAGTTCATGATTTTTGCAGAAGCTTATTTTGTCCGGCCATGACCACGATCAGTGTACCATTACTCATCAGTCCAAATTTGGGCCCATAAAGGAGGTAAGAATCATATTTTCTCAGCTCAACATTATCCCTGATGGAAAAGACAGTTAAATTGACAGCAGTGTGCAGCACACTCTAGGTACCATAAGTTGGCAACAAGGAAACTTGTATCCCTCTTTCATGCTACTATCAGTTAGTAACTCGACTCTTCCAAATTCTTCCACTTCAGAAGATGCTTTGTTGACTCACCTATGTTCCCTTCCAATGCAAACACACATATACATAGGGTAACGTTGGACACTGCTAATTATGTTTAAATAACTTTATCTTAGCACTTAAGGCAGCTTTTTGTTGAATTTTTTTTTTTTTTTGCTGCAAATGCCAGGTATGCTGTGCTATTTGTTCTTACCCTCCTTGCTGCCCTTTTCTGGCCAACAAGTGGCACAAGTTTTTGGCATCAGTGTTTGAACCTAGTAGTCTACAGTAGACTACTAGTATCTAGTGCCCTATTTAGGGGAGAAACGAAAGAGAAAGATGAGGATGCTAACTATGAATATGAGATGATGTGGGATGCAGAAGGATCAATGCATCTCGTAAAGAAGCCCTTGGATGCATCAGTCGTAAATTCGACTGAACGGAGTCTAGGGGAAAGGTATGTTTGCTATTACTTAGTATGTTCTTTTAACGGCCTAGCCTATCTTATTATTCTTTCTAGACCTTGTGTTCTGTAAGTTTTGAAACCTCGTCATGTCTTTTGGTGTCAGGGGTAATGCCGTGATGCGGCCAACTGCAAGAAAACATACTTCTCAGGAAGGAGATGTCTCTGTGAATATGGATGTGGCTTCAGGTTCAGGCAATGGATTTGATCCTATGGCTAGAATACCTTCTAGAACGGGCAAATCAAAGACGATATTTATAATCCAAAGGTTGTTAAGGATGGTCCGAATGATTACAATTATTGCGGCTGTAAATGTTCCCATCTACGTCATGTTGCTCTACAAGGATTGGATTGACAAATAAAAATGAAATTACTCTTCACACTGTTCTTGCTCACGGCGGCTCCTAATTTCCTATTAGAGGTTTGTTCAGACTGTTTATCCCTATTAGAAAGTAATATCCTATCAACATAATATATTTCATATACTGAATGGGGCTTTTGTATTTTTTTTTTCTGGGTAGTTTGAATTTGAAACGCAATTTTTTAGGTGAAAGCTTGTAACACCTATTTAATTTGTCAAGGACAAGGCATAAAGTTGATCGGCTCGGCCAACGTACTATATGTGAATGCACCCGAGCGGGTTGGATTTGACCATTGATGGACTCAAATGCTATCTCACGCCAAATAAATCAGGGAAAAATGTACTAATTTTCCTCTTGAAAAATGACTTAATATGTTAACATTAACTACTGTTTTTTCAACAATATAAACATATGTATTTGGCATTCAAAAGTATAAGATGCGTACAACTATATATAATTAATTTTTTATTCCAATATCCATTGTTTGTGGTTTCTGGCATTCATACAGAAACAAAGCAGCGACGTGGAGGTCCAACGTGCAACGTGAGATATAACTTATTTTTAGGCTTTGTTTGGTTGGAGAAAAAATATGAGAGAAAAAAAAAATGAGAGAAAAATGAGAGAGAAAATACATGTTTTTCTGTTTGGACGAAGAAAAAAAAGCAAGAAGAAAAAAAAGCAAGAAGAAAGAAAAGTGAAGAAGAAAATAAAATATAAGACTCACCATATTTTTCCTTCAACTTTTGCCTTCAACAATGGAGAGGTTCAACTTTTGCCTTCAACAATGGAGAGGTTTTGAGGGTAAAATTTTATTTTCAATGCCTACCCTCTCTTCTCTCTCTTCCTCTTTTGCTGCTTCAATCACATCAATTCCTTGCAAACAAATAAATTTTAATCTCAACAAAGATTTGAAAATTTGAAATCACAAAGAGCCTCTTGTTTGAAATCAAATTTCTTATAAAAAAAAGAATTTACGTCTTTAGCTTTGTAGAATTAATTTGATTTTAACAACTAATTTTAATATAATTTAATAATGTTGATTTTAATATAATTAATTTGATTTTAAAAAATACAAACGGAATTTGTGTCTTCATCTTTCTACATTTTTTTAACAACTAATTTGATTTTAAATTAATTTGATGATGTTAATTTTAATATACTTTATTCTTTCAATTAGCTTTTATTCTTTCAATTAGCTTTTACCAAGATAATCATATAACATAATATATAGTGATATAAGAGCATATTATGATATTTGCTTACTTTTTTTCTTCTTATTTTCTCTTTTCCCATTTTCTTTCCTCTCAATTTTTTTTTCCTTATCCAAATGGACGGTTACCATTTTAGTTTTTTTTTTATTAGATATGATACCCTACCTATTACATTACACCGCCATGACATTTAATCCGACGACATATCTGCATATTCTACACACGCACGGGAGTCAACGACAATTTATGCAATTCAATCGGCAATTTTAATATTTCTATTCGAAGAATTAAAATGTGCATTCCCTAAGTCAAGGTTTATATAATACCAAACCACGGTAGCAGAAAAAAGTGTTTCCATAAAACCACACGAAGAAGCGTTTGAATACGTGGGATCGCAGCACTTTCCCCACACCGACATGAGATGTAAACTGTATTTTACTCTCCCATGGATGGATTCCTTCCAAAATAATGATATCTTGTCTACTAAAAACAACTAGGGAGAATTTCATCTAACGATCACAGAAGCAATTTATTTTTAGGTAACTCCTAAAAAATTTTAAAATATCAATCCAATTTTATGGGATTAGACTGAAAATAAATTAAAAGTAAAAAAAACCAAAATACCCTCAATTCAAATATAAAAAAAAAGAAAGAAAGAAAGCAAACCACCAGCCGTCGTCGCCGGAGCACTATTGTCAGTGACCAGAGCTTCGCCGACAATGGCAGCCACTGGATCTCTATTGCTGGAGCTCTAGCAGCTGGCTAGACCACCATCGACGATGGCTAAAGAATTAATTTATTCAAAGGTGGCCAAGGTTTAGTTCACCAAAAATTTTGAACTACCAAGTCACTCAACCATTCAATCATATAATGCATAAAATTATATATAATAAACATTATTTTTAAACCACTTAATTATTACGTTACTTGTTAATCACGTAATTTTACTTGTTAATATCTTAAAAGGACTTGTTAATTATTTAACTTTTCTTGTTAACCCCACGACCCTTGCAACAGAAATAAATTACTTGTTAATCGCGTAACTATATTTGTTAATGCCTTAACAGGATTTGTCAATTATTTAACTCTCCTTATTAAGTAAGTGACTCCCACAACAGAGTTACATTACTTGCTAATCACGTAACTATCGTTGTTAATACCTTAACAGGACTTGTTAATTACTTAATTGTTAATACCTTAATAAGACTTGTTAATTACTTGACTTTACTTGTCAAATCTATGACTCCTTCAATTGAACTACATTACTTGTTAATCATGTAATTTTACTTATTAATTACATAACAATACTTGTTAATTGCATAGCTTGACTTGTTAATACCATAACAAGACTTGTTTAACTGTTGTTTCGAAAAAGAACCAAATTACTTGTTAATTACATAACTTTACTTGTTAATTTCTCAACAATACTTATTAATTATCTATTGTCACTTGTTAAATGAATATATAATTTACATAAAAAATTGAGTTTGTCAGAAAACGAAAGCAATGACAGTCGGGTCTCCCTTATCAATATTAATCGTACTTGTTAAAATATATTAGGTGTTAATTAACAAGTAAAGTTATATGATTAACAAGCAATGTAGTTCAATTGAAGGAATCACGGATTTGACAAGTAAATTCAAGTAATTAACAAGTTTTTTTAAGGTATTAATAACGATAGTTACGTGATTAATAAGTAATGTAATTCTGTCGTGAGAGTCATGGACTTAACAAGGAGAGTTAAGTAATTGACAAATTCTGTTAAGATATTAACAAGTATATTTACACAATTAACAAGTAATTTATTTCTGTTGCAAGAGTTGTGGGGTTAACAAGAAAAGTTAAGTAATTAACAAGTCATTTTAAAGTATTAACAAGTAAAATAATGCGATTAACAAGTAATATAATAATCAAGTTGTTTGAAAATAAAGTTTATTATATATATGATTTTATGCATTATCTAATTAAATGAGTTAAGTGGCTTGATAGTTCAAAATTTTTTAGTGAATCAAGTGGTCTTGGGTTCTACATCCATCTTGGCCACCTTTGAAGAAATTAATTCTTCATAATTCTCCAGCCACCGTCGACGATGATCCAACTGACAGTCGAAGCTCTAATGACAAAGGTCCAATGGCTGTTGTCGCTGGCAAAGCTCCAGTCACTGACGACAGTGTTTCGGCGACGGTGGCTAGTGATTTACTTTTTTTTATATTTAAATTAAAAATATTTTAATTTTTTTTTATTTTTAACTTATTTTCAGTTTAATCTCATAAAATTAAACTGATATTTTAAAATTTTTTAAGAGTCACTTGAGAATAAGTTGCTTCTGTAGCGTTTAAATGAAATTCTCCCAAAAAAGTATATACGAAGTTTCCGTTCAATTTGCTAACCCAGAAAGATCAAGACGCGTATGATCGATTCTGATTATTTGAAGGCTTGAGCTATAACGTATGGTCAACGAAGAAAAATTGGCAACAAGATATTAAGAACAAGAGAATTGCCATTGCAATGGTAAGTGAAGGACTAAACTGCAATTATTCAACAACATCTAGATCAAGAATGTCCAGTTGATTGCTTCCATTATGCCCTCCATCACCCATGCAAGCTCCATATATAGTAGTCGTCGTGCTTCAATCTTGATTCCCTGATTCTGAAAAAGTGGTGCCTCAGGATGCTCTTAATACAAAATCTGTCCCTCTTTCCCCGTCAAAAACCCATTAGGGTTATCCCAACGGGTCAAAAATGGAAAAAATGGAGAAGAAGGACAAAATGCTTCGGAGAATCCCATCGAAACCAAAACCATCTGGGCTATCAGAAAGATCTTTGTTCAAAGATGTACACTAGAAGGTGAAGATGAAGAAGGGGAATGAAATTTGGATGTTTGATGTGAAGAGGACTAGAGAAGAAGGTGAATTTAAGAGGTGAGTTCCAAGGGTTGAAACTTGTTCATTCAGTCATCTCCTTGAATATACCAACAGAGAAGCATTGTGGCACATCGGCGTAAGATGTAGAGACGAGCTCGCTGCTCCTTCACTAATGAAGCACACTTGCTGCTAAATCCATACCCCTTTCTCTTCGCTGGTACATTTGCTCCCTGCTTGTGGTATTGCATCTCAGCCATATTTTCTAATTTCTTAGTCTTTTCCCTACCAGAGAAAACCCTAAGAAAAAAAAAGCTCCCAACAGAGCTTGAGGAATTATGAAGAACCCTTGTTCTGACTTATATATAGACCCACATGATTTTTTATAATTATATGTACAAGAGCCCACAACTTATGGTTTGGTGAATGGAGTGAAAGGGGAGGGAACGTGGGAAGGCTCGAAAACTGAGGGATTTGCAGGGTTCAGGGGTATGGAAGTTGATGAAGGTGAGGGGGAATGAACGTGGGTCTTGAACTTGTTTATGTGAAAACAATAAAATAATACATGAGTTTGTGTGATGAGCAATGTAAGCTGAGCTTGTTGGAGTGCGAAACCGAGGGAAGGGTTAATTAGAAAAGTGGCAAAGGTGAGCATGAAAAGAGGGGAAGTGCTGTAATCCAGACAAAGCACAAACTGTATTTAGCCATGGGAACAAGGACCCGGCACTCTTGGTGGATTAATGGCTTTGATTGGATTCTGCCTTTGCCCTGTGTTCCAAAGCCCAACATTATCTTCTGTTTTTGTGGCAACTTGTTTGCTCATCAATTTATTATCTATTAATGACAGTTTCATCATTCAGGATATGTCCCAATTTATGTGTGTCTAGTGTGTGTGTGTGTTAGGAACTACTGATATATTATGCTTATTCTTAATGTAATCTGACGCTTGATTTGGTTGGTGGATGGAATTAATAAGTCTGGACTTGTTTATTTCATGATTGTATGATATTCTCTTTCATATTTTGATATGTAGTTTTTCACAAGAAAGAGGACTTGGAAGATTAAGAACTTCAGTACTAAATCGTTTTTTGTTCTTTGGGTGAGCGACTTATAAATCGGGGTTATGAAAGAAAATGTTTGTGGTTGGCTAATTAGGCTTGAAAGATATTATAGCTATAAGTCTTATGTAGTGTTTATTATTATTTAGCGTTTGTTGATCATGAGATCTGTTATGACGTAGATCTAGTTCATCAAAACTTAATTATTGAATAAAAAAGGGACATAATTGCATGAAAGGCATGCTTTGAGAATTTGAATTTCGTCATTTTCCTGATGTAAGCATGATTCATTATATATGTGAGAGAAAATATTATCGGGTGAGTGGGTTTCATACATATTATACTTCCTCTCTATTTCTCCCTAATCAATATAATAATTCATATTTTGCTCAAAAAAAAAAATGATGATGATGATGATGATGATGATAACTCATGTTGGCGCCAGAAAATGAACAGATATAAATTCATACTTTGAACTTCGAAGTGAGACTAAATCTTTTTGTTTCCTTGTTTACTTTATTATTTATGATGTTTGCTTGAAAATTTTATTCCCTGCAGAGTGATAGAGATATGTACTGATAACTAACTAGGTGATATTCTTAAGTTTTAATATGGAGGTAAGTTTGTCTTCCAATTTTTGATGACTAGCAGAAAGTTTGGAATCTAAGCATAATATACTGAGTAGGATCTTTTAGGAGATATACACTTTCCACCCAAATAGATATTTTTGACATATATGGTCTGAATCTTGATGATCTTTTTCCTTATAACTTGACATTATTTTTATTGTTAGACCATATCAAATGGAAATCTCACAGGTAATCTTGATCTAGAAGATCTGCATGGTTCTTGTGCTACCTTTGCATACCTGTACAAACATATTTAATACATGTTCAACGCTAGCTGTACAGATGCTTATGTTTTTAGTTGTTGTAAATTTGTCTTATTTACATGAGAGATATTCAGGAGATTCTGTCATCATCCATATTTATCGCAAAAGGAGCTCTCTCTTTTTTTCCTTGCCACTATAGAACACTGCTAATTATACAAAATATTCTACATACAGGATATAACTAAATGATCATTAAGATTTGTGAATTCAAATCAAAGATACCATCAGTAGTAGTCATTGTCAAACAGGACACAGTCCTCTATGAAATATATGGAGTAAAGTATTGGATGAACCTAACATGAAGATTTAAGAAATGTAAGAAGACGCGCTGAGAAGCATCAGACTGAGCTAAGAGGAGGGCTTACTTTCTTTTGTTCAAAAAAGAAAGGAAAGGAAAGATGGAAGAAGATGAGGACTAACATAACATGCCTTTCTTGCAAAACAAGGATTGAGTTAATACAGTGTATTTGCAGGAGTGTGTCCCAAGCTGCCTCGGTCTTTAGCTATTACAGCTTTCACAATCTTGTGGGCTATGATCAGTAGATCTCAAGCAACGTCAAGTTTGAAGCCTTCCATGCATATATACCAGTACACATGTAAGTGTACTTCGATAAATTTTGTGAAACTAGCACATACTCCAACACTTTGAAATTTGAATGGCTTCCATTACATCAGATAGAAATACGAGACATGAAATGATCCTTTTGATAAAACAACGTTGACTTCGAGAAAGCTTTGAGAGGCAATCCACTTGAGTTTCATGCATGCACAACAACAATTGTTGAAAGATGTTTTGCCCCATCAAAGTTACAAGTATCGGATGCTGTCCCTAGTTTTATGAGTTATTAATTACTTATCTAAATTAATACTACCTCCAGTCCCAAATATAAAGTACACTTTTTGCGCTACACATCTTTATAAAATTGGTTAAAAGTAGTTGATTGGTTATCTCTTAAATTTCTTAGATTGCAAGTAATTGCCAAAAGTATTTATTACTTTAACTTCTACTCGTCAATTGTTGATAGAATGTTTCTTCGAATGACATATGGATTAGATGAATTTAGATTTAAATTTTATATTTAAAAATCTTTTTTTTGTAAAATATATTTAAAATTCATTATTGGAGTATAAAAAAATTCAATATTGACAAAACTTAGTTGTCGTACTCGTATGAGTTATTCACATGTTTAGATTAGGGGTGAGCAAAATTGAATTGAATCAAATTTTGTCTGTTTGATTTGATCTATTTGATTTTTCGATTCGATTCGGTTTTTTATTTTAAATATTTCAGTTGATCGGTTCGATTCGGTTAGTCAAATTTAAAATCGAATAGACCAAACTAACCGAATTATATATAATTTATTAATTTATAAATTATATTTAATTTATAAATTATTTTATTTTATTTTATTTTATTTTTTATTTTAATAAAGAATAACAAATAATAACATCATTTGAAACCCTATTTCGATCAGTCACTTTTAACCCTATGTTTTATAAATTATTTATTTAATTATCCATGCCTTTATAATATTTGGGCTTTATGTCATATGAGTGTAATTAAAATGGGCTCATATTGAAAAAAATGAATAAAAAAAAAGCTCAATTTTGTATTATTGTTTGTTTTAATATTTAAAAAATAGGTCCAATTTTAATAGCCCAATATAAAATCAAAAAATTAATTAACCGACCAAACCGAATTATCAAATTTCAGTTCGATCTTGTTCGGTTTGTTCGGTTCGATTCAGTTTTCATTTTCAGTGTTATTTGATCGATCAGTTCTGCATGTTTTGGGATCGAACCGATCAATACTCAAGAATGGTTGAGATTTGAAATAATTAAGGTTAAAATTTTATGTATATAAATAATGGATTTAGTTTAAATCTAAATCTCCACCAATCCATACAAAATTAATTTAAATAAGGTTTGAAGTAAAATATTTTAGAAAAAATTAATCATCTGATCTTTAAATTTTAACTCCTTATAACTTAGTCTCTGAAGTTTTAACACTTAAACTTTATCTTTTATAATTTAATCCTTATAGTTTCAATTACTTAAATATTAGTCATTATATTTTAAAAAATAAAATTATAAAAATTAAAAATATATTAAAATTCATTACTAATATTTTAACTTAATAAACCATTTTAATTTTTATAAATATTAAAAGTTTAAAATATTTTAAATATTTATAATTTTATTTTTTAAAATATAAAAACTAATATTTAAGTAGTTGAGATTATGAAAATTAAATTGTAAAACAAAAATTTTAAAGATTAAATTAAAATTATAAAAATTAAATTATAAAGAATTAAAGTTTAAATATTGAATTACAATTAAGTTAAAATTATAAAAATTATACGTACCAAATATCACTGATTTGTACGTTATAAGGCCATGGCCCAACGGGAATGCTATGGGTCTATGAGGCTCCAAGTTGTTGTTTATATATTTTCCTTGGTAGAACCATAACAGACAGTACGGCCTGTGCCCAAACTATACAACTTCAGCAATCAGTACTAGTTAGGACAAAAAATAATAATAATAAGAAGAAACTTGGTTTTGGATAGCAAGGGGTCTCAAAATTTTATTGTCATTTTTTTTTCATCTAAAAAAAATAATATATGAAGTAAACAATTGGTTTAGTTAGGTTTCATTATTTTATTCTTTGTCAATTGTCATTCATTCAAACACTTACTACTGTGAAAGTGAGATTTCCCTAGCTTGTTTAGATAGCAACCCATTCTAAAGTCAAAGAGTGTGATATGATCACCAGGCTGTGTGATTTCCTTGTGTCATTTGTGGGGGTAAAGCAAACAAAAGGTTTTATGGTGTTTGGTGAAAACAAAGACTCAACATTCATGGCATTTGAACTTGTAGACTTGTAGGTGATTGGCCTCTAAATGACATACATGTTGCCAAATCCGTCTTCACATGCGCGAACATGCATATTTTGTGTTACTTTGATTTTGATTTATATATAATATTAATGTTAATTAAAATTAGTACGACATACATGATTTTTCAGAATTTATTCCTTATATGTATATAATTTAAATTATTGAAAAAAAAATTTGATTCATAGAATTATGATCAACTTACGTCAAGCTTCCTGTAATTTTTCTACTTTCATCAAAGTTTACGCTATTATCACGTCAAATTATTTTTTTGGAATTTTGACCAAAGCTAACCATACTTTTGGGGTTGATATCTTAATCACAATTGCAAAGATCTTGACCTAGGTTAACTACAATTTTATAGACTTGTTTTTTCTAATTATAATACAATTTTACCAAAAAATAAATAACTACTTTTTTTAAAATTATTTTTTTGTTAAAATTTAAAGTATTTATCTCAATTTTTGTTGGAATTATCTGAATAATATATAAAAAATACATTCAAGCTTGTTTTCGTTAAGTATTCTTCATAAATTTTTTTATATTAACTATATGCTTTTTAATTTGGTGCGATTTGAATTTTTAAATTTTTTAATTCTTATACATAATTTAATATTATATCATAAACTTTCATAATTTAATATTATATCATAAACTTTGTCGTATGTTATACAAGTATGAATGATAAATATTGAAAATTAAAAACATAGACTAAATGTGTGTGTGTGTGTGTTAATTACATCAAAAAAAAGTCTCCATGACATTCATCCTAATGCATCCCTGGTCCCCCACTATTTTATTTTTTATCCATTTCTGACAAGTGATAATACAGCTAATTTTGAGTTTCACTCAATTTTCTTCATTCTTTTAACTTTCACTCAATTTTCATCTTCGTGTAACTTTGATTTTACTCCTTCAATACTAGCTACATATTTTAAAATCTTTTGCATGATGAAAAGTATCATAGGTCAATAGTAAAGACTAATCTCCAAATTATGGAAGACAAAGCTGCAAAGAGCCAACCCCATGAGAAATAGTTTTAAATATTTTAAGGTTTATTATTTTTTGTAAAATTTTTTCTTTACATAAAAAGAAAGTTCAATGTTCTTTAAAATTAGTTTGACTTAATAAAGAAATAAAACTCAAATCCATCTTTTTTTCCCCCTTGGATTGACAAGTTCATTCCAATTTGAGGGAGGAACATTCTATTGAGATTAGGATCCATTGAAAGGTTTAAAATTTAACCAGGTATAGGATGTGATCATTGGCGGAACCACATTATAGTGGCAGTAGGCAAATCTACCCCTCCACTTTTAAAAAAATTACAAGTAAGACATGCAAATTTTACAATTTTACACCTTTTGCTTTTGATATTTTGCATCCCCTCAACTAAATAAAAAATATTTGATCTCAAATACTTATTAAATATATAATATTTTAATGATCGATATTAATATGAAGAGTATATTTACATCAAAAGATAATATTAACATGTTTAACATAATTTTCTAAAAAAATGATGATCAATCAATTTATATATTTTTTTACAATTTTAATTCTAGAATCATTATTATTTTTAATTATTCAAATTAAAAATTTAAGTAATTTTAAAATTAAAATATCTTGTACCCCTTATTTTAGGTGTTGATTTCACTGTTTGTGATTAAACGTATAGAGTAGTTTTTAGGAAAAATGGTAATAATTTTTTTTGAAATATATAAATAATAATTTAATCTTTTAAAATGTCATAATTTTTATGAAGTTCCTAAAGATTTTTTTGTCATTAATGAATTTATATAAATTATCAAATTACTCTTGTTGAAAATAAATGATTCACAATTTTTATTTTTATATTTATAAATTTTTTTATATTTACAATAATATAATAACAAATAAAAAATTTAACATATAAAATTATGATTTACTGTTGCATTGTTGTTAATATAAAAAAAAGTTGCGAATATAAAGAGAGAAATTGTGAATCATTTATTTTTAATAAGGTCAATTTAATAATTTATATAAATTTATTAATAATAAAAAAATCTTTATGAACTATATTTTGAAAAAGTAAATTATTATTTATATATTTTAAAAGAATTTTATTATCATTTTTTTAATTTTTATGCACAAAAAAACTTAAAAGCATATTTTCCCGCCATTCCCACGTGTTCGCAGTAGCTCGAAGAATCGATGCCTCCGCACACTTTACATAGATAGTCAAACATGTAAATGATTGTTTGTCCTTTTTGGTGGAATGATAGATCACTCACCAAAATTTCTTCCCCAAATGAGTGGTGGATTCAGTTGGGCCTGTGGGTGTTCATCACCGTCCAGTTTATATCATTCAAATTAAAATTAGATGGTATAGATTTAATATGATTTTATTTTTATATTGTTAATATTTTAATATATAATTTTAGATAAAGATAATCTTGTAAAAAAATTTATTTAAAAATTATCAATTGAAAAGTTTAAATCTAAACCGTTGGAATTGGATTTGAATGATTTAGATTTTACCGCAACGATAAATATCAAAATACTCATGACTGTAATGAGCATGGAACTCAGATTAACTTCATTAATCATTTGATTTGCTACTAGTCAAAACGTTTGGACCCCAGCAAGATTTCCATTCTAAGTATGTTATTCCCCCCCCCCCCCCCCAAAAAAAAAAACCCGAAACCAAATCGTTTCCAAAGATCATATAATGGTAAAATGTTCTCCAGTCATACCACAAGTGATACATCGTAATCACCGGAAAGCTAAATGACACTTAAACTAGAGAAGGATGAGTTGATTTTGAGCCAACCTAAGTGTTAGTGTGATTAATTAAACTATTATCATTGACTTTTAAAAGAGAAAGCAATAAATAGATTAAGTTATAATATTTATGAAATCAAAACGAAATCTAAATAATAATAATTATAACATCAGGTTCAGTGGGTATATGGTAAAATAAAAATAGAGAGAACGTTAGGTTGGTGCGTTGAAGAGGTTCTAGTTTTGAAGGTTAGTTCAGTGGAACGGTCTTTCCTTGGCATCAAACCGAAAACTTAAGAATTCCTGAAATGTGGCGCCTCCCACAACCAAGCATGCAACATTCGACAATCAACAACGTAGTTAGCGATCGATCGTCCGGTCCCTTCTACGTCTGGTAATAACAAACAGTCTCAGCTACCAAATCAATCACACACCTTTTCAATTCATGCATGGCCCACCTCCTTCGTCATCCTCATTATCTTCTTCTTCTTCTTCTCCTCACTACCACACTCTGCCTCTAACCTCTTTCACTCACAAGAAGGAGGTGAAGGAGAGGTCCTCTTCTGCTTTACTTCTCTTCTGGCTGTTCTTACTTTCCCTCCAAGTAAGTACTTTTGTGCTTTTGTTCTACTATGTCAAGTTTGACACAAACCCAGAAGGGTAATTTCTCTGCAAGTTTGGAAGATATTTAAGCATTACATTAGCATATGTATTAGGACCTGTTTTTTTACATAGGCATCACATAAGCTTTAATCCACTTCTTGTTGTACCAGTATTTGTAAACATGTAGTAATGCTGAGACTCATGTTTGTGTCAATGAGTTTACTCAATTCCTAAGTGTATGCTTTTTACCGTCATTGATGTAGTTTACATGGATTTAGGTATACTAACATTTGCTTATATACATGTTGCTATGTGATGTATCTATAGAATGGCTGAGGGACTGGATAAGCCTTTGCTTGACCCTGAGAATTTCAGTCGAGAGGGTGTTGATTTGGTAAGTTTTACAACCAGTGCTGACCTTGAGTCAAAATTTATGCCATATTTATCACATTTTTCAAATTCATCCTATACAGAAGAATAACAATTTCAAGTGAAAATTGATCAGGAACGCATACCATTAGAAGAAGTTTTTGAGCAGCTAAAAACATCCCCGAGAGGACTGTCATCGGATGATGCTGAAGCCAGACTGGAGATATTTGGCCCAAACAAGCTTGAAGAGAAGCCTGTAAGAAGACGCTTCATGAAGATAGCAGATTTTTTTTTTCCCAAAAAAAAAATTCATGATATAGAATCTGAACAAGATATTACGTGTCTCTAATTGTCTATGAAGTGTGACAAAAAGAGGTCATGTTATGAAACAGAGTATTATTAGTTTTTTTTTTTTTTTTGGGTCATGACAGTTTTATTAGTTATCACTGAAGTAGTTATTTTATCATTCTGTCTCAAGAAATATGACAATTTTGAAAAGACATAAGCTCAGATAGAGTCTACATTTTAGTCTAAAGTAAGATTAAAAAGAAATTAAAAAGCAAATAATAGTTTTCTTCTCATTCTTTTATATTAGCTGAGGCTATAATAAGAAAGGTGGAGATAGTCCGTAAAATTTATTCCGTCTTTGCCTTATCTGTAAAACTCTTTAACCTTTTCCTCTTGCTGCACGTCACGGCGTTGTATGTATAGTTTTTAAGTTTGCTAAGAAAAAATGTAAATAATTTAGTTCTACTTTCCGCCATTGACATGGTTGATGAAAGTCACTATGGATATTGGATTGGAAAGTTTCAAACTGTTCTAAATTGTTTCTATGTTATTTTCTATGAGAAGACAACAGAAGAATGTCATTATTCTAGCATCCTTATATATCTTAGTGAAATAATTTCATTTTCAAATATTGATGCAGGAAAATAAAATATTGAAGTTTCTGAGTTTCATGTGGAATCCTCTATCATGGGTCATGGAAGCAGCTGCTATAATGGCAATTGTTCTTGCTAATGGTGGAGTGAGTGGACAACAAAATTCATGTTCTGCAATCTTTTCTCATCTTTCCATGTGACTGTTTACTTATACCTTTTCATTCCTCATTTCTCTATTTGGGTGATATTGTAGGGGGAAGGTCCTGATTGGCAGGACTTTGTGGGGATTGTATGCCTTCTGATCATAAACTCCACCATTAGTTTTATCGAAGAGAATAATGCTGGAAATGCAGCAGCTGCACTGATGGCTCGTTTAGCCCCGAAAACGAAGGTGTCCATCTTCTTCAATAATTCTCTAACCCATTACCTATGATTTCTTAGTTCACGGTGAACAAAACTTGTTGAATGAGTTAAAAATGTCCTAGAATTATGAAGAACTTCAAGAAGTAGGGCCATGTATGCTGCTAGGTTATCAAGGCCGTCACCTTGGACCTCAAAAAATGTTCACTGATACGCCATGTATGCTACTGGGTCGTCAAGGCCGTCACCTTGGACCTCAAAAAATGTTCACTTATACCCTATGTAGCTAGTTATTAATTTTCCCATTAAGCATTAATGTTGATTACATATTTCCATTAAAAATATATTACTTGTTTATACCCTATATAACTGGCCGTTATTTTTTCCATTAAGCATTAATGTTGTTTATATCTTTCCATTTAAAATTTATTGCCCTACATTTCTGTGCACCTATCACTCCCCATTCCCATTAAAAGGCTAGAAAAGTGATATCAAGATGGATAAATGACAATACATTAGGCTTCTTAAATAATTTTGCCTTAGGTTCCAAAACTTCTTCACATAGCCTTGTCAAGAAGTTCCTTATTCATGCAGTTTCAAATTAATTCAAGTTGCGAAGCAATGCTTATTGCGGTTTGAGGGTTATAAGTGGAGTGGAAGTCTTTAATTCAATGTAGTATTTTTCGCCGTGCTATATTATGCTGTAATTGACATAATCCATATTCTTCTTCTAATGCTTGTCAAAACTGGAGTGGGCACTGTATATTTGCCCATAACCCATGTATATAAGGCTATACTTAATATGATTTATAATTTAATTGATTTCTGTTGTATTTTGGGTCCGATATTATTATTTTGTTTCAAAATTTTTACAAAATATAAGGACTTTATGATAATATGTCAAGTGGTCAATAACTTTTACAACAGCTGAAGTTTCCTGTTCTTGAACAAAAAGCACTGGACTTCTCTAACATCCAAATATCCAGGTTCTGAGAGATGGCCAGTGGCAAGAGCAAGATGCAGCTATTTTAGTACCTGGAGATATAATCAGCATAAAGCTGGGAGACATCGTTCCAGCTGATGCTCGTCTTCTTGAAGGAGACCCCCTAAAAATTGACCAGGCAAGTATCTGCTGAATAGAGAACAAAATCCATCAATACTTTGATTCACTGATTTCCCATGTATTCGCTTCACTGTGGTTATTATCATGACACAACCTACTTTTGATTGGTCAAGATAGAGTAATAGCTATCTTGGTTTTTGACTTAAGATAGTTCTCTGCAGTCAGCTCTCACTGGAGAATCTCTGCCTGTAACCAAGAGGACAGGAGATGAAGTCTTCTCCGGTTCAACATGTAAGCATGGAGAGATTGAAGCTGTGGTCATTGCAACAGGAGTTCACACCTTTTTTGGAAAGGCAGCACACTTGGTTGATAGTACTATTGTTGTTGGACATTTTCAAAAGGTGACTTCTAGAAAATCTGTTAGCATATTTATCTTACAACGCTCACTTGATAAAGACTATTCCTGGTCTTGTAGAATCTGGCTAGTTTTACCCATGATTCTCCCTTATCACAATAGTAGAAGTGTAAAACTATTCTGGAATAGGCATCACATTTCCAACATGCTCATATATTTATCAAGTCTATAAACTCATACAATATTCAATGCCGGTTTAGCCGATTAACTCGGTGTTATTGACTACTTGTCTGCAGGTCCTAACCTCAATTGGGAACTTCTGCATTTGCTCCATAGCTGTAGGGATGGTTATTGAAATCATAGTAATGTATCCTATAGAGAAACGTTCATATAGGGATGGAATCAACAACCTTCTTGTTCTCTTAATTGGAGGAATTCCCATAGCCATGCCAACAGTGTTATCTGTAACGCTTGCCATTGGCTCTCATCGACTTTCACAGCAGGTGCGAATTTTGAAGATATTAATCAGTCATACAGCCAAATTTAAGGCCAAATTTATCGTCCCCTATTATATGATTTTCAACAAGACACAATTGAATTTGATGAAGTAAATATTTTGTCCTCATGATTTAAGACCACGCCGTAATCATATATTGTGCTTAAGTCTAATGCCAAAAAGCATATCTGTTTGTTGACAATGTTTTTCTCTTCTTTTTTCTTTATTTTTCCATTATTAAGGGAGCCATCACAAAGAGAATGACAGCAATTGAAGAAATGGCGGGTATGGACGTGCTATGCAGCGATAAGACAGGAACTCTTACCCTGAATCGCCTCACTGTTGACCGAAACCTTGTGGAGGTACGTAAAACTGTCCAATAAAAGCTGCAGTTTTTGTATTATGCAAAGAAGTCTTCAGGCTTAGGACTTTTTAATGTTAAGTGTACTGATGATGGATTGCTTCTCTTACGCCCAAGATGGTTGAGTTTTGCCTGAATTCCTTGTAGAATCTCACTAATGTAATATTAAATAGGTCTTTAACAGAAATATGGACAAAGATACGGTTGTCCTACTAGCAGCTAGAGCAGCTAGGATGGAAAATCAGGATGCCATTGATGCTGCCATCGTTAATATGCTAGCTGATCCAAGAGAGGTATTGATACTCATGTTACTTTGACGATGAAAGTTTTTCAACCCTACTTTCTAGCATGGACTAGTACTTAGAGAAGAAAAATCGTTTTTTCACAGGCTCGTGCAAACATCACTGAAGTTCATTTTCTACCTTTCAATCCAGTAGACAAACGTACTGCTATTACATATATTGATTCTGAAGGAAATTGGTATAGGGCCAGCAAAGGAGCTCCTGAACAGGTATGAAAATGCATGAAAAGATGCTGATTGTATACACTTATTCCCAATTAAAAGAGCTTAAATTTTATGTTGGTAAATACAATATACAAATATCCACAACGCAGAAAAGAAGTACCTGGATCATTAAATTTATAGTTTCAATTTTTTAATGATATAATATCACTCAACAGTTTCCAATAAGGATATGAGATAACAACTCAAGTTGGCATGGCTGGTATGAATTCCCGTCTCTTAAGTAATTGGTTGGGGATTTGATTTTTATCCTTTATGTATGAAGTAAACCTAGATGTGAGGGGGTCTATCTAAGAAAGATTAATCCCTACCTCCAGCTGAGCATACTCTTATGCCTCACCAAAAGAAGAAAAAAACATGGAGAGGGAGAGGGACAGGGAGAAAGGGAATTGTCCTCTAGGAACCTTGACTTTTGCACCACACATTCACTCTTTATATTGTTTCTCGAACGTCAGATTCTAAATATGTCCCAAGAGAAAGATGAGATTGCCGGAAAAGTTCATTCCATCATTGACAAATATGCTGAAAGGGGCTTGCGATCTCTTGCAGTTGCTTTGCAGGTGCAGCATCTTACAATCCTCCTCTATCTTTTTTCTATCCGACTGAACGCACAATGCACTAAAGCAAAAGGATACCGACTTGTTCTTCATAGAGAGATTCTGAAATTCTTAACATCAATTTGTTTCCATATTGAGCAAAATTATATGATAACCTTTTCAGGAAGTTCCTGAAAAGTCCAAGGAGAGTCCCGGCGGTCCTTGGACTTTCTGTGGGCTGCTGCCCCTGTTTGATCCCCCAAGGCATGATAGTGCTGAGACTATTCGAAGAGCACTTAACCTCGGAGTCAATGTTAAGATGATTACAGGTAAATATGAATATGATAAAGGATATATAAGCACACTGTTTCCAGTTCTATAAAAGCATTCCATTTCTCTCCCAACAAGGTAACATTTTGAATTTTCTATATGTCGTTGCTTATCATAGAAGCAATCAATATGTTAATAAATTCTGATTTAGGGCTAGTAAAGGTAATTCTTCTTTCATCTCTCTGTTTTCATTTCCATAAACATTAATATCAATTCAGGAGTTGTAGCAATATTAGCATCTTACAAGTAAGAATGAGTGATCAAATCCACCAGCAAATTTTGTTTGCTTCTCACAATGGAAATCATCAACAAGTTTGAAGGGCAAATAAGTCAGATTACATGTGAATGCAGGGGATCAGCTGGCAATTGCAAAAGAGACAGGCCGAAGACTTGGTATGGGGACAAACATGTATCCTTCTTCATCATTGTTGGGGCGTAACAAAGATGAAAGTGAAGCCCTCCCAGTAGACGAGCTCATTGAAAAGGCAGATGGCTTTGCTGGTGTATTTCCTGGTACTTCATCCTAATATTCCACTTTCATATCTCCTTTCTTCTCCTTTATATCAAAATACTAAACAGCAAGTGATTCCCGGAAAAAAAAAATACTAAACAGAAAATTAGTTTAATAAGAAACCATACACCAAAAAAAATTTATATAATTTATAGAGCTTCAGTGAGTTACAAGAACAACAGACTGTCCACTGATTTTTTACCTGCCACACTCGCAGAACATAAGTATGAAATTGTGAAAATTTTACAAGAGAAGAAGCATGTAGTTGGAATGACTGGAGATGGTGTAAATGATGCACCGGCTTTAAAGAAAGCAGACATTGGGATTGCTGTGTCAGATGCAACGGATGCTGCAAGAAGTGCTGCTGATTTAGTCTTAACTGAGCCCGGCTTAAGTGTTATTGTCAGTGCTGTGTTAACTAGCCGAGCTATATTTCAAAGAATGAAAAATTATACAGTTAAGGGTGCAATCTTCCTCCTCTTCTTTATATCATCATGGATCAACTGTACTGCTTATACAACATCAAGGAGGAAAGCATGAATTCTATGAACTAGTCAAACTTAAAAACCAGCTTCAAATAAGTTATTTTAAGTGTTTGAACTTTTACGTTGATTCCCCCCCCCCCCGCTTCCTTTTATTCTGATTTGATATAATACTGATAGCTCACTTAAACGCAGATATATGCAGTCTCTATAACCATTCGGATAGTGGTAAGACAAGTTTCATTTTCCCTATGTTAATGTCATTTTCCTGGGACTTCTATTCATATTTAACGTGGGTTTGTTTGGAAATTCTTACAAAATGCTTCTTACAGCTTGGCTTTATGCTTCTGGCATTGATTTGGGAGTATGATTTTCCACCTTTCATGGTCCTGATCATAGCGATATTGAATGATGGTAAGGGGTCACGCGATATACCCTGCAATTTTCTTACTCTTTTTCTCCCTTCCAAGTAGAAATAATAATCGTGAAGATAGAGAAGAACCATGTAGAAACTAAAAATGACAAACTAGATTTTCCTTGGTTTCATAGCATTTCCATTATACAATAGCTCATTCAGAGTAGATTTTCAACTTTCAAGCATTAATAATTCAATTTATTTAACTAATCTCACCCATAAATTATTTGTACCATCTTTAATATTATCAAAATGAAAGTTTTTGTTCATCCATTCTTTCCTTCTGGATCGAAGTAGTACTCTTCATTGAAGAAAAATGCAGAAGTATTTCATAAAAACTGTTTACTGCGATCCCAACTTTGAATAGTTACGACTTAAAGCACTAATTTTACTCCAAAATCGGAGAGAAACATGATAACTAAACAATCAGAACAATGAAATCATTCATATGTAAGGTTTGTACTCAAAGAAGTGTCTGTATTTAGGGACAATTATGACCATATCAAAAGATCGCGTAAAGCCATCACCGACTCCTGACAGTTGGAAGCTGCCAGAGATATTTGCAACTGGAATAGTTATTGGCACTTACCTGGCTTTGATTACTGTTCTATTCTACTGGACAGTAGTAGACACCACTTTCTTTGAGGTAAAACTTTCATGTTTCCGTTCTTTGTTGGCTATCATTGCTCTGATACCATGCGGAATGAAAAGATTCACAGTTTAAGCAAAGTATTCTTCTTTCTCCCTGCAGACGCACTTCAATGTATCCTCCTTATCCAGTGACAGTGAGAAAGTTTCATCCGCTGTATATCTTCAAGTCAGCATCATCAGCCAGGCTTTGATTTTTGTCACACGTAGTCAAGGATGGTCATATCTGGAGAGGCCCGGAGTTCTCTTGATGTGTGCCTTTGTTGTAGCTCAACTGGTAATGTCATTCACTCGAACAGTTAAAGCTACTCAAGTGAATTTAAACATGTTGAATTTTCCAGTACTGCATATGTCTGACCTTCACAACATTGAAACTGCAAATATTTTTAACACAAAAGAATAGTCTCCGATTTACTCAGTATATTTTTAATTTTTAACACCCCCATTTTATTAATTTGACTAGAAAATGAAGAAAAACTATAGTTTGTGAATAACGGGTTTCATTTTGATATGAACAAGGTGGCCACCTTGATAGCAGTGTATGCACATATCAGCTTTGCTAAAATTACAGGCATTGGATGGGGATGGGCTGGTATTATATGGTTATACAGCTTGATCTTCTATATACCTCTGGACATTATCAAGTTCACGATTCGCTATATTTTGAGTGGCCAAGCCTGGAATCTGGTATTTGACAGAAAGGTCAGTACATAATAATGCATCTTTTGTTTGAACAGGTAGTTTTAGTTTCAACATAATGGACTTATGGAGCCCTAATTTGTGTTTAAACAGACAGCTTTTAGTTCTAAGAATGACTATGGCAAAGAAGATAGGGCAGCACAATGGATTGTTTCTCAGAGAAGCTTAAAAGGATTACCGGGCACAGACTTAGAGGTGAAAAATGGAATTGGAAGGCGATCTTCTTCTTTGATTGCTGAACAAGCCAGAAGACGTGCTGAAATCGCTAGGTACTTCCTTTTCTCCTCAATTTTCTCCCCCGACATTTTCTGTTAACATAGAAAGATATCAACTTTCAAGAACTAAAATATTCATGAAATATTTTATGAAATAATGCAAATTCTGAATAAAAAATGGTATGAAACTGGGCAGGCTGGGAGAATTACACACTCTGAGAGGACATGTAGAGTCTGTGTTGAGACTTAAGAACTTGGACCGGAGTGTTCTTCAATCACCACACACGGTGTAAGAGCCAGCGAGTGGCTCCAAATTTTCAGTTTGTGTGGTACGTTTTGGTATTTCATTATGCCAAAGCAAAGATACTTGATTTCACAGTTGTGTAGGATTCGAAGACCACAAAGGGATCTTCTTCTTCTTCTTCCGTAGAGACAACATTTGTTTCTTTATACGCCATTGAGGATTTGTAAGATCCTTGTAATTTTCAGAACGTTAATGTAGTGAACTAAGAAATCATCTCTTAGAGTGCGCTTATTTGGTTAAGTATATATGATTAGAGGATTGTTAAATTTAGTCACTCTGCTTCTCCAGACTGACAAGTTCATTAACGGAAATTCCATTAAGTTTTTTCTTAATTTGTTTTAACTCAAAATGTCATCCTTTGTACTATGGTGAGTAAGATAATAATTGATGACTAATTAAAAAAATATAAATTTTATATTATATATAAATATATTATTAAATATATGAGACACTTCGATCAACCTTTAGGGACATAACCGCTTTTGTGTTTTAGAAGATACATAACAAATTTACAATATAAGCATATACCCTTTAATTTAGATTGAAATTATTTTTTTTAAAAAAGAATGAAATTAATTTGTTCCGCTTGATTTAAAATGTTCAATTTATATATTTTAATCCGATGTTTTTTAATTACTTTGTAGTATTTTTCTGGATTTTATTTTAACGAAAATACTTGTGCAAACACTAAAATAATCAACACTTTAAATGAACAATTTAATGATAAGTGGGCTTTATTGTAACTGAAAATTTAAAAAATGAGAATATAAAAAAATTAAAAAAATGAGTAATACTGTTTATGAATTTTTTTAATTTTTATATTATATATTAATTTCATAGTTCTTTAAAAACATGTAATAAAAAATATGCCTGCCTATAATTTCAATTATTAGCGATTTAAAAAAAAAAAACAAATCAGAGCATCCGTTTCTTTACCTCAAAAGTCAAAACCTTAAACGTCCCATTATTCGTCTCTCGGGGAATTAAAGTTCAATGATTAGGTAATTGGAATTTAAGGGCGATCAATTTTTCAGCCCAAAAAAGGATTATAAATTTAATTATTGATGAACAAACCTACCAAAACTGCCTACCGCCGGAGCATGAGCATATATAATAAATGTGTGTGCGCATTTGGCCCAAAAAATATGCGTTTGTGTGTGTGTGATTTGTTTAAGTGGGTTGTTCATTATAATTGAGACTAGATTTCATGATAGAAATTAAATATTGAAAAAATATTAACTTAATGATTTCATAAAAAAAATAATTGTATAAATGAACAAGCCATCTTAAATTAGGTTCTAACCAAATAGATCAAACCTTGGGTAATGGGTAGTAGATTTTAGGTATGAGTCTAACCTAAAATCTAAATAAAACTTTTTTTTTCATAGCTCAAGCATAAATTTACCTAAAGTTTGGTTTTGTTTGGTCTAAAAACTTATTTAAAATTAGATCTTTTAAATAATCTTACAATATATTTTAAAAATTTCAAATAAGCTTTACGACTATTAACGCTTACATATGTACAAACTTATTTACCAACTATTATTATATAAAATAAGTAAGATGATTTATCAATTTCAATGTAATACAATAACATAGTAACAATATTAAAATCAATTCATAAATTCAATCTAATTGAAAGCATAACTAATAAATTAAAAACAAAAAACAAATTGATTTAAAATTAAATAGTGAAATCAGTATTGTATATTATTAAATCATTGTATAAAATCTTATAAAAGAAAGAGCACAAGAATGGAATAGCTCTCGTTTCGAGTTTTGATTTAAAAGAAGAACAAGCAGAGAGTGATTAACTATAATATCTTGATTTTAATTCCCTAATTTACTACGGTTAATTATGGTAATTAAGATAATTGTAGTAGTGTGTGGCTAGGGTGGTTTAATGACTAGTTTTGATTGTGTTTTTAACCTTAATTGTGGGTTCGGTATGAAGTCAAGACACTTGAGTATTGAAAGGAGAAGAAAACAAAGATGAAGTGTTGATGTGCCACATGCCATAGTATGAATCACGTCCACTTCGACGCACACACGCAATTGATGCAAGAAGGGGACCTCTCTATGCCATGCACCGTGATATGTGCAGCGTCCATAATGATACATGACCATTTTTTGTAATTTATCATTCACGAATTGAGGCAGAAAAATAGAAAGAAGGAAAGAGGAAATGAAGAACCAGTGGGAAACTTGGCTAGGGTTCATTGTTGAAGGATATTTGGGACATTTTGAAGCTACTAAATACTAAAGATAAATACCCTAAACTCCATTCCTCCCCATCTCTTCCACATTTATGAGTTTATGGTTAGGGTTTGATCGTGAAAGATGATTTTCGGTCTATATAAGTTATGGGTCTGAATTCATTGACTCAAATAGAGTTAATGAGAATATATATAAATTTCTAAAGTTAGAGCTAATGAATTTTGATATCTTTGGTTGTTGAGCTTTATAAATATCTAAAAATTGTATTTATGAGGGTTGTTGGAAGAGGTAAAATGCCATTAATTGGAGTTTAATAGCTCATCAATATTATTAGAAATTAAAGAGAGTTAATAAACTCTATGAATAGGCCCAAACTTATACAAAGTGGGCATTGAGAAATCTAGAAGTGAAAGATAAGAGTTGAAATATGTGTGGTTGACAATATTAATGAGAGTTAACTTGATAAATTATAGATTAAGCTTTAAGATACCAATTTAGCTTGGGAATTCGAGCTTGAAAGTTATAACATTGAGGGATAAACCTTTGAACTTTTAAAAATTTGAGATAGGCAGGGAACCCTATTTCTAAGTAGTTATATGTTAATTAATTTTAATTGTGAATAATGTGAATTGTCACATGCATGAATTGATTTTAATGTAAAAGCATGTTAATGCTTTTGATATATGTTTTGAAAATATGAATGTGCATGATATTACATTCTGGACTATATTGCAAATGTGAAGCTGAGATAGTTTTTTAGCCATGAACATGCATATACTTTTGAAAAGATGAATGTGGTATCGAGTTGAGGTAAATGTGGGTAAATGAAGAAATGGGTAATATAGTGTTGTATTAGGCTGTATCATCAATAAACCCATGAGGCAGTAGTGAGCCTAAGTTGGGTAAAAGACTCTGGAGGGTGTGGTAAGATGTTACGCTTGAAAGTGAAAATAACATTGAGAAAGTAAAATTTGTGAAAAGAAGTAGATATCATACATAGCATGATCAGTTGGTGAGAGTTCACCTAGAGATTGGGAGTAGTTAAAATTCACATGATATTTAGACTATCTTTTGGTGCACAAGAATATAGCCTTGTCCTACAGTTTATCGATGGATTATCTCATAGTTTGTTAAGGGACTATAACCTAGCTTTCTCTACCATTTTATTGAGGAGAATAGCTTAGGGAATATGACACTCTAGAGATTTGAGAGTTGGGGGAAGTTGTAGTCTAAGAGTGAGTCATGTAATTTTTGGCTAGGTCATACCTTACGATTGGTGAGCTTAGATAGTCCAGGCACATAAACGGAACCCTATTTAGTATTATAGCCCATGATTTTAGTCAGAAAAAATAAGGAGGATATAAGGTTGGTTGATCATTACCTATATAAATTATATGACGTGCTACATGCAAGTCGTGTGAATATCAGGTCATGGTCAAGTGTCTGTTTGTCTTATGACAATGTGCCCTATAATAAGATGAAAATGAACTAAAGGAATAATGATAAGTCATGTTGTATGTGTATAGCATGTTTGAGAACTTGTTTCCATATGCATGTATTTTATTGCAATTAATATATAACTGTATAAGGTAGGTTTTATTTTGATTATCGAGTGGCTAGACTCACTCCTTTCATTTAACACTTTTCAAGCTATAGCTTTGGTGTAGAGAAAAATAAGGCTTAAAAGGCTAGGAATTATAGTCTATTCTTACTATATACCTTTAGTTTGTATTTATTTTGTGTAATAGAATATTATTACGAATTCTAGATTGCATATTGTTGCACTTGCACTATTTTATTATTGTAAATATTTGAATTGTATTTTGAATCCTGAGTATTTGTGTATGATGAGATATATATGTTAATAGGGTTAAAATACTAGTGCAAGTGTATATATAATGTTCCAAACATGTCATAATTGATTTATGAGTAAATGCAATGAAATTACCTCTCCCTTCTATTTTTGATGAAAAAGGAGTTGAGGAGTGGTTCTATGCTATATTATTAATTGAGTGTGCATGACGTGTTGTGCTGATAGTCTTAGGTTCAATGAACATAATCCAGGTGTTAGGAAAGGCTTTTGATACTTGTTATGGGTTTGGACACCCCTTGTTTGTGAAAAGTGATCAAAATATGTTTGGGTGTCTAACTTTTTAGTGTAGCATATTTTGAAAATGAAACATGTGCCATTAGCTAGTATATGAAAGAGCTTTTCATAGACAACTAGATCATGTCATTTGGATATCGAGCGAAAATTTGGGACACATAGAAAGTTGCCCAATTCTGTTGTCAAATGACAGTAGAATTTGCTATCATTAATATAACACCCTGATTTTTAGTTAATAAAAAATTATGAAATTTAGGTTTTATTAAGGATAAAAAATGATAATAATAGAAATTTATATTATTTGAGGTTATTCAAAAATAATATTATGGTTAGACATTTAATTATAAATTAAAAATTTAAATTTAAAATCACATAAGAAATATTTAGTTAAGATATAATTTTAAGATTTAGAATATATAAATAATTTTTTTTGTGTTAGTAAAAAAAAGAGAAGGTGAAAGGAATAAACAAAAAAAAAAAGGTGACAGTTATTTTTTTTTAGGTCCCACATTAGTTAGATGTAGGAAGAGAAGAGGTATCTTATGTATAAAAGGAGTGAGTACGTGCGTTAAGAGACAAGAAGGGCTAAGATACAATTTGAAAGAAATTGCAACTTGTAACCCAAGAGTTTAAATAATTAAATTCAAACCTATAGTCTTTTTTTAATATAATTGTGGGAGCTACAATTTTATTTTTGTATTATTTTTTTTTCATCTCTCTCCCCCTCTCACGTTGCTCCATCCAAGGGTGTTGTTTTTCTTATTTTTTAGGTATGCTCTAACTTTCCTGTTTAGATTAACAGTTAAAAAATTATTTAATTACAAAATTAATTTTGTAGTTATTTCCTAAATAATATTAGCTTTCTAATGATATGATTATTTTGTAGAGTAGAGCGAACATTTTGATTAAAATTTTTTAATAGGATATTTAATCTGATGATATGATGGATTAAAAATACCGGTTGAAGTTTTTAGGAAAATAATAAATATTATAGAATATTTTCTTGAGGTTGAACTCATGTTTAAGAATTTTTGAGTTAGACTCTAGATCTATATGGTTGAATTTATGTTGAATATGAGATGTAGGGATGAACCTCTGATTATTAAATATTTATTTAAGTATGAATATGTATTTCTAAGACTATAAAATGGTGATTTGAAGCTTTAGGGTAACTCTGAAATTTTTAATTTATTTTTGGATGAATTTTTTAGAATATAGAAGGATGAAATTGTGATACTAAAAGTGATTTGAGGCTTAAATATAGTTTATTAAGGCATGATAATTTTAGAAAAAGAATTTAAAAAGTTAAATGAGGCATAAACCTTAAATTAGTGTTAATATGGATCTTAGACCTATGGTTTTCTAACTCTTTAAATTAGAGTTATTTATTAATTTCAATGTAAAATTAATATATAGTATTATGGAACAATTATGTAGATTGTATTGATGAAGAGAGTGGTGAAAGAGAAGTTGTGAAGGGGAACTTATTGTTCAAAATACAAGGTAACCATTATTAATGTATTGTGATGGGTGTGTATGTGATTGATTATGTGTTACTTTGTTGTTTGGAAAAATTATGAATTATGAATTATTGAAAATAAATACTGTTACATACTTGTTTGAAATTATTGCCGAGTAGGTTAAAAATTTGTTTTTGTTTATCATGATGAGATTTTATTATTCAGTTATATTCTTGTTTAGATATTTAAATGATACATGACTTGTCAGGGTATTTTAATATATAATATCATTAGAAATTTCTATCTGGTTAATTATTACCATGTGGTAAGCCCTCATTGGACCCAATGAATGGTGTGTAGCTTGGTCTAACCCACCTTTGGCCGAGTATTTTGGCATTCAGGCATGATGAAAGGAGGATATAAGGTGTAATCATGTAATTAAATACTTGTTTGGTTTGTTTGAAAATATTATTCAATTAAATGTTTTTGTGTGCCCACTTAGCAATCGCATAATTAGTTATATCTATGTGCATCATTATATATTAAATTTTGGTTACTGGGACTTTTAAGTCTTATTTCCGATGGTTAATATTTTTACATGAGCAAATTCAACCGAGAAAGCACTAGAGGCATAACTTTAATGTATGAGACACCATCTTTTATGTTGCCTCTTATTTTGAATCATGCAATGTATCTAGTGCCAACTTAGGACATATCTTATTTTGTGAAGCATATAGACTCTAATCCTTTTTATTAATTGCGTTTATATGATTAAGAGGATCATGTCTATCCCTCTTAATTCTTGAACCGATTTGAATATCATGTCATGAGGATCCTGTCTGTCCCTCATGGTTCTAATTGTTTTTTGGTTCATATAACAATATTTTTTTAAAAAAATTTGCATTTAGGAATTGTTTGGGATTCTGCCACCTTAAAATGGGCTTTTACACCAAATGCTGATTTAAAAATTATCATTTGCTTTTATATGAATTGTTTTTACATTTTTTTCATTAAGTAAAATTTTATTATAAATGTATTTTCAATTATTATGGTAGAGCTTATTCATTATGTTAAATTCTTTTTACTATAGTAGGCTATTTGTAAAATATTTTATTTATATGATAAACTCTTTTCTATCACAGTAGAGTTTTGAAAAGAAGTTTAGTTATTTATTATCATGGTAGAAATTTTTTTACCATGATAAGGGTTTGAGGATGTAAAAATAATTTATTGAATTAATAATTTACAAAAAATTAGTTTAAAAATTTTAAGGTATTACAATTAACATGCAACATGTCACGACGCATGGGCGTTTGAGTTGCAGCATATAGCATAAAGAGCAAGATGTCATGGTGCAACGTGCACAAACTATGGCATATTGCCCTGTCTCACAGCAATCATATTATTTTTCAATCGTTTTCATTTTTTTCACTCTTTTAAAATATCTCAGGCTTTTGTAACATGTTTTTACTCTGATTGATAAGTTAATGAATGATTTGAACATATTTTGACTTTAAAAAAAATTTGGGATCCTTGATTTGAGGATTAAAACTTAATAATCTATTAAATGGATTAATTCTTTAATTGTTTGATTAATTGTGTTTAGTAGTAAAGAATTTTAAATCAAGGAAGGGTAAGGGGGATGATTATTTCATAATTTCTAAATTAAATACCACTCACTCACAAAATCACACATATTATATTACATATATTATGTTATATAATATTATATAATAATATATATATAAATAGTTGACATATAAAATTTATGGGGCAAATTTGTTTTACAGGTTGAATTAAAGGCATGAATTTGGTATGACTTAATTTACTAAATGATTCAGTTTAGGTATAAAGTGGGCTGGTTATAGGCATTGGATAGGTAGTCAGGCTTATTTTCATCACTATATATTATAAACATAATTAAAAAATGTAAAAATAAATTATTTAAAAATTAATATTTTAATTATTTGTAAATCAATGTCTGACTATAAATCGTTACGACTCAATTTTTTAATTATAACTTATTACAATTCAATTTCTCAACTTTTAATTACCTTATAACTTTATCTTTATTTTTTTATTTTTTTAAAATGATCTTTCTCAAATAAAATGAATAAAAAAATTCATATTTTAATATAAAATATTCTCCTTTTATTTTTTATTATTGAATCTAAGTTAATATAAAAAATTTATAAAAATTAAAGAATTGAATTAAAATGAGTTAAAAATTAAGAAATTAAATAGTTAGTTATAATTATAAATACATTAAAAATTAGAAAATCAAAAAATTAATTTTTTTCAATAGATGGACAGAAAGATGACGAAAGCAACGCGACCGACACTGCAAAAGGAACATTTTGGGAAGGCAAGTGGACTGTCAAGGTGGCTGATGTGGCTCCCACAATCTTTTATATAATATTATATTTATATTATTGCCAGTATTATTAGTATTCATAATTCATACTAACAATAATATAACCTTTCGGAGTCTATTTATTTTGACAAAAAAAGGTGTTTCAATTATACCCTATTTTGCTGGTAAAAAAATCATACCCCATTTTTAAAAAGGATTAGAGACTTTTTTTTTTTTTTGCATTCATATCACCTTTCAATGTAGTATTTTTGGCATTGCACCCTAATGACTTAAAATAAATACTATTAACATTTTGTTACTTGGGGTGGCGCTCTTTCTTTTAAACCTTTATTTTATTTTGTTTTTCACCGTAAATATAAGGTTCGGTCACTATATATACATAATAGACATAACATGAAAGTGCCTCTAATAATAATAATAATAATAATAATAGCTTTTAATATCATGATCTAACTTTAACGATGAATAAAGTTGGCCAAATTTTTTTTTTTAAAAAAAACTTTAAGATTCGGTCACTATCTTGTTGAATTGTTTGCATTTTATTTTCTTCTTTTTTTTTTTCTTTCTAAATCTTGATCAATGTATCAAAAATGGAGTTAGTCCCGCCAGTCAGAAAGAAAAACCAAAATTCTAAAAAGAAAAGAAATAAAAACCAATAAACCTTCTGGTGATTGGATCCAGGGGATGAGGTAAATTATATAAATAATCCATATCAAATGTAAATAATTGATTATTCAAAATTATTTTTTCAATATTAATAAGATAAAATTTTGAAAAGTGATAGGAAAATTTCAGTCAGCCCTTTTAATCCAGCATAATTTCAATTAACTCTCAAAAACTTTGAAATTTCCCTGCATATCAAGGATGCTGAAATGAAATCAAAAGGTTAACTCAAATAATTTCATTGTCTTTGGTAAAGTTAAGTATACAAACAATTCATGTAAAAAACAAATAATTGATGTATAAAAGATAAAAAATTGATGTAGATGAAATGAAATTCGTAAATTTATAGTGGTATTATGTTATTAATAAAATTTACAAATTTCATATATCTGCTGTTCATTTTCTATATATCATTTGTTCATTTTTTATATATAAATCATTTATATGCCTAGCTTCACTAAGGACAATAAACTTATTTAAATTATCTCTTTAATTTCATTTTAATCCTGTGTGAAATTTTTAAGTTTTTGGGGGTTCACTGAAAATATGCTGGGTTAAGGGGAATTTGCTGAAATTTTCGCAAAATTGATTCGTATTAAGTCTACATAATTTAAATCCTTCAGAATATTCAGTGAATCTATAATACTATATTTCAGTGTATTTTTTAGAGTAGAATCTTAGACTAAATTTATTTTAGTAGCATGAAATTTTTATTATAGGGGCACGTGATTGAGCTTAATGCAACAAATACATTACAGAGTAGATTAAGTAATAATAAAAAAAAACCAATATTCAAGACAAAATAATATACAATTTTCAAAAGGATAAAGTTTCTAATATCACACATAAATATGTATGTTTGTTTTATGAAGAAAATAACGTTTTCAAGAACATTATTATATTTTAAAAAGTAATTGACAAGACATCTAATTAATATATATTGTTTTAATTTAATTCAGAAAATTAATCTTTTTAAAATAAAAATAGTAAATTTGAACAGAAGACTTTTATTTTTCTGAATTACCGAACAAAGTATATTTTTCAAGTTTTTGATTGATAAAAGATAGTATCTACTTCCTTCATTTAAAAATATAAAATATTTTTAATTAAATTTTATCCTCAATAAAGTAATTACCTATTTTCTAACTAACCTTATTTTTTTTATATTTATCCCTATTAAACATCCTACAATATAAAGTTACTATTAATAGAATTATTTTTGAAAAAAAAAGGCAATGATTACACCTCAAAAGACTAAAAATGCCTTATATTTTTAAACATTTAATCCTTAAAAAATACCTTACATTTTTAAACGGAGGGAGTATTTTTTATTAAACTTGCATATAAAAAAATAGTAGTATTTTCTTGGCCAAATATTTATCATTTTGTTTCATTTTCATGCTGTCATTGAAGAAGAGTCAAATAATCAACAAAGAGTTCAGGCGAAAAAATTCGTAGAGCAGCCAAAAAAAGAAAAAGACTAAAACGAAGGAATGCGAGTTCAATTTTTTTTTTTTTGAATATGTCATTAACAATTATTTTCCTCAGTCATGTTCTTCTTAAAAGGTACAATTATAAGTAATAGATTACTATACTCTCCTTTTGTGATTTGCTAAAATTGCGTCGGTCATTTAGCTCGTTTGAGTTTGACCAAAAACAAAACCACGAACGAATATGGCATCTGATTCTAACAATCTATCCCCGTGTATATAATCGAAAACAAATAATAAAAATAAATCGTTGAGATAAAATTCACATGTCTGTCATTCATTCTCGTGAAAGCTACTCTGGGGAGAAAGTCCAAAACATAAATGATAACGAGGGATACAGGGGTCACATCCACCAATGCTCGTAACCTTTTTTCGTTTAATTATTAGAAAATACTTGTGTGTGTATAGTAGTATATAGTATATACTGATACTGTGGCAGTAAAGTGAGTAAAACTTCTGTGGCTTTGGATTCTTTTGGCAATTCGTGCTTTCCAGCTTTTCATGGCCATGGCTATTTGTCTAACCATAAACCCATAAGCTCTTTCAGTGGGAAAGGTTAAGAATTGGCTAAAATGGCTTAATGCCCTTCCCTTTTGGCTTTCTGGGTTAGAAAGTTTTGTGGGTACAGGCTGATTCAGAGAGAAAGTGTGTGTGTGTGTGTGTGAGAGGGTGAGAGAGAGAGAGAGAGAGAGAGAGAGAGAGAGAGAGAGGGAGGGAGGGAGGGAGGGAGAGAGATGTTGGAGGATGGAAGGCTGGTAGTGCTGTCCATCAGCATCTGTTTTCTGGGTTTAATCCCCCTTGCCATCAATGGCGACACGGATCCAAATGATGGTTAGTGTCTTGATTGGCCTCACTGGCTAGTTCTCCATTTTCTTGACTTCTCTGAGTTCCTTGTGCTTCGATGTATCATTGTGGTAAAATTTGTCACTGGTGATTCTTCTTCAACTCTTCCGTTTGCCTGCTTTTCTTGGTTTTCATGAGTTTTGGTTTTTGAATCGGTGACTACTGATTATCGCTGATTTGTTGAGTGTCACGCATTAATTCCATCATTGCGCTGACTGTTCGGACTGTCTGCATTCATTAAGATTGCTGGCTTTTAAAGAGTTCGGTGGCCTCCTGCTTTCCATGCAAATGATTTCAACAAAAAAAGGAATTTTATTATGTTTAAATTGTATGCTCTGCGTGTTATATCATAATGTGAAGCCATGTTTCTTTGGATTCTTCTCTAACATCCCTTTCGTTGGAAAAAATTATTCCGGGCATAACATGAATATATATCTAAGTTTTTGGTAACGTAATTTCCTGCTTAAGTCTGCTTAATTTTCTGTGCGTATTCAGTGAAGTTAAATAGCAATTGTTACGCTAGATGAGTGGGCCTCCAAATGTTGTACCAATCGGAAGATGAAAAAAAATCTCTAGGTGATGAGTGTGTCACAACACAAGAAATAATTCATTCTTCGACTTCTGTGCTTGTCATCAGTTATAACCCGTGCGCCATAGGCCTGTAGCTGGCTTTCGTCTCATAGGAGTTATTATCCGGTGAACTCAATATTTTTTTGCTTCTTGTTTCATGCTCGGATTGATAGTATATTGACAAATCGTTGAAAAATAATAAAAAAGAGAGAGAGAGATTCTACAAGAAAGATGAGCACCAAAAATTCCAATTCAATACTTCTGAGTTATGCGTTTTCCCAGAGGGACCTGTAAACCAACACTAAGATCTTCAATTTTTGTGAATTTTTTCTTTTTTTCTAATTCCTGAGTTATTTTGTTTGGGTGAAGTAGACAGTGTGACAAATAAGCACTAACATTAGGAATCTAGGGTTTGAATTTCTGTTAATACATGTTTTGGGTTTGCTAAGTAGCTATATCTGAATGTTTGATGCAGCTGCTGCTCTAAGGGTTATGTTTAGCAGCATGAATTCACCATCCCAGCTAGGATGGCCTGCAAATGGTGACGATCCGTGTGGACAGCAATGGAAGGGCATTAGTTGCTCAGGCAACCGAGTCACAGAGATGTAAAGTTTTTCTCTCTCATTGCCTTCGTATCACATGAAAACTTTTTGTTCGCTCTGATTTCTGATATTAGTCTTTTGTTACTTGTTATCAGTAAGTTGCCTGGCCTTGGTCTGAATGGAATGCTGGGCTACCAGTTACAAACCTTGACATCTTTGATCAACCTGTAAGAATAATGGTCTCATGTATCTAATATTCAATTTTTTTTTTTTTTGCAATGTTATGCTTTTTGTGACATCTAAATTTTGTAGGGACATGAGTAACAATAATCTTGGAGGCACTATACCATATCAACTTCCTCCAAATGCACAGCGATTGTATGTTTCTGTACGCAAGTGGTTACTAGTGTCATTTATTTCCGTTCTGATTTTTTGATTTTAACATCTTATTTCTTCACATCCAGAAACCTTGCTAACAACAACTTCACTGGGGAAGTAGTTTATTCCATTTCTAATATGACCTCTCTTGAATACCTGTGCGTCTTTCTCTTTCTCGATTTCTCATGATTATTCCTTATTGTCCCTTCTGCCAGAAACTGATTTTTTTTTTCGGTGGAAAATGTAGGAATCTTGGTCACAATCAACTCCAGGGTGGACTGAGTGTCAACTTTGAAAAGCTTTCTTCACTCTCCACATTGTGAGATATCTTCCTGCCCTTCAACCATATAAAAGTTGTCTAGATAGCTGCTACTTTTGCGTTACATATAATATATTGATTGTTTTTTCTTCAATGTATTTTTGGGGTGTACGATTTGAATTTCATTATCCATTTGCACCTTCAATGTAATGATTAATTTCCCTAGAATGCTAGAGGCATTTTATGCTTTCTTTGAAAGATAATACTATCACGCAAGGCATCTGCTCCCCCCTCCTCTTCTTTGGGTGAATTCATGATTTTGGTATTCTCTTATTTCTGAACCAAGGTTGTTAGTTGAGTAATAAATGGAAAGAGGCTAACTTTTGGTGATGACATTTGAGGAACAAGTGAGTAATGACAATAAGTTCTCTTCTGGCAGGGATCTCTCTTTCAATTCTCTGTCAGGTGACCTTCCTCAGAGTCTCACCTCACTTTCAAGCATCACCACCATGTAAATTTCCAAAATTGTTCATGTTTTACACTGATAATTTACATTGTATTCATAGCATTTGGGACTATCTTGTCCATTTTTGAACAGGTATTTGCAAAGCAACCAGTTTACAGGCACTATTGATGTCCTTGCCAGTCTTCCTCTTGAAAATCTGTATGTTTCTTTTAATTCAGATAACATAGACGGAATGTCCTTCCCTGATCTAATTGAAATGCCTTGGAAATAGATATACTTACTTTCTTTATGCTCTCAGGAATGTGCAAAACAATCATTTCACAGGTTGGATACCAGAACAGTTGAAAAACATAAACCTACAGTAAGCATTGCTATTATCAGAGATTTTGGAAATAAAAATCTGTTTCTTTTGTCATAAATTTTTGGAGCATTTTATAATTGATTAAACTTCATGACAGGAAGGATGGTAATGCATGGAGCTCAGGTCCTGCACCCCCGCCCCCACCTGGGACACCTCCTGCAACTAGAAGCACCCGAACTCACAAAACTGGTGGTGGCAGTGGAAGAAACACCCCGTCAGATGCTGATACCAGTGACAATGATAAAAAATCTGGTATAGGAGTTGGTGGCATTGCAGGAATAGTGATCTCCATATTAGTGGTTGGAGCAATAGTAGCATTCTTTCTGATGAAGAGGAGATCCAGGAAGCCATCTCCAGATATGGAAAATGTTGACAATCAGCCCTTTGCTCCTCTTGCATCAAGTGAAGTGCATGGTAATCTATTTATTGACCACCTGCATTTTGCATTTTGTTAAAAATCAATCTCATTCTTGTCAATGTTACAGGTAGTCATTATATTTATGCTTCTTTGATGATCTTATTCCATGATCTTCTGTTATTATTATACTCTCCGTAGGACATTGTAATTGTGGAAATTGGTTGCTCCATTATCCTCATATTCAATTTTGGTCTTGGTAAATTAGTTTTGCTTTTCTGTCTGTCATTTTGGCGCACAGTTTGTTCTGAAATAGAAGATAATAGCAATTACCTTAACACTTTTTCACAGGGAGAATATGTGCTTGACACCTTACAGACATTCATATAGCAATTGAACTATAGGAAACATTTCTAATAATTTTCCCCCTTCTAATTAGTCCTGTTCAGTTTTAACCTTGTCTAGAATGACTTGCCCATATTTGGCTTATAAGTTATAACTAATCTGGTTTTCACCAAATTTATGCTGGCGGTTTAACATTGATAATTTAGTAATGCTGATTTGTTACTTGGTTATTAGAAATTGATATATCTTTTGTAATACAGAAATGAAGTCCATGCAAACATCCTCTGTGCCTGACACAAAGACTTTTGTTCCTTCGGCCTCATTCAATCTCAAACCTCCACCTATTGATCGTCACAAATCATTTGATGAAGATGAATTTTCAAAGAAGCCTGATATTGTAAAGAAAACTGTAACAGCTCCTGCAAATGTAACATTATATTCTATAGCAGATCTACAGATTGCTACTGGCAGCTTCAGTGTGGATAACCTTCTTGGTGAGGGATCTTTTGGACGTGTTTACCGTGCTCAATTTGATGATGGAGAGGTATTTCTCACCTGTTATTATCTTGCGATTCCATTGTAAATTTCAATACCTAAGATACGGTATTCTTATGCTACAGTACAGTGCCACACTATTATTTTCTTACAGTTGTCATAAACAAAAGTGATTAATGATTTTGATTATTTTTCTTTTATTTTTCCAATTATTGTAGGTTCTTGCCGTGAAGAAGATAGATTCATCTGTCCTTCCTAATGATATGTCTGAAGATTTTATTGAAGTTGTTTCAAACATCTCCCAGTTGCACCATCCCAATGTAACAGAGCTCATTGGTTATTGTTCAGAGCATGGACAACATCTTCTGCTCTACGAGTTTCACAAGAGTGGATCACTGCATGACTTCCTTCACTTGCCAGACGAACATAGCAAACCATTGATATGGAATTCCCGTGTCAAGATTGCTTTGGGAACTGCACGTGCTTTAGAGTAAGTTGCTACTTGATGATGGGATATGGGATTAGAAGTTCCTGCTATCACATTTCTGAGGAAATTTTGCGTCATTGCATGATATTTCTTAACCTTAACTTCCTAATCCCTTCCTCTCCTATATCTCTATCTACTTTATATAATATGCCTAGCTCCCTGCTTAACTTGCATCTTAGCATGTATCACTGACTGGTTTCCAGGATCATTTATGTTGTAAATTGTCTTCCTTTAAATCCCTCTTCATTTAATTTGCGTAGCTTGCATGCTGACTCATATAGCTAAATTGTTCCATTTCAATATTTCTCTGTACTATGTCTTATATTGTCTTTTAAAGCACTCTTCGTAACTTCTTCTAAGATGATGTATAATTTCCAATGTTTGAATTTAAGACTGGAAATGTTGGGACAGGGAAGAATTACTTTGGGAGTATGAAACATGAATTCTACTTTGGTCCCCCGTAAATGCAAAAGTCTACAAAGTTGACATATGGGAACAGGAAAGTAACATGTCAATGAAGTAATTGAGGAATTATGCTTGGAGTTTAAATTTTCCACTGATTTTGTTTTTCTTGTTAAATGAACACAATAATCTAATGCAATTCATGTAGCCAACTCCACTTAGTGGGGAAGGCTAGTTGTTGTTGTTTTGTTTTTATTGCTAAATACTGGCCAACAAAGGTTGAGCATCAAGAACTGATCTGCTTGCCATGAGACTTGAAACAAACTGACTTTACTTGCTATAAATTTTATTCTAGGTACCTGCATGAAGTTTGTTCACCATCAGTTGTTCATAAAAATATCAAATCAACCAACATATTGCTCGATACAGAGCTTAATCCTCATCTCTCTGACAGTGGATTGGCAAGCTATATTCCAAATGCCGGCCAGGTAATTTTGAGGCTTATTGAACCAAATGAATGTTTTTATTATTGATGGATGTGAAAAGTAGGTCTATGCTCTTGCCATTGCTATTTCTCTCCATTCTTCCAGACTTTTCTGTTTTCAGTTTCAATGTCAGTTGTTCTTTCTTCAAACTCTTCTTCATGTATGTTGCAGAACATGTTATGGCATTTATGGAAAAGAATGCAAATGATTCTGCGCTTCCAATTTGTTGATTGAATAACCGTGTGTATTTTCCTTATTCCAATTACAACCAACCTACATGACCTCAATGTTATTGCACGATATGAGGGATCTTCTTGACCATTTAATACAAATTTCTTCATCTTATGAATGCACCGCACCTTAGACTTTTGAAAGTTAACTTGTTTGGGTATTGCATAATTTTAATTGTACTAGTTGACTGGGATCAAACGTGCAGTTGATTTTTTTTTTTTTTTAAAGAATGGCTAAATAAAAGTAAAATATACAAGTAGTGATGCACTGTCACTGGGTACCATACTCAAAAAGAAATGAGAAAAACTTGCGTACTGACTGATCCCATTGGATGGATGAGTTATTATTAATAGTGCTCTTGATGAGTGCTGCTTTTCCTGTGACTCCGGGACATTAGCCAAAATACTAAAATTTTGTAAGTTCTGAATGTGTTTCATGTTCAGGTATTAAACCATAATGCTGGATCGGGATATGAGGCACCTGAAGTCGGCTTGTCTGGTCAGTATACTCTGAAGAGTGATGTCTACAGCTTTGGAGTTGTCATGTTGGAGCTTCTTTGTGGACGGAAACCATTTGATAGGTAAATAATTGACATACATACTGGACTAGATTTCTACACGTGATCACATACATAAATGTGGCACACGTGCAGATTTTGTATGATTTATGAAGCAACATAATTGATGTGAGCATACGCCTGTGCATAATTTTATGTGAACTTGAAGTTAGATTCTTTTATAGGACCACAATTCACTTGTCATGAAATGGACAAATGTTTTGCTGGGCTTTTCCCTGAACAATTGATGATTTTGTTTAATTAGAACGAAAGAAATGGAGTAAAATCTGCATTTTTTTCCATTGCTGCTCTTAATATTTGAGAGCCTTTGTTTATGGCTTCTAACTCACATAGTTGTATTTATTTATAATGAATTTTAAGGGAAGCCCAGCGTTGTCTGACTTTTAAAAATTGTGGTAGAAATACCAGTCTTGTCATTTTTCTGACTGTTAAAACATTTCCTAACAGCTCAAGGCCAAGGTCTGAGCAGTCTCTAGTTCGATGGGCAACACCACAACTTCATGATATTGATGCATTGACTAAAATGGTTGACCCTGCACTGGAAGGTCTATACCCTGTCAAGTCTCTTTCTCGGTTCGCTGATGTTATCGCTCTTTGCGTCCAGGTCAGTATGATGGTGTATCCCACATTTTTCTGGTCTGAATAAATTTGATTTTTTGAATCCACTTGAATTCTTGATGCATGTTGGCCTATCGCATCCAATGAAAACTTGAACATGACACTTCAAGATTGGAGTGAGATCTCTAGTTCTAAACTCAAACATGAAAGTCGGTTGGCCCCTTGGGAATAAGAAAGATTTGGATGTGTTAATGCATTCTGATTTTTTTTTTTTTGAAATCCCAATTTTGGACAGCCGGAGCCTGAATTCCGACCACCGATGTCAGAAGTGGTTCAAGCATTGGTCCGATTGGTGCAACGTGCAAACATGAGCAGGCGAACAACATTTGGATCATCAGACCTAGGAGGATCCCAACGAGGAGATAACCCGGAAGCACAGGAAATGTAAATTGGACAGAATGCTGTGTTAGAATGGCATCATAGGAAAAGTAGTTAGCCCTGTTTCTGCCATTTTTTTTAATCCTTAGCAGTACTCTCAGTCGGATTCATTGCCCTTTGATTAACGAGTTAGACAATTTCTGCTATATGAAGATTTAGATTTTTAGCAGTAATGTACTAAGTATTTAATAGAGATCGTAACACCAAGCAGTGGCGCTAAGCACGAGGTCCACTTCTTTCATCATTCTTTTCCTCCTCATCTACTTTGTTATATAATATCAAATATTTATATTTACTATGTGCAGAGTATCTATTTATTCGCAAGGGTGTCAATTCTTGAAGTGTTAGTAAAGTCGTAACAATTCCAGACGCACAAGCAGCTTCTCATAATTTTTTTGATAACAAACCTGTCATATTTTGTAATTCGAACGGGCAAGCTGCTTTGTCGTTGTAACCCATGGTCCAACAGAAAGTTAGGTCAAATACGCAAGTGAGAGCTTGACACCACTGTAATGGGTTCATATATCAGATATGAAGCGTCAAAGTGATCAAGAAAATGTCAGGCAAAAAAATTGAAAAAAAAAAAAATTAAAAGAAAATAATGGAATGGAAAATAATATATGTCAAAAAATTGGCTATAACACAGCGGGTCCAAGCCCTCCACAATTCACTCGCTTCTGTTTTTGGATAATTAAAAGCCCATTCTCATTTTGAATTTAGATTCAGTGAGCAGTTTCTCTCATCCAATGGGAATCCACGTGACACGATTTTGTCGTTCGGTTCTGTCAAAAATTGTTTTGCAATATTTAGAAAGCACCAATACTCAAATTCTTGAAAGAGAGCATATATGAAAAATGTTCTCATCGTAAGAGTTGTTTGGAATTTTAACAATAATTGGATCTCACTAGTTTTCAAATGTCAACGAAATCCAATGGTTATAATTGGAGTACATGAATTTAAAACACTCAGCAAATCTAAATCCAATCATTTTAGGTCAATTTTGAGTTGACAATGCCTTAATCTACAGCCGTTAATCATATCTCATGTAACAAAAAATTAGCAATAGCAACAACTTACACCAGAGCTAAAAATGAACTCAGCCTGTTGGGCTAACCCGTTTAAACTCATTTAACAAGAGGGTTAGGTTTGTAATTAGAACTTTTCAAATGTAATTTGAGCTTAAACAGGTTGACCCTTATGGGCTCGACCATCTAATGAATTTGAATCCTATCTATCATAGGGATATATCAAGATAAATAACCAGCCTGGTCCCTTAGATTTATTTATGGCCTTCGAGGAGTCGTATGAGGTGAAAATAATTCAGAGTTCTTGCAGAGTGGAACCATACAATACCAGACACGAGATAGATTTTCCAAAGAACAAGACTTTTTTCGAATCAGCCAATTCATTTGGGACCCTGCAGACCCACTCTTTTTTCTATTCAAAGATCAGCCTTTTATCTCTGTGTTTTCCCGTCAAAAATTTTTGTAGATTAAGAGATGTCAAGGGGGCTTCTTACTTCCCAAACGGATCCTTCTACATCTATGTTTAAACGCTGGTTTATCAAGAATACACAAGAAAAGCATTTCGAATTGTTGATTCATTGCCAGAGATGGAATCTTGGGTTACTAATTGGTCAAATATTAGGCAATCTGAAATTTTCTTGAATGAGAAAGAGATCCACCAGGGCAAAAAAACTATAGATGTAAGATATACAAGGGGAATGAATGCTTTCTTTTTTGCCATTTTTCGTCTTTAATGAAGTTAGCTGCACCTCATTCGTCAACTCTATATAATAAGAATATTTCTATCAAGCATAATTTCTATTACAAGTCATAGAGCCTATCAATTTATTCTCACTTTTTTTTTATTTGCAATTCGGGAGTTAGTTCTTGAATTTAGAAAGAATACACAAATAGAATAAGAAAGAGAAAGAGTCTGCTTCCAATTTGAATGAAGAAAAAAATATTGTTTCCAAAGATATCAATTACAAGTGCACCTTTGATGCAGTCATCAATTCTCCCGAGAGGCCACAATTACCTCAAGCAAACATATTAATGATGAGAAAGGCATTTTTGCTATGCTACTAATACTTTACTTGCTTTTGCTATTCTGCCCAAGCCTATGACATGAAAGGGGGTGAAGAAGATTAAAGATACAATCAAATATTTGTGATTAACCCCCTGTCTCCTTTTTTCTTTTTTGATTTTTAGAAGTTAGAAAAGAGAAAGAATAAAGTTAGATTCACCTCAGTAAAACTCGAAATTTGGTCCAGGCTTCAATTGAATTTAATTAATAAGATGAATTTAATTTATTCAAATTATAACCTTTGATAGACTCTTGGACTTGAAAAAAAGTTTAAGCATGATCTATCTATACATGTTAGCCCATATCTGTAAGAAAGAAAAAAATTAAAAAAATAACATTAAACATAAATCTCCTAACTTAACTCTCCAGACCAATCCCCCTGTCTCCTTTTTTCTTTTTTGATTTTTAGAAGTTAGAAAAGAAAAGAATAAAGTTGGATTCGACCTCAATAAAACTTGGAATTCAGTCCAGGCTTCAATTGAATTTAATTAATAACATAAAATTAATTTATTCAAATTATTAACTTTTGATAGACTCTTAGACTTAAAAAAAGTTTAAACATGATCTATTTGTACATGTTAGCCCATATCTACAAGAAGAAAAAAATTAAAAAAAAATAACATTAAACCTAAATCTCCTAACTTAACTCTCCAGACTACATTTCACCAATTTTGCCTCTACGATTTATCTCTTGTTCATCTGAGTTATGCTCGTTTCTCATCATTCCTCTTTATTGATAGCATCTCCCAAATCCCAACAATATTCCTTTGTCTCTGACTGTGCTTCATTGTACTCCTTCATCTGTGACAATGCTTCGCCACGCTCAAAAATTCAAACAACAGTGCCTTTCAAGTCTTCCTCTTGCTCGAATAAAAATATAATCTAATTTGCTTTTCCTTGTTCTTCTATCATTCTCAACTTTGCTCTCAGTGAAACTTGTGCCTATGGTTTATTTTATTCAGTCAGTTTGATGCTATCATTTTGTTTGTGTTTATGATTTATTTAATTGTTTTATTTTAATTGTTGTCATTTCATTTATTGATATAGTTGCACTCTTGATCTATACTCTACTATGAGATTTGAATTGTGGAATAAAATGAAGTATTACTATTTAATTTGATAAAAAACTTAATTAAAAAAAAATAAGTAACAAGGTTTGAAGCTTGCAAAGCCAGCCCTGAGCCGTCTCAAGAGCCAAGTCTTACAATTTGGTACCTCAAAAAGAAAATAGGCTTTTTAAGCCCGACCTTTTTAATCCCAAGCCCATCAAGAGCTAACTCATTTTCCCAGCTCTACTTACGCATACCACTAATATGATCTTTGACATTTGGATTCAATGTTGTTTGGACTTTGGACTTTCGACTCTAGCGTCTGCATACTAGCAATTTTTTTTAGTGGCGAAAAGAGGCCTGGGTCATTAAGTTATCAGCTTATCACTCTGATAGTGCCACGCAGGATGCTTATGGCAGCAGCATGCTAACGTAGGAAAAAGTTTGGGCAAGATACTAAACAATGTCAAAATACATTGTACACGTACAGGCAAGGTGATTTCACAAATTGCTCATGAAAGAACCATGTGCTCTGAGAATTTTGAATAGGTATGCAAAGTCTAGGTGCTAATGCTGATGTTGCTTTTACCATACCTCGGGAAAAGATGATTTAGTTGTAGACCATATACTTTGGAGTCGCACTGAACTTTTGGTATCCTTTGATGACTTTGTTTACTGCATCAAGGAAGTCTTTCTCTGTCACAGTCTTCCTTCGAGCACGAATAGCATACATACCAGCTTCAGTGCAAACACTCCTTATATCAGCTCCTAGAGAGACAAAAAAGGAAGACAACAAATTTGAGGAAACTCAAGTCTTGTGACAATGACATAAGGAAGCGAAGCTGGGAAATAATTTCACCCAGAAAGTATGCTGGTTATACTGAAGTCAAAAATCTAAATTTAATGGGAGAAATGTAAAGTATAGAAGCAGAGATATCAGTTTTGCAGGCATTATGTTACCAGTAGAATTTGGACAAAGCCGAGCTAGAAGTTCAAATCGGATGTCCCTTTCACAGTTCATAGTTCTTGTGTGTATCCTGAATATCTGAGTCCTACTCTCAAGGTCAGGGAGGCCAAATTCAACTTTCCGATCCAATCTCCCAGGACGTAGAAGTGCTGGATCTAGAGTGTCTGGCCTATATTCATCAGCAAAATCAAACAGGGTCAATAACGGTAATACACTAAAACTTCTATATTTTTCATGGGGCATAAGGGAAAGAAGGAGCAGACTGCAAGAAATAATGCAGTATCTCAGAATTTAAAACGTCATGAAGACATCATCATTCAAAAATAAAGAATTTTACAGTTAATATAAAATATTAAAAGTTTAAAAATAAAACTCATCCAGCGTCAGCTTATACTTTTATATTTAGTTTGGAAACAAAAAGAAAAAAGAAACTAATTTAGTCAAAATGCATGCACTTGATGTTGCCAATTTTTGATCTATCCAATTCCTTTCCATCTTTCAATTTCTCGGAAAATAGCTAAGAGTTGATTCAACTACGAAAAATCAATCATGAATACTGCCTTCTCACATTAGTAGTTATTCAGGAGGTTAAAAGTGCAAAGAAGAGCATGAGCTACCAATAACATCATTTTTGCTGATATGCAGTCAAGGGATAATTACAAAGGAAAAAGACATGCTTGGCATGCCATTGCAAAAGCTAAGAGATGTTATATAAAATTTCACATGCTGATGAGTGTTAGTTTTTGCAGCTAAAAAGTGTCATATTCTAATAAGACATTGTCAAGCGCAACATGAACATGGCCATAATGGCTCAAATGTGCACTTTAAATACATTCAATGTCATCAAAATAAAAGGTTCACTAGATTGCCAAACCAACTGACCTGTTTGTTGCCATCAAAACCTTGATGTTCCCTCGAGCATCAAAACCATCAAGTTGGTTCACAATTTCAAGCATTGTCCGCTGAACCTCATTGTCCCCACCAACACCATCATCAAATCTAGCACCTCCTATTGCATCAACTTCATCAAAAAATACAATACATGCCTTCTTTGAACGGGCCATCTACAGGAGAAAACACTTGTCAGATCATATATTGCAGAAACAGTGATAAGAAACTACAGGATGGATCTTAGGCATTGACCTGAAATAGTTCACGAACCATCCGAGCACCCTCACCAACATATTTCTGAACTAGTTCACTTCCAATAACTCTTATGAAACAAGCATCAGTCCTATTAGCCACAGCCCTAGCTAAAAGCGTTTTGCCAGTTCCTGGTGGACCATAGCAAAGAACACCTTTTGGAGGATCAATTCCAAGCTTGACAAATTTCTCAGGGTGAAGCATGGGAAGTTCCACAACCTAGAAGGGGGAAAGAAGTAAGTACCACAAACAGTTTTAACTTCTCTCCATTGCAAGTTCATGTAAAATTAGGGAACTCATCCACCACTTACTTCTCTCATCTTTTCAATCTGCTCCTTACAACCACCAACATCATTGTATGTCACATCAGGTTTCTCCTCTACTGTCATCATGGTAACACTTGGATCAATTTTTGGAGGCAAGGGAATTTGAATCTGATATTTGTTTCTATCAACCCTGCAATAAGATAGCAGATTTTAATTTACACAAAAAGCAGACAATATAGAAAAAAGTGCCTTGTCTGTCACTTTCTCTGAATATTTCAACATAGTCACCAATTTGGAACATACCCAACACGCATTCCTTCCTCTATGTCAGTGGGGGAAACTTTATCACCCAACCCAACTACAAACTGTCATTGCAAAGGTTTAAGTTAGTAAGCAGAACCCTCCCAAAAAAATTAAAGCCTCATCAACCTACAAGCATTTACATATCATAGTAACAGATATCCACAATTGATATCTTCACCAACACTAAATGAAGCCTGACACAAAAAATACAGATGTTAAAAAATGGTTAGGAATAGCTAAAAATAGTTACCTTTGCAATCTGCTTAACATTGATTACATATTTTGCATCTTCAGAGTTTGGATTTATTATTTTTGTACACCTTGCCACCTGTTAAATAAAACATCAGTTAGCAACCAAAAAAATGTTAGGGGGAAAAAAATTAACAAAATTCACAAATATACTACCTGGAGTGGCTGCTCCTCCTGCATCATTTGCTTATCAGAAACAAGATCCCACTGGCTTGGTGCAGCTAAACCAGTATCAGACTCCTTGATTCCTATAAATAATTAGAGAATGTCAAAATCTAACAAAGTGTTCAAGTGCAATCCATGCAATTCAATCAATCAGTAGAAATTGCGAAAAAATAAAAAGAAAGGCCTAGAAAAGATATCAATAATTAAAACCATTGGTATTTGGTCATCAATTGTGGTTGATGAATGATGGCCGCAAATTTAAGGTTATGAAGAACACAAAACTTCAGAAATGGAGAAGTAGGAAGTTCAGTAAGAAGCTAGCTTCTACATTGTTAAGAAAAATCACAATAGACAAGTTATTTCATGTTTTAGACAATTAGGATAGTCTATCAGACAATAAAGAAATTTAGTAACAAGCTACCCCACCTGTACAATGCCATTCAATCAATGAAGAAAATAGTGGTTGTTCTTTAAAGATCAAATATCTTAATTATAATGAAAATGCACAAGACAACATCAACAACAACAATAAGCCTTATCCCACTAGGTGAGAATTTAAAATTAAAAAAAAATTAATCAATGAACACATCTCATATCAATTGTTTACCATGTTTTACATCTTATCCTAGAGAAACAAAACTTGAAATGAGATATTTACCGCACAAGTCATTGACTTTCTTTGCCATTTCTTTGATTTCCTTTTCAACTTTTTTAATGCTTGTGGAGTAAGGTCCCAAACCCTGCAAGGAAGAAAATCTATTACAAAAGTTCCTATGTAACTTTATACACTAGGGATGTGATCATGAGAGACAAGAAGCAATCAAAAGATATTAAGGGAGATCTGATATAAACAATCACTTTCCAGAATTTATCACCATATAATTATAAGGAAGAATTATCAGATCAAACGTATGAGATCATCTATGAACCAAAGATATCACTTGTTTCCACATTATATAGAAAAGAAATTGCACAGCAGCAATACTTTATACGTAACTATAGAAAAAGAATTTCACTTCAGCAACTCAATTTCAATGTTTGGGGAACTAGAATGTTTTTCAGGTGGCGGAAAATTTTTATGTAACTCAATTTCAACGATTTATAACCATGCAAGCCAACAAAGATGTCCCATTTGAACAAACACCAATGAGGCAAAAGCCCAAAAACAGCAACGAAGACTGAGTTTGATAAATAAACTCGACACCCCTTATAAGGTTGATATTGAAAATATCGGTTGAACCAATAAACTACCATTCCTCTCATTTTACGAGCTAATTTTTCAACTTCCTTAGTTCTAGTATCAATTATAACTTGAAATTTACAGGTTTTAACAGAGCCACGATTCAGCTTCCAGCACAAAGCGTATAAACATAGTATATTTCGCCAAATACTAACTGATTACACACCCAAATCCACTTTCAATGGAACAACTTGGCACTAGGCCGAACAAAATTAGATTACGATTCAGTAGGAACAGCATTGAAACAGTTTCTAGACGATATATAAAATTCATTCGAATATGCAGATCTGCACAGCTTTTCAGAGTGAGAACCAAAAAGTGAAATTAGGGTTTTGGTGAAGAACTTACATAGGTTTTGAGCAGAGCGATGTCATCCTCGTCAAGGGGGCGGGGATTCTTCTCGTCCTTGATATCGTCTTCGTGATCGACAGCCATTTATCCTACCTATTCAGATTTCGATTTCTCAGACAAAGATAAATGTTTTCTCTGGTTTTCTTGGAAGAGAAGCGAATTCCTATTTCTAAGGATTATTTTCCCCCACTCTTCAGCACTTTTATACGAGCGAGACGAGAAACAACTCGAAGAGGAGAAGCGAAGGGGGCGGCAAAACAAAAAAACAAAAAACAAAAAAAAAACAAAAACAAAAAAAAAAAAAAAAGTGAGAATATTCGTCTTTCTTTATTTTTGCCGTATTGATGTGAGAATTAGTATTTTATAATATAATTTTTAAAATGTCCAAATATTTTAAAAACATGTTTTAAAAAACTTTTTTTTTCAATTTTTTTATATGTATCTTTTTTGATAGACTGAAATATTCTAAGCCTACTAATTTCAATTGGAAGACTTAACAGATTAAATTAATTTAAATCAAGCTATTTTTCTAACAAATATTTAACATGCCCGTATTTTTAATTTTTTCTTTGTGTTTTTGATATATCAATTGAAATATTATTAGCTTTAAAAACGTGGGATACACAAAATAGCATAAAATTTTTAAACTAATTAAATAATAAATTATTTTTGTAAAATAGAAATTTAAAAGATATCATAAAATTTAAAAATAAATAAATAATAATAATTTTTTATTATTGTAATTAAATATAAAATAATATCAACTCTTTATACAATTTTCATAAAATAAATATTTTTATAAAATATCTAAACTATTAAAAATCATTTTTTTAAATTAAATAAACCGATTCTAAATCATGCACAATCTAATTATTTTTAGAATTAAGAATAGTATAACATTTCGTTTTAAATTCCCTACAATTCATTCTTTTTGAATTAAAAAATACCTTTTCTTTTTTAATCAAGTGAGCTAATTTTTTGAAAAAATTGGTAATAAAGACATGGTTGAAATATAAATTGTTTCCTGATACTAAGTCAAATTTAGGGACCAAATCTAACATTTTATTCATAAAACAATCATTCAATTGATCAAAATGCCCCTGTCACTCCACTCGCCACTCTCCCCCTCTTTATTGACGATGTGCTCCATCTACAACAGCCAACCCATCACTGTCAGAGCTACAGACCTCATTAGAGAAGCCTACTACTGTTGACGCCTCACAGGAGAAGTTCATCATCATTGCAAATTTGGATTCTAAAGGTCTAAATCTGCCATTTCTGTCTCCTTGAATCACATTTTAAAGGTTTAGGTTCCCTTTTCTAGAATATAAATGAGTTCCTTGAGAAGGAGATCAATGGCAGCCACGTAAGATTTCCGCATTCTTCCTACCCCCATAATATTATCATTCACTCAGCATTACTCTTTAAATCTTTTTTTTAAATTAATCAAACAATCTCTCTTTGGTAATTAAGTTGAGAGTGGCTAATACAACCATCAAAGAATGGAGTGAGCAGGCATCATTCACTACTGATTTATTGAGGGCTTTTCGAGATGATGCTTGGAGCAATATTGCACTAAGTCTCCCTATTGTCATGCTTTGATGCACCTACAATTTAGCAAATTCAATAGCTGCAAGAACCATGTTGGCTATCATACTAGTCTATATTTTTGATCTTTTAGATTTTCTTTGTTCTATTCTAAGAATCTATTGCATAGCATAGTTTCATGAATTAAGAACCTCATTGCATTTGATATATTGACTTCGCTTTAAGGATTTTTTTTAAATAAACTTGTTTATATTTTATATTGATGCCCATTCCTTTTTTTGTGCCTTTGACATGACTTTTTGAACCTATTAGTTTATGCAACACGATACCTAAAGGCTATGTTGTGAAAGTGATCAATTTTTAAGATTGAGCAACTAACATCTATAGGAGGTCGCTAATTTTAGTGACCTTATCTTCTTTAAGTGTCATTCGATGGTTTTCTTAGTTAATGATCTCAAAAATCTTCATTTTTCCTTTCAATACTAGACTTCTGTATTGAAGTATATGCTTGTTCTTATTTAATGGCCAAGTGAATTGTCCCTTAATTTTCTTCCCACATGTTGATAGTTGAATCACATGCACGTGTACATGCATCTACTTGTCATTTTTCAAATATGAGAAGACTTTTAAAGATTTTACTCAAAAATTATCACACTCTATTCTAAGCTTATAGCATTTTCGCTTGAGTAAAATTGAAAGAGGTGATGGGTTTGTTTGCCATTGTTAAAATATAGTTACCTTTAAATGCAATATGTTGTGCGAGGTCATTGCTAATGTCTAATAAACTTAAAACTGTGGGTGGTGATGGATTAATTAGTTGGCGTTCTTGATATGGCTTTAGTTTATTAATATGTTTAGTGAAAAAAAAATCAAATGATAGAGATTGATGCTTGTGACACAAAGATCTTTCAAAAGACTAGAGAATGAATAGTTCAAATATCAAGTGTTGGTCTCCAAGGAATCTTTATCCATGGTTTGCCAACATTCATGTGATGTTACTATTTGGCTTTACAAGTGCACAGGTCAATAATATAATGAAAATAAAGTATTGTTCCCTTGAGAATTTATTTAAAAGCAATAATCAAACAAAAGACTAAGTGAATTCAATCAAGTTGAGCCAAATATAATTAGGTAAAGTTGATTTTGCAAGCTAAATTAATACTAGAAAATAAAGAGAAGAGAATGATTCACAAACTTTAAGCACAAATTGGGACCTATAATTATTTATTCTCTTTATATTTCATAACACCAAAATTACTTCCTCTCATAAATGATTTTAATGAAGATAAGTGCTAGCCTAGGGTTCTAAAAATACTTGAATAAGCTCTCTCAAGTTATAAATAAGTGTTTAACTAAATTAATTGCCTAATTTCTTGTTACAATTAATACAACTCAATTTTAAATACCAACCTTAATGTGGCTATGTAAGGCTAGCAAGTATATTTCTATCTTATTAGTAAAACTATCCATTTAACATACAAATATCAAGTTCTTACATTATTTTACCCAAGTTCTACAACCAACCCAGCTCTCTCAAGCATCAATTAAGTGAATCTAGCATCTAAATGGTGGCCAAACACTTAGAAGCATTAAGAAAAGAGTAAAATAAATACAAATATATCATTAATCACAAAAAGAGCGAAGGAATTTAGTGTTATTTGATATAAGGGTTCAAAATAATTACATAGCAAAAAGTTTAGCCACTCATAAATATCAAAAAGCTATAAATGCACAAGATATTTAAGCTATAACAAGATTACAAGAAGAGAAATGGAAAAGAAATAAAGGAATTGAAGAAATAGAGTTTCAAATGTCTTTAAAGCTTCAACTCTTAGACTCAACTATTTAAAGCTCAAATCCTAGCACAACTAAGCTTATAGAGTGTCTTCAAGTATGTAAAACAAGTTATGGGTCGAGCTTTTAGCATATATACATCCTACTCAAGTATTTTTAGATAAATAAAATAGAATGTTTTGCTGATAGCAGCAAAAGTCACGAACAAAATCGTGTCTTTGTGATGACTTTGGCATTTTGTACTGTTTTCACTGTTAATAAAACTTAGCCTTTTATGCACTTGATTTATTCATCCAAAATCCTTCCGAAAGAATCAACAAAGGTCTAAAAAGCATTGATCAAACCTTAAACTAAAATAACATAAATTTAACTCAAAAATATCAAATTAAAGTCAAGTATGCAAACTCAAGCAAGATGTACATTTTCCTAATTTGGACAATCAAAACTATAAAGCCACAAGATATTTAAGCTATAACAAGATTACAAGAAGAGAAATGGAAAAGAAATAAAGGAATTGAAGAAAATAGAGTTTCAAATGTCTTTAAAAGCTTCAACTCTTAGACTCAACTATTTAAAGCTCAAATCCTAGCACAACTAAGCTTATAGCTTGCAAAAGTCACATTCTCTTTAGGCTTCAAGTCGTCGTCTTTGTGATGACTTTGGCAATTTTGTACTGTTTTTACTGTTAATAAACTTAGCCTTTTATGCACTTGATTTATTCATCCAAATCCTTCCGAAAGAATCAACAAAGGTCTAGAAAAGCATCTGATCAAACCTTAAACTAAAATAACATAATTTAACTCAAAAATATCAAATTAAAGTCAAGTATGCAAACTCAAAGCAAGATGTACATTTTCCTAATTTGGACAATCAAAACATATACAATTGAGATAAAATATTCTAGAATTTAAGGAAAATGTGATGAATGACATAAAATTCTAGAAGTTAATAGTTATTGTTACATGACATCATTTCTCTTTAGGCCTTCACTTCTTGAGTTGTTGACAGTGTTGAAAACTTCAAGCATTATTATTACTGCCTTACTTCACTGTCATAGAAGCAGTATAACTTTGTAGAGCTACTTTAAGCCTGTTTTTATTTCATATTAGGCTATTAATGTGTTTTAAAGATGAATGGTTAATAAGCCTAGGGTTGTGAATATTATTGTAGATTTTAGTTATGAACCATATAGTTATATCACCTGCTGCACATGTTAAGGAAAGAATTATAGGGTGAAGGAAGTTCTTCATGAGTGGGATCTAGCACATGTTGGTGACTTATGGCTCATAATAAACTGGACTATTATCTAAGTACTACATATGATGTTTCTTCATTCATGTTTAATGAGGATTTAGTAGAAAAACTAATGAAGGTATAAATTCTGGCACTTAATTTTTAAAATCATTGGGAATGGCAGATAAAAATTTCTAGTGATAATAATAGGCAATCAGACATTTAAAATCAATTGTTAACCATGTGTTTCACTTGCCTTTTTTATTGGACCATTCTTTTGAGTCTTCAACCATTAAAGGTTATTTCAGGCATAACGCTTTAGACACATTGAAACATAAGGTTTTGTCTGAAGATGAGAACAAAATAATTTTAAGTCAAGAAGCTCTTGTATGCATCTCATAACTCAAGTGAGGTGAAAAGAAATGCTAATCAAGAGTCTCCCTTGAAAGATTGAATGAAAATGTGATTGTATTTTGAAATATACTTATGATTGTCCCCCTTATTTGTTTTTGTATAGGGTAGGATATAGTTTAACATGAGCATGAAGTTATTCTTATCTTCCATGATATATTTTTTGATATAGGGTGCCCTATAATTTTTGTTTATTTTTTTGATTGTGCTTGATAGAAAGACAAACCAAGCTTGATAGTATTATTGTTGTTTCATTGAAATTTTTGTTGTTCTTTCTCCATCTTTACATTTACTTGTTTTTCAAGGACAATTCAGTTGTCTTTCATGTTACGTTGTTGAATTCACATTGTTTACAAATAAATCAGTATATAATACTTATAAAAGAGAGAACTTATTGTGAGTGTTTCTAAAATTATTTTATGATAACTATAAATAATTACATGATAATTAATTATAGACAATTACATGTGATTTTAACAAACAGTGTGTATGGTTATGACAACGACTCTAGAGTTCATGATAATTATAAATAATTCCACGTAATTTGAACATGCAGGGGGCATGTAAATCAATATGCAAAAATTTACACATAATATCTAATGAATTACATGTAAAAAACACAGAGAGAGCACACCATTATCAATACTCCTGAATTACATATAAGCGACTACGAATTACATGTAATTCCACAAAGGAAGAGATTTACGAACATGTCTAAGTGGAAATTGCATGTAATATCTAGTAGATTACTTGTAAATCAAACATACAAAGAGCACGCTATTGTCAACGCCCCTAAATTATATGAAAATGACTATGGATTACATATAATTCCATAGATGAAGATATTCATGAACATGTCTGAGCAAAAATTACATGTAATATTTAGCAGATTACATGTAAATCAAACATCCATAAAGCAAGCCATTGTTAGTGTTCTTGAATTACACGTAAACAACTACGAATTACATGTAATTTAATATATAAAAATATTTGCCAACTTGATTGAGGAAAAATTATATGTAATACCTAATGGATTACATGTAATTTATGTTGGTATAACACATGCCTCGCACCTTGCACCTAAACTAAAATCCTTGCATTCAAGCTAAAACTTTTGTACTCTGCACCTTAAACCAGACCCCTTATACCTAAGCTAAAACCTTTACACCTTTCACCCTAAGTCAAACGCCTTACACTCAAACTAGAACTTTTGCATCTTACACCTAAGCCAAAACCCTTACGCTTTAAGTTAGGCCCCTTGTACCTAAGCTAGAACCCTTGCACTGTTGTTCTCTATAAGTGCACAAATCATAGCAAGTAATAAAGAGTAAGAGAAGTATTGTTCCCACAAAGATTTATTTTAAAATAGTGATTAAACAAAAGATTAGGTAAAATTCAATCAAGTTAAACCAAACATAATTATGTGAAATGATTTTGCAACTAATTAACACTATAAAATAAAGAAAAGATAATGACCCACAAACTTCAAGCATAAATAGGACCTAGGATTACTTATCCCCTTGTATCTCATAACACTAAAATTCTCCTTTCATAAATGCTTTTAATGAAAATAAGTACTAACTTAAAGTTCTAAAAATACTTGAACAAGCTCTCCCAAGTTATGAACAAGTGTTTAGTTAAATTAATTACTCAATATCTTATTACAATTAATAAACCTCAATTTTAGAAACTAACTTTAGTATGGCTATACAAGGCTAGCAAGTATATCTTTATCTTACTAGCAAAACTATGCATTTAACATGTAAATATCAAGTTCTTGCATTATTTTTCTCAAGTTTTACACTTAACCTAGCCCTCTTAAATATCAATCAGGTGAACCCAACATCTAAATGGTGGCCAAATACTTAGAAACATTAAGAAAAGAATAAAAAAGCACGCGCGCACACACATATATCAATAATCACAAAAAGAGAAGAGGAACTTAATGTTAATCAATATAAGGGTTCCAAATAATTTTAGAACAAAGAGTTTGGTTACTCATAATCATTCATAAGCTACAAATATACAAAATACTTGGACGCTTTTTAGATTACAAGAGAGTAAAGGAAAGAGGAATAAAAAAACTAAAGAAAATGAGCTTCAAATGTCTTCAAAGCTTCAATCTCTTAATCCCAACTCTTCTAATGTCCAAATCCTAGCACACCCAAGCTCTAAATGTATCTTAAAGTCAAAAGAATGTATTTTGGGTTGAGTCTCAGCATATAAGTATCATACGCAATCAATTTCAGATTAATAAAATGAAGCATTTTTTTAACAACAGCGAAAGTCATGACTTTCTAATGACTTTGGCAGTTTCGCAATTAATTAAACTTATCCTTTTTACACCTGATTTCTTCATCTAAAAGCCTTCCAAAAACATCAACGAAGGTCCAAAAATGCATCTAATCAAACTTTAAACCAAAATAATACAACTTAGCCTAAAAATATTGAATTAAAGCAACATATGCAAAATGAAAATAAAATGTATATTTTCTTAATTTGGGCAATCAAAATATATATATAATTGAGCCAAAATAGATTAGAATGTAAAGAAAATGTGATAAAATGATATGAAATTCTAGAGTTTAACGCGCACCTTACATCCTAAGCCAGATCCCTTGCAAGTTGCAACCTAAGCCAATCCCCTTGCACCCTAAACCAAAATCTTTGCACCCTCTAACTGTTAAGTTTACATGTAATATTTGATAATTACATGTAATTAAGGGATACTAACTTTTTCAAGCAACCCTTCATTGGCAGGTCGAAGCTTTGGCAGTCCTACTGTCATTTATTGGAGGAGGAGCCAAAGCTCTAATGGCAAGATTTCATTCCTTTTTAAAAATTTTTTATTAATACAGAGGGTAATTTCAGTCATTTGCTCAAACTGTTTAACGAGTAAAATATCCAACTTGGTCCTTCAATTTGCTTTGGTACTTGGGCATAATTTGTCTCTCAAGGAGGCCTTTTTCACAAATTCTCCCTTTTTTAAAGTCATTTTTATTTATTTTAGAAAGTCAACAATTTAGAAAATGTTCATATTATTAGACTAAAAAAAATACAAGCAAGATTTTTTGTTGGCAAACAAAATTGATGTAGGATTGAGATAAGAATAATATTGATCACATTACTCTCATGGGAATCAGCATGTTAAAAACCCTTTCTTTTTGTGTGAATATATATATATATATATATATCTATATAATACATTGGATTTTGGAAATAAATAATGGAAAAGGGGGCGAGATAAGAGATAAATCCTAAGGTGCAAGACTTCATATACTTTTCAACATGTTTTAAGTAAATCTAATGCGTAAAAAGATTACAAGAATATATTTATTTATTTATTTTCTTATCCGTATTAATTAAATGTAGTGTGCTTTTACTTGTTTCTATTCATGGGGCATTTGGCACTTGTGAACACTACACGTTTAAGTAGAGTCAGGAATTCGGGCGGGCCCGAATTGGCCCAAATTCAAACCAGCCCATGTTCTTGAAAAGCCCGAATAGCTAAGCCCAACCCGAATTTCTTCGGGCTTGGGCGGCCTAAATATCCAAAATTAATTTTTAAAATTATTTTTAATTTTTTTACTTTAAAATTAATTATTTTATTTTATAAAAAATATAAAATATATTTTTTTAATACTTAAACGATATCTAGGACTCAAATATATGGTATTTTAGTATAAAATGATCTAAAATTTAAAAAATTAATTAATATTTATTATATTTTATATATTTTTTAAAAATATAATTTTTTTATTCGGGTATTTGGTTTGGACTTGGCCCGAACATAAAAAAAATTTTTTTAAACCCGACCCTAAAATTTTTCGAGCCAATTCAGGCTAACCCGTCGGGCTTAGCCTGAATTACCGGCTCTACGTTTAAGGTATGTGTAAATTACATGTTAATTATTATGAGTGCCTCTAAATTACAGATGCTTCGCAAATATAATTCGACATAACCCAAAGGAATAAGGTTTTGCTTGGTCAGAGTCTCAGAGACTCAGATTCCGTTTGTTACCGCAGGGCCAAATACAGAACCAATCTTGGTTGAGTCAATGTTAAAACAAGCCAGAGATGTATTATGATCTACATGTTTCCAGAAATAATGCATTTAAATGTTCTCAAATTTAATGACTTGAGAGTTTTTTTTTTAATAAAAGATCAAATATATTAACAAATATATTTCTAATGACTTTAGGCATGAAAGCGGAAATTGAATGGCCAAAATTCTTTGATTAGTAGGTTGATTCATGAATGTCATAATACGATTCATTAAATTCCAATTCCAAGAGTCTTCATGACCATCTACAACAAGATAATGTTCACAGCATTTCCCTCCAAAGTCCTAACTAGTTACACGCACAGCATGATTGAGACACTTCCAAAAGAGAGAGGAACTTAACCTTAGAACTTGACTGTCTTTATCTTTTACCTATCACACGCCTCAATCCTCCGTAGCTCAACCAGTTTCCCAGGTCCTACTGAACCACAAAGCCAACTTATGGAAGTTGAATGCCTATATTACAAAATTCCATGGCCTTATGGGAGGCATTACGACACAGTAAGCGGAACTCCTGTAACACCCTCATTTTCATAAAATAAAAAAAATAAAAAAATTATATATTAATAATAAAAACTTGCTAGTTAGACACAAGAATCCCAATAAAACAACTAAAACTTTTAAGCCTACAACCATTTTTCATAAATAAAAAAAAAGAAACTTTAATAAAAAGAACAGGGCTCAACTCAAAACCAAATAAAATAACCGTTTAAAGCTATTTTGGGGGACCCAAAATATCATAATTTACTATATATTTCAAAAACTAATAAAATAATAACTTAAATACATATTCCTAGGTCATGGCAATAAACAAAATATAAATTCAACATGTTGATATTTACAAGACAACTGAGTCATCGCTCAATAATTTAACACCTTCTCTTGTGACCTATCAACATCCTCACCTAAAGATTGTAAGAGGTAACAAATGAATTCTAATGTCTTAATAACAAATGAGAATTTTAAATATACCCATAAATCAATTCCAAGTATCATTTCGCAACATGTATTTACATAAATAATATTTTTAGCAAAACCAATTCACAAATGAGTTCACAAAAAGGAAATATTGTTTTTATAAGTCAAAGATATATCAAAGTAATTATACAATAGGTGATGTCATCCCTAACCCTCTTTTATGCCTCCCATCCACTTTATCTCTTAAAGGCATACCTAGCTAAAAGTGTATTATTTGCAAGATTAAATTTTCCTCCTTAAAAAAGAGACGCCTAATGTCTCACAATCCCAAATCAAGAAAAAGGAATCCTGACAAAAAATGCCAACTATGAGATCCTTAATAGTAGCTTACCATGTGATTAAAATAAAAAATAAATTGTTAACACAAAAAATAAATCCTTAACACATTCACCCCAATCATATCCTCCCTATAAATACATCACATTCAAAACAATTATAAATATGCAACCATGCTTGAATGTTATTTAGTTTTCAAAGCAATCGAGCATGTTTAACAAAATTATATTTTTATAAGAAATTATTTTCACAATCAAATCTTCACTCAACACAAATTAACATGCTTAAAAAGAATAAGGTAATTTTGGCCCAAAAAAAAGGTCATTATATAATATAAGATATAACATAAGCATGCTAGACGATTCAAAATGCAAATTTCTAGTCTAAAATGAATCAAACAAGCCCTTAGCGGGCACAACATTTCCATAACAATTTATATATAATAGTATGAAATAAAATGCACGTACAAGAACGTGCTAAACATTGTCAACTCAAATGCTATAATACAAAAATTAACAATAATAAATATAATTTATTACTAAGTTTCAATAATTTATTTTATCTACAAAATCAACTTTAACAGTTCTCAATGTTCCTATTTAATCTCTAAACTGTTTTATCCTTTAACTAAATTAATTTTTTATAAACTTTTGTCCATTTTTTATGTTCATAAGTTTAATGGAAACCTAATATTCATATCTTTCTCAAAAGACACAAACTCTATCTCTTAAATTTATCCCTAATACATATATAAAATTTTAGTTTTCATATTCAGTTTTTTTCTAAATAAATTTAAACTTCAGAGAAATTTTCTAACCTAAAATCATTACTCATTTATCATAAGTCTCTCAAATCATTAAAGCCTATTATAAAGTCCTCAAAATCGATTATTTGGACAAAACTAACACATACAAACTCTTAATGTAACTTCATTAGCTCTTTTAACAACCTAATAATCAGTTAGAAATACCTAACCAATTTAAAATCTATATATTTCTAGATTCCCTTCCCTTATCATAATAAAAAAACACTTCAAGAAGAAAATAAGATGAAAAGCTAGATCATTTGTCCAATTTTTAAAAGGCTGGAAACATCCAAAAGAAAGATTTTTGAAATCTCAATGTTACCCAGGTGAAGCTCTCCTTGTCACGCTCTCCTCACTCTCATCACCCTCACTATCTTTCTTTCTCATTGTACGGATGCTGCCACAAAAAGAATCGGAGGTTTAGAAATTAGGAGGGTACAAGAAATTTTTTGTGAGTTTGGGACTCAACCTAGAGTTGAAAAAACAGGTTAGCTCAACCCTAAAAAGTTGACCCTTAATAGACTCGGATTTAAAAAGGTCAGCCTATTTAAGTTAGAATTTTCTTTGAGAGGCATATATCTAAAGCATAACGGGCTTAAGATTAGCCCTGTGGGCTTCAAACCCTTTTACTTTTTGGTTTTATTTTTTAAAATTAAAAATAATTTATTTATTTACTACAAGATAAAATCTTACTCCAATGTCAAATCACATAAACATTTTAATTCTTAATATCAACAACATATTAATTATGCAAAAATTCCCTTATTTCAAATAATGAAACATTAAAATTTGTAAATTCTTAATTCAAGTCATACAATACAAAATTATATAAATATAAAAATACTCTATTATTAAAAAATATAATTTAGAAATATAAACACACATATGTAATATGAATTAAATTATTGTCCATAATCTAAATTATATCAAACAATTACTTTTTTGTCCAAAAAAATCATTGTCTGGAATTAAACAAACCAAACTTTATTAAAAAAAAACCAAAGTATTATGTAAATTTTAATTCTAAAAAACTACAATAACAACTAAATATTTGAAACATTATGCATTAATAATATTATCATAATAAATAATATTTTAAAATATAAACAAATAAATGGACATAAATGGGCTGGCCCTCAACTCATCAGGACTGGCCCTTAGAAGCTGGCATTCTATTTTGAAACTTGAAAGCTTAAGCTTAACCTTAACAATTATTGTGTTTAAACGAGCTAACCCTACGAATTCGGCCTGTTTTTACAGCTCTAGCCCGACTACTGAATATCCAATGAAGTGGGCCATGAGTACGGCTTCTCCACACTTTTTTCTTCTTTTGGAACTTGAATTTATTTATTTTTTATAACTTCTTTTACTTACATTGTTATTATTATTATGAACTTTTAATTTCTCACAATGCCTTACATCTTGATCCTGTGGAAATTTTAAATACTCTTTTTTATTTTGTCTACAATTAACCAAACTCCTTTTTACTTAAATCTTAATTTGAGTATTTTACTTAAATGTACTTCAAATATTATTTAAACAGATAGAAGTTGTTAACTAGAAAAATAAGTTAAACTCCTTTTTATTTAGTCCTAATTAATTTGATTAAATTTTCATTCCACATAAGAAAATGGCTTCAAATTAAATTCTTAAAAATTTATTCCATTTTTGAGTAAATTTTCGTTACTCAAGTAATTACATGCTTTATCATGAAATAATTTTATTATAATTTAAATACTAGAAATAAAATGATCATCTTACAACTCCCGTGGCTCCAACAGATAAAGAGGAAAAAAGAAATCTGAGCAGAGGACTTGAAAGGGAAAACAAATGAATTCCAGTAGAAATGCCAAAATAATGCTGCAGCAATCAATATAATTTCTAAGTTTAACCAAGCCTCTGGTATTTTATGACATCATTTGTACCCAAATCATAGATCTTGCAAATTCTCTTGATGGCGGATTGACTAAGACCATCATCATCATTATCATGACGGGCTAGATTCTCAAGTTCCTCAGACGGCTTCAATACCTGCTCAGGACATGATAAAGAAACAATAGTCAGATGCAGGAAGGACAAAACAAGCACGGTCTTTGCGACTCGATGAGCAAAGAGAAATTCTTAGGTGCCCAAAAGTGCATATACATGCAGTGGCTAGGATTAAATCTGAGCACTTGATCAGATTGTGGAGACCAAATCTTGCCATTACATGTAAATACACTAGAGCAGACCAAGAGTTTCTCATAAGCAGAAAGGACATTTGCCTGCATGGACCCAAGAGCACCCAGTTGTTAAGACCAGACTAGAAAAACAGCTAGGGTAACCAAGCCAGTTTATTGTGAAATCGCATTCTTGTGCAGAGAGAGTACTTAAGTCAGTTCTTACTGGAAGACGGAGGAGACTGCATTGACATCCGTAACATACACAATATCATAAACAGAAAAAGCAGATATGCCAAAACCTTGAAATAACATGGGTTCCCGCTTTATATTAGTCAGGGGGGCATTTGATTCATTTAAGACCTAACTAAGAAAGGCCACGCATACGGTATAATAAACAGATTTGATTTCAATCCAACCCTAGAGTCACTTTCACCGTCCAATGTCTACCAAAATCAGAGTAACATATAAAATATTTACCCAATATGGCTCAAGTGAATAGCTTTCATTTCTAGAGTCATTTTGATCATTTTCCTCCTTATCGGTAGCAGATGTGATTGAAGAATCCGAGACTAGTTGAAACAGCTTCTCACTTCCCTATCAAATAATATGAAATAGAATAGAAACTGAAGTACAATTCAAGAGAAAGACACAGAATCAAAGTTCCGAACAGAATATGAATAAAATAGAGGACTATGAAAGATATCATCCTACTGGAAAGTCATCATCCACAATGGATAACAGAAAAATAGAAAGCCAAGGGAACCATACTCTTGATCAAATCAAATCATGGGCTTAAATAATCCTGTGATTCAGTGCTAGTTCTGTAGTTGCAAAGACTTTCAAAGATTAAAAAATCAATTTTAGTGCGTACAGGGAATGAAATTTTAATTATAAAATTTCATTGTTGTCACATGGTTTCATTGAAAGGAGTTTCCTATCTTTTTCAATGAAAGGAGTTTAAACTTTAAAGCAGCGGCCATCACCCTACGACAGTTTGAGAGTTGACAGCAAAAGTGCAACACCACATGAGTAGTAGATGTCCTTGATTGTGACAATCATGTTGACATAACATGACTGGTAGCAAAGGGAAAAAGAAAGCTCACAACTACTATACAAACTTTGCATTTGTATGATTGGCCCAAAAAACACCGTGTGTACCTGAAGGGCTCTCCAATGAGAATAAGCTCGAAATAAATTCCAGAAGAACGGAACATTAGGCAAAGGTAGAACCTGCAAAATATATAATTCAGAAAATGGTAACACATTGGAGCTGAAGAATAAATAAACATTAAATTAGCGCAAATGCACAATGTTGAACCACCTTGCAAAGAAGTAATATTATTGATAGTAAAAATTACAAAACACATACGTACGGCAAAGGAAGAGGTCAGTGGGAGCATTGAAATTGAACCATATAAGTATTTCTTGTGGATGATTTTCCCTCTGTAAATATTAAAAAAAAAACTCATTAATGTGACAATTTCACTAACATTTAAAGTCGAATCAAAATGCCAGAATAACACATTTCAAATTAGCCTATAAAACTTCAATCCATTTGCTGAAGCTATATAAGAATCAGAAAGCGATGTTTCGTCTAGAAAAATGAATCAGACAGAAATGTCTCAAGACCAAACACGGTATTGAATTTAGAGAACTCTTAAGATCATTATAAAGTAAGCAATTTTTGATATATTCCTCTTCCATTCTGCCAGCTTATCATCATACCCTGAAAGCAAGGGCAGAATGATTGAGAAAACGGAACCATCACTTGACAGTTTGGCAAAGAACGCAAATGAAATGGATAACCCTGGGGGCGGGGTTGCTTTATTCCATGTGATTAAGGTCCCATGTTAGCTGCACTTTAACATAATAGTACCTGATAACAATAGTCATCATGGACTACAAGAATTGCAAAAGGCAGGTAATCTGCTTAAACAACGATGGAATTACATTCTAATTTTATTTAACAGGCAGGTAAAAAGCATTCCCTCATAAGAACAAAATAAAAGATGCTAATAGCCATCCACACAGATAAATAAGCTGTTCAGTTAAAAGCATTACACTGCTTACATTCACATATATCGGGCCACCTAAGTACAGGTGTCCTTGTATTCAAAATATAGTGCAAAAGTAGTTTAGGAATACTGGAATAGGAGGCATCAACTCCATTTAGAAATTGTAAGAACCACAAATAAAGTGGCCAGGGGCCTATAACTCGAAACTTTCAAAAAGCAATGATCAAGTAATAAGATCCATGCAAGATGAGATTAACATAGAAAGTGATAAGTTCAACATCGTGATTGGGACAAGAAAAATACCTCATGGCCACATGCCTTAGTCTTCGGCGAACAAGTCGAGCATCCAAACTGCAAAATTTTTGAAACTATTATAACACCCAAAAGAAGCAAACCCATGTCTAAGTTTTCTTCTTCTTCATCAAAAAATAGGTAGAAACTAAACGAAGGAAATCATATCCCAAGTAACATCCTAGTAATAACTAAACAGATCACCAAGGCACCAACCTAGATGGGTAAATCACTTCAACCCGAGTAACTTCCTTTGTTATAGATCTTAAAAATATCTCAGCCGGCTTAACCCGTGACAAAAGCCGCAAGCCCAGCCTGCAAGAAGCCAAGAATTCCAATCGTTACCCAAGAATTTTAATAATATCTGTAACCTTATAGTGACATATAAACTGCAACACTTACCCATGAATCTTATTTTTAAAACTTCCTTCCGGTGCATTTTCCAATCCAATCCAAGCTTTACTCATCTTTTGCCGACAATCAAATTAAACGATCAGTGAACACAGGCACGGTATAGAGATAAGAAAATTGTGAAACGAAAAGGAAATTGACAACAAAAATGAACTGAATACAATGAAAGCCACCTTGTTGGCCACGAAGTCTACCAAAAGCTCGGCATTGGCGTTAAAGGATTTACCACTGATAGAAATGTTTTTCCGGAGCTCCTTGAATGTAGTAGCCTGAGAGGAAGCCTCGGAGGCCAAAACAGACGGGTCAGCGGATCGGCTGAAGCACCAGATCCTCCCTCGTATTGGGAACACGACCAATCTGGCTCTCATGATACTGCCCAAATGCGAAGGTCTATTGGCTGTAAAACCCTAGAAAGAGACGAAGCAGAATGCAGAGCGGTTTCCCAGACGACGAATAATATTATCAGTTAAGAACTAAAGATCCATTCTCTTTGATTCGGTAACAATTGTAATACTCTGCATATTCCAAAAGTCTAATCACGAAAACAAAGTAGAGAATCTCCTGCACCAGCATAAAAAGAGGCCTATGATTTTTAGAGCAAGCAATGGAAATGTAACGACTTTGTGAGATGGGGTCGAGTTTTCGCGGCTGAAAGTAACGGAGCAGAAGAAGAGAGAAAGGAAAGAAAGACGAAGAAGGCGTAAAAAGCGACGCACTTTGGCCCACATACAAACACGGACACAACCAGATGCGAAGAATAGAGGGTGAAAAAGGAAGATAGAACAGAAGGAGGCGCATGCGATTGCGGGTCGCGAGCAAACCGAGTCAGCTTCGCGCTGCGAAATATTATCGAGGTTCTGGTCATCGTCGCTGGAAGCGCATTACGGAATACGGAACATGATTCAATTTCTTTTCCGGGAAAATAATCCATTTCTTTTCAGGGGAAAACATATTTCACTCGTTTCATTTATCCAATAAAAATTTCACATGAGTAATTTGATAGTCAATAACGGCAAATCATCCATCATGCTATAACAAAAATTTTTTTTTATCAGAACACTACAGTTTCAAAAATATTTATTAAGATATTATAAATAAAAAGTCAGTTTGATAAATATCAAGTTTCAAAAAATTTTGTGTCAGGCATATTTGGAACTAAGCTTCCATGGCACTGAATTTTGTTCAGTTACAAAAAAAAAAGGCAAATTAACATCATATTATAACAAAAAAAATTTATTTATAAAAATACTACACTTTCAAAAATATTTATCAAGATGTTATAAATTAAAAATTGGTTTGATTGATAACAAGTTTCATTTTTTTTTTTTTTGGTGTCACGCATACATGGATGGAACTTGGCTTTCATGGCACCTAGTTTTGGACAATTAGAAAAGAAAATCAAGCATACTTGCTAGTAATGTGACTCCCCTCACTCCTTTCAAAAGTTACAAACAATTCTTCGCCTTCTCATGCATATTGGTAGATGTGATATAAATTATTTAGATAAAATTTATATATTTGTTATGAAAATAAAGATTGAGAATAGGAGAAAAGAAAGAAATCTAGATGAGATAATAAGAGAATTGAGAACATAACTTTCTTATTTCTATATATCGAAAGTTATGTTGTGCTTTTTTTTTAAACTAGAATTTTGTCTCATTGAATTTTTTTGGTGAGGGATTTAATGAAATAGCTTCAATAAATGTAAAAATAATGTTTATTCTTTTTTCTTCACTAATTTTTTGTCTATCAGGTTTTTTTAGTAAGGTTTTAATGAAATATAATATCTGAATATATAAGGGGAAGTGTTATGAATATTAGTGAATTTTGTGGATATCTATATCTTTTAGTTACTCTGAATCTTTTAGTTGTTGTTATTAATATTATTATTATTTTGTATGTTTTATTTGATTTAATCAATTACTTTTGTGCAATAAATAAAAGACATTTCAATTGTATTTAACACGCAAAAAAAAATTTAAATTTTTTCATTCTAAGTTTCTCTTTTCTCTCCTTTTCTCAATCTCATTCATCACAAATATATCTTTTTTATCTAAATAATTCAGATTACATCTGCCATATGAATGAGGAGGGGGAGAATTGTTTGTAACTTTTGTAAGGGGTGAGGGGAGTCACATTAATTGAGAAAAGAAAATGAACTAATAGTGGGTGAGAGGAGGGAAAGAATGGTAGATTGGCAAGTACATTTGATTTTTTTTTTCCCCTAACTATGCAAAACTTGGTACCATGAAAGCCAAGTTTTATATAAGTCTAACACAAAAAAAAAAAAATTGGTATTTATCAGATCGATTTTTAATTTGTAGTATCTTAATAAACATTTTTAAAAGTGTAATATTTTGATAAATAAATTTTTTTGTTATTGCATGATGGTCAATTTGCCAAAAAAAAAAAATCAAACGTACTTGCTAGTCTACCATTCTCTTTCCTCTCTCACCCACTATTGGTTCATTTGCTTTTTTGGGTTAATGTGACTTCCATCACCTCTCACGAAAGTTACAAACAATTCTCCCATACCCCATGTATATGGTAGATGTAATATGAATTATTTATTTATATATATATATATATATATATTTGTGTTTGCATTTGAGAAGAGAATCAACCAAACAATTAAAATATTAGGCGTGTCAAAGACATGGAGTCTAAAAAAAAATTAGGTTCTCAGGCTCTCTTACCTTAATTCACCTAAATATAAAGATGCAAGTTGAAATAAAATAAAATAAATATAATTAAAATAGTGTGTGTGAGCACAAATTATAATGGGTAAATTGAATTGAAAAGGGCACGTTAAATTAAAAGATAAACTAACTTTAAAAGCTAATGATTGAAAGAACTCCTCAAAATATTAAGGTGTTGTCGCATGATTTTTGTGATGTCCTCTTCTTTGCTATTGTTCTCATATTTATAGTATGGTAGCTAGTCGTTAGCTGTTTGTAATTGTTAACTTGCGTTCTCAAAATATTCGCAAATGAGGGTCACGTCATGATCTTGCGAGATTCGAGAGTTGTTGAGATCATAGTCTCATGTAAGGCAACGGTTTGGCTGCTAGTTTTGAGTCTTAAATGATTCCAAGACCTATGTTGACTTGGTCAAATCATTTTACCATGATGTAAGCTGACCTAATCATTATTAGATCTCTTACTAGGCTTGATGCTTCATTTACTTGGCCTAGCTCTTACTATAGTCATTGTATCCTTTTGAATAGGTATCATTTTAATTTTGGCCCAAACAATTTGTTATGAAAATAGAGATTGAGAAGAAGAGGGAAGAGAGAAACCTTGAATGAGAGAGCCAAGAGCTTTCTTATTTTTGTGTGTTAAATACAATTGAAAACCTTCTATTTATATGCTCAGAGGTAATTGATTAAATCAAATAAAATATAAAAAAGTAATAACTGAAAGATTTGGAGTAATTAAATGATATAGATATTCACAAAATTTTTTTAATATTTATAACACTCCCCTAGTATTTCTATATATTATGCCTTCTTGAAACCTACTAAGAAAAATCCAAAAGGACAATAATTTATTGAAGAAAAAAGAATAAAAAGTTTTTTATATTTATTGAAGTTATTTCATTAAAAACTTTATCAAAAAAACCTAATGAGACGAAGCTCTAGTTAAGGAAAAAAAAAAGATAGCAAAACTTATGCTGTCAATTCTCTTCTCTCATCTAGATTTCTCTCTTTTCTCCCATTTTCAATCTCTATTTTCATGACAAATATATAATTTATCAAATAATTCATATACACCTACCATATACATGAGGAGGGGGAGAATTGTTTGTAATTTTTGAGAGGATGAGGGGAGTCACATTAACCAAAAAAAGAAAATGAACCAGTAGCGAGTGAGGGGGAAAAGATAGTGGCAAACTAGCAAGTACGTTTTTCCCCCCCTAATTGTACAAAATTCGGTGCCATGGAAGCCAAGTTCCATATATGCCTGACACACACACAAAAAAAAATGGAACTTGTTATCTATCAGACCAATTTTCAATTTGTAATATCTTGGTAAATATTTTTGAAAGTGTAGTATTTTTGTAAATAAAATTTTTTGTTGTAACATGATGGTTAATTTGCCTTTTTTTTTTCCCCTAATTTTACAAAACTCAGTGCCATGGAAGCCAAGTTCCATATATGTTTGACGCAAAAACGAAAAAAATTGGAACTTTATGTCTATCAGACTGATTTTCAATTTGTACTATATGGCAAATATTTTTGAAAGTATTGTACTCTGGAAAATAAAATCTTTTGCTATTGCTTGACGGATCAATTTGCGGTTAACGCGTAGCACACTAACCAAATGGTACAGCGAGTAGTCAGGGCAATTTTTATTTTTATTTTTTTTGACAAACAGTTGTCAAGGCAATTCAAAAAACAAAAAACAAAATAAAAAGAGTGATATTACCTTTTCCTTTTTGAAGAAAAGTTTAAACGAATTAACGGACGGAATAGATGTGGCAAATGCAGAACGTGTAAAATGGCTCGCTCTCTCTCGTCGACGGAACTGCCTCTTCAACAAAACCATGATTGAACAGTGGAAGAAGACGACTTATTGGTACGTAGTTCGAAAAAGATCAAGAACGCTGAGGAAAGCAAGGTGAAGCATGTGATGCAGGAACAGTGGCCAAAGCTTGGGACAAAAAATGTTCCGAGTCTACTGGGACACGCTGAGAAGCTGAAAGGTGATTTGATGTCTCAGATGATGAAGAGGACGATAACACTGATGAGGAACAAAATTCGGAACCAGGTTTTCAAACTGTTGAGGACCCTAAACGTAACTTTCCTACCTTCATTTTCTCTTCAAGGGTGCACATTGATCGTCAAGCTGCTCGATAGGACGATTGGCTTTAAAGCTCTGGAAACGAGACTTCAAACAATGTGGGCAAAAAAAAGAGTAACCAGACTTATCAATATCAATTACGGGTATTTTGTTGTAAAGTTCTCAAACAAGGAGGATTATTTCAATGCATTAACTGGTGGTCCATGGATGATTTACGGCCATTATCTCACTGTGCGAGCATGGGAACCGAGATTCCCAGGAGGCCACCATTGACAAAGTGGCTTGCTGGGTCAGAGTGCCAAAGGTTTTTCTGGAATATTATGATAATGAAGCTCTATCATTCATTGGAGATAGGACTGGTCAGACTATTAAGGTGGATATTCATACTTCCTGTCAGTTAAGGGGGCATTTTGCAAGAATTTGTGTATTAGTTGACCTTAGTAAACAGTTAATGTCTGGTTTCCACTTAGACGGAGAAGATTATCACTTGGAATATGAAGGATTACATATGTTATGCACTAAGTGTGGAATCTATGGACATAGATGGGAGGTTTGCCCACAGAAGAACGTCGAAAACCAGTCGGAAAAAACAGAGCATGCTGATGCTAGTACTGAAAAGATGGAAACCACCATGCAAGGAGTTAAAGATAGCGTTGAACTGGAACAGTGGGTGATTGTTCAGAAACAACGAAGACAGAGAAAAGAGAAGAGTCGAGCAGCCGGACTTTCACGCCGTGACCCCTCTGGTTCCCGTTTCGTTGTACTAGCCCAAGATAGAGAAACGTATGAAGAGGTAGAGGATGGTACAGTACAAACCATGCACGACATGAGCTCAGAACGAGAAACCACTATACGGAAGCCAAAGCAAAAGATGAAGAATAAAGAGAATACTGCCAAAATCAATGAAGAGGATATTAATTGGGAGGTCATAGCTGAGCATAATGCGGCTGTGCAGAACATAGTGGACCAACAAAAGGAGAACGAGAACGTACAGCGGATTCAGGAATTCATCCAACAAAAATTGAGCCAGCAAGCGCACTACGAGGGGACACAAAAGGGACTTGCCAGGCGAAGAGCAGAGAAAAGAACGCGAGATATGGTAAGCACCTGTGCAAAAAGAAATGAAATGTTGATGTTGACATGGGAAGAAAATGATAGTGGATTCGACCAGGAAGCCCAAGCAGTTGAAATGGAAACCCAAGATGACTATATACCCAATACTATTGTGGTACAACCATTACCACTGACAAGGGGTGATATTAGAATAGAGGAAGTGGACCCAGGTGAGAATGAAATTGGGCTTGTCATAGATAGCCCAATGAATGAGATGGGAGTGGATTGTGAGGGAACTGTGGTGGCTGAAACCCAGTTTCCTACTCAACAGTGATTACTTTAGCTACAAAATAAATATTATTTATGATGAATAATATTTTATTTTGGAATTTTAGAGGGGCCTGTGGCCAAGGCCTCATCCGAAATTTAAAAGTGGTAATGAATGGGCCTAAGCCCAATCTTCTTTTGTTGGCAAAAACTCGGTGTGAAGATGCAGCCAGGTTTCAACAGCTTCTTGCTCTTGGCTTTGACTCCATGGAAATTGTCCCTAGCGTTGATTGTTCGGGAGGACTGATTGCTACTTGGAAGAGCCAATTGATGAACATTGTGGTACTGAGGAAAGATCGACAATTCTTACACTTGAGGTGTTCTGCGGAGGGGCAACCAGACTTCTTATGTACAGTAGTGTATGCCCTTCCACACTCTAATTTTCGGGATGTGCTCTGGACAAAACTTTGTAATCTGTCTTCTTCAATTGTGGATCCTTGGTTAGTTTGTGGTGATTTTAACGACATTCTCTCAATCAATGAACAAATTGGTGGCTCGGGGGTAGGTATTCTTAATCGATGTCGTTGGTTTCAAGAACGGCTGGAAAGATGCCGTTTGACAGATCTGGGCTCGACTGGACCAAAATACACATGGAGGGGACCATGCGTGCGTGGGTTTTCTCGTTTATATGAAAGATTAGACAGAGCTCTAGCCAACAATGCTTATCTTGGTCATTTCCCAAATTGTACGGTACAGGTACTTGCTCGAACTCAATTCTCTGACCACAATCCTATTCTGATAAAACTTAGTAATGAAGAGCCTCTGGGTAGGGGTTTAAAACCATTCAGATTTGAAGCGACGTGGCTTACTCATGAAAATTTCAACAATTTCCTGAAGGAAAGCTGGAACTTAGATTACGATTTAAATCTCAACCTTGATGAATTTAAGAAGTCTGTGCTAGTATGGAATAAGGAAGTATTTGGGTATGTTGAAAAGAAGAAGAAGGAGTTATTAGCAAGATTGAAAGGCATCCAGAAGTCTAATGCTTATCCTTACTCTGCATTCCTATCAAAATTGGAAGGATCTCTACAACGAGAACTTGATAAGATCCTAAAGCTGGAAGAGACTAAATGGTTTCAGAAAGCTAGAACTGACTGGATCAAGAATGGTGATAGAAATACACGCTATTATCACTTGAAAACCACCATGTGGAGAAGAAGGAATAGAGTGGTTACTCTTAAAGATGATAGTGGAAGATGGATTGAAGAGGAAGAGGAGCTGCTAAAATGGGTAATTGATTATTTCAAAAGTTTATTCCAAGAAGACTTGCTTAAGTCTGGAACTCTGATTACAAATTCATCTTTTCCCGATATGGAGAGAGCTCGACTTGAAGGGCTTGCTCAAGAACCCTCAGATGAAGAATTTAAGAAGGCAATTTTCTCTATAAGAGCATTTAAGGCTCCAGGTTATGATGGCTTTTCTCCCATCTTCTTTCATGCAAATTGGAACATTGTTGGACCTATAGTTTACATATTTGTTAAAGATTTTTTTAATGGGAGACTATCTATTTCAGAAGCAAACAAGACTCTAATCTCCCTTATTCCCAAGCGAGAAAGCCCAGAGATGGTGAGCCATTTTCGCCTTATTTCGCTTTGCTCATTGCATTATAAATGCATAACTAAGATCTTAACAAGTAGAATGAGGAGCATAATGGACGATATGATTTCTCCATTTCAATCAAGCTTTGTACCTAGGAGACATATCCAAGATAATCTAGTTATTGGCCAGGAAATTATACATTTAATGAAGAAGGCCAAGAGGAGGCGAGGTTTTATGGCAATGAAGATTGATTTAGAGAAAGCGTATGATTGAATCAGTTGGGAGTTTTTACAACAGGTTCTGATTGATGCAGGTCTGGATAATAAATTTATCAACTTGGTAATGAATTGTGTTTCCTCTGTTTCTTATAATGTCTTATGGAATGGAGAACAATCAGATTATTTCTTTCTAAAGAGGGGTCTCCGACAAGGAGATCCTATCTCACCTTATCTGTTTGTTCTGTGTATGGATAGATTATCTCATATTATTTCTGATGCTGTGCACAAAGGTGACTGTAAACTGATCCTTGTTACAAAATCTGGACCTTTAATTTCACATCTTATGTTTGTTGATGATCTATTATTCTTTGGAGAGGCTTCAGAAGAACAAGCAAGTGCTATGATGCTCTGTATAGACCAATTCTGTGCTGCTTCAGGGGGAAAAAGTCAGTATTAACAAGTCCTCTATATTTTTCTCTCCGAATGTGAAGGCTGATTTGAAAGCAAGGATAAAAGCCATCACGGGAATGAAGATGAGTAGTGAGATTGGAAGATATCTAGGATTTCCCATGTCTAATACACGGAAAACTATAGAAAAGTTTCAATACATAGTGGACCGTGTAAAATCTAAGCTAGCGATGTGGAAAGCTAACTGTTTATCTACAGCTGGAAGAATAACCCTTGCCCGATCTGTGTTGTCCTCAATTCCTCTCTACCCTATGCAGGTTGCTAAAGTTCCAAATAGCATATGCAAGGAAGTGGAGAGATTGCAAAGAAATTTTATATGGGGTAGGAGTTCTAATAGTCATGGTTATCATCCTGTGAAATGGGAGAGGATTACTTTACCTAAGGACTATGGCGGTCTAGGTTTCAAAAAACTCGCCTCCTTCAATCGTGCTTGTGGAACTAAACTTGCTTGGCAACTAATTAGTAGGAACAAAAGTTTATGGGCGGAGGTACTTACTCAGAAGTACATGTTGAGAAATGAGAACAATCTTCTTGCTGCTTCTAACGGTGACTCTGTGGTTTGGAAGTTCATATGTCAACAAAAGGATGTGGTTGAGAAAGGGACAAAGTGGCAGGTAAGAAATGGACTACATATAAGCTTCTTCAGTGATACTTGGTTATTAGAAGAAGGTAAACTAAAAGATTTGTGTTTGAGACCACTCACAAGAAAGGAGGAGGAGAGCACAGTGGCGGAATGGGCTAAGTATGGCAGCTGGGATTTTCTCAAACTATCTCATTTATTACCTGCTAATATCTTGCAAAAACTAATCATGGTCATGCCTCCTCAAGTTAATGCAGGTCATGATATTATAGCTTGGAAAGGAAATCATAATGGGTCCTTCACCATTAAGAGTGCCTACTTCATCATTGAGGAATGCCCTGAATAACTACGGAATCCATTATATAGATCTATTTGGAAATGGAAAGGCGCAGAAAGGATAAAAGTGTTTATGTGGATTGCTTTCCAAGAGAAACTACTAACAAACCAATGGCATAGTAAATGGAGCACACATTCTCCCCTATATGGTTAGTGCAATGCTACCACCGAGGATGTTTTGCATATTTTAAGAGATTGCAACTATGCCAAACAGTCATGGAATAGGTTCTTGAGTTCCCGGTATCACAACCAATTCTACTCTGCTTCCTTAAAAGATTAGTTTGCAATTAATCTTAATGGATCTTTTAGCACTAATTTATATGAGAACTGGAATTTGATTTGGGGGGTAGCCATTTGGCAGCTTTGGATTTTGAGGAATAATTTCCTTTTCAATCCTAGCTTTACGAAGCCTAGTGATCCTGCAAAGGTTATTAGCAGTATTTGGAAATTATTTTCTATGCATGCTGATGTTAGTAATGATAAGGAAGTCTCATGCCGTTAAGATGGAGAATTTTGGACCCACCCTCCTGTTGATTACATCAAGGTTAATGTTGATGGTGCTATGTCAAGCACTAACAATAGAGCTAGCTGTGGTGGGGTCATAAGGGATCATGTAGGTAATTGGGTAGCAGGGTTTACACATTTTCTGGGAAGTTGCAGTGCATATGAAGCTGAAGCCTGGGCAATCTGGAAAGGGCTACAATTAGCTTGGGATATGGGCTTTAAGAAGGTTATTCTAGAATCTGATGCTAAGGCTGTTATTGATGATTTAAAAGACATCTCACGGAACAATAAGGACAGTCTTCTTATCTTGCAAATTCGATCTATGCTGAGTTTTGATTGGGAGGTACAGGTTACACATATATCGAGAACACAGAATTGTGTAGCAGATGCTTTAGCTAAAGAAGATCTACATTCCTCTTCTTTACTTGTTGTGACTACACCTTATTTAAGGGGCCTTGTTTCTAGAGAGTCCCTAGGATCTCATCCCTCTTCTATTTAATTTATGTTTGGGCCTAGCCCCCTCTTGTATCAAAAAAAAAAAAAGTTTAAACGAATTGAGTTTCAAGAATTCACCGAAGCCAAATCATATTTATAGGCTAAAAGGGCACTTGTACAGATATTTATAAATCGCTTCCCAAGAAAATCATTACATCAAGAGTAAGATTGGATCTCAACTTTTTAAATTATGGAACAAATCCTTATTAATTGGACTAATCTTTATAGACAAAGTAATATTAATATTAATCTTGTGTAGCGTGTACAGGGATGCCACGGAAAGAACCTTCGATGTTGTTGCTAGAATAGTAGAATGGATGAGGAGGATAGGTTAGCAGGGTATAACCTAAGGTATATGTAAACTTGTGTCTCTTTTCAGTTAAGTGTTTGTTTTTCAGTTAAAAAAAAAAACTAAAAGATAGAGGAAAAAAAAAAGAGTGTTATTGTAAATTTTTCTTTTTGGGTTTAGAATTTTGAAGACGATGTTTTCTCTTGTAGGTGTTCTTTAGGAATTTGTTGCTTTATGTATTTCGCAAAAAGGGTAAAATAATCATGAATATTGGCTATGGCCCCATTTGGCATAATATATATAGTATATATATACAAGGTTTAATAGGCTAATATCTTAGCAAATTTAATAGTAATACTTTACAATAGTTGATATCACACTAGATAATACATTATATTGCAAAGTTTAGTACTATTTTATTTAATTACTTGGTTATTTTGGGTTCCATTGATTTTTACCATGTCCAGCGTTATAGCAGACATTTCCAAAAATAAAGCTTGGTTTACGTTTGGCACCTTGAAGACTCTCGTTATGTTTGTCTACACTTTATCCTACATGGTGGCCACCTGAATAAAGTGTTAGCAAACATCAGAGCACTACCCTAACAAAGTTCGCACAGCTGGCAATTATGGGGACTTGATTAAAACATTTTGGAAAAATTTAAGTACTAACTTGTTTAACAGTGCAAACTACAAGGAGTAATCTACCAAATATAGAACTCTAAGATAGCAAATTGAAAATTTGGATAAACCATGAGGACTAAATTATTAATTTTTTAAAAAAGAAATCAAACACACACTTCGAGATATAAAAAACATTTTCCAACCTTTAAAATGCCAAACCAAACAAAAAATGTCCTTTGTCATCAATTATATAAAATATCCCTTTGTCATCAACCTTTTTTAATCAATAAACCAAGTCTACTAAATACACTCTCTTCACAAGTTATAGGAACGTTGAAGAGAAGAAATGATGTTAAAAAAAAAATAGAGAAGAACAAAAGGGGGCAGACAAGACTTGTCAGTTTCATAAATTAACATACAATTATAAAATAATAAAATTATTGGAACAGAAACAATGATTGAAAACTAGCCTCGTGTATCATTTAAGCACACAAGATGTCTAAAACTTCCTTTTCCTGTTGCTTAACCAGTTCAGTTATAGCTCCTAACAGGTTCCATTTCCACAAAAACAAGAAAGCAGAAATGGGATGTTAAAGAGCCAAATAATCTTTTAGGAGCAAGTTCAAATTTTATGCGTGCATGATTAACACTAAGCTCATTTGGGTCAAAGAATACGTGTAAGAAGCAATGCTTATCATTATCCAAATACTAAATTTACATTATTAATATCATACACGACAGATAAACATTGACAAAAGCCAATGTAACCTATGTTAGAACAAATTCTGGGTATCGTAATTACATGAAAGTCGTATAGGCCTCTGGTGTCTTCATTCTAATTCAGCCACAATATTAGGTTCCTCACCTTGGCATAGGTACTCATCACATAATGATGCTGATCCCCAACCCTTTCTAAGCCTCAAGATGTCTTCCGTGAAAGTGGAACCAGAGGCTCCAATGAACACACTAGACAAAGCACATATAGTCTTGTCCAACATTGCTTCCACCTTCAGAGTCAAAATATTTATATAGATGGTCAGTAGATAAAGGAATCTATAGAGGCAAAGAGCAATGAGAATTCAGTAAGCATGTCTGTTTTTAGAGTAATTTGCACACAAATGGCAAAAAGGTTTCTCAGTCATCTAATTCCATTCCATTACTCTACAAAATGAAGCATTGGCGGAAAAAAGGGAAAGTAAAACTCTTGAAGCCAATGATTTTCTAAAATCACCAAAATCAATAATTCAGAGGAGTTAATATCTATACTAGCACTACATGGAATCAGACGCTCTTAAGTAGGATGGATGAAGGAGGAGGTATACAACTTTCAAAATTATGATAATACTACATTTGCTTTATTTTAACCTATGTTTTAGGCAAAAGTCAATCAGCACTGATCAACAATCTTTCATGGACCATAAGAGGCTTCTCCTCCACAACCAAAAGGGAAAATAAAAAAGAACTTAACAACTTAAATTGATAATACAATGTATGGCGGCAAGAACACTGCCATCTGCTATCATTATTTTATATTTAGCAGTGAAGTAAATAATTACAAGGTTCTAAACGATTTCTTGGAGTTTACACATAAATCATCCAAGCCGGGCCAGTAAACTTAGACCTCTATTCTAAAGATCCAATCACAAATATGTTAAACTGAAAGCAAAAAAGTTAAGTATCCTATATAGACTTCAGCTCTTAAAACTTTCAAATTATCCTGAAAATGTTGAGCCTTGCCAATACCAATATAATCATCAGATTTGCATGAACAGAAACACAGATTTTTTGTCAAATTAATCTGAAAGGGCAAAGCTATTTGTTCTGGATGTGAGGATGCAAAATTATTAATTAAAAAGACAAGGCATCTTCAAGACAGTGGCCACCGCCATCATCCCTATAATAATGGCCATAAACAATAAATCTACACGTTGGTGTCAAGAACTAAATCATGCCACCGAGGATACAAGGGCATCTTGGAGCTTTAGATAATTCTCAACTTCAGTCACAAGAAGAAAAACCAGAATATCTACTTAATAGATTCAGTATGAAAATATAATATGTCCTGATGGATAGAAGTTATACTGTACAATCCTATAATTTAAATTTAAACATCATGAAAATAGAAGCACTGTCATCACACCTGAGAATCTCCCTCAATATGATGCCTGTATAACAAAGCATCCCATTTTTCTGCTGAATTACGAGCTGGGCGTTTAACAAGTGGAACAGGCTTGCCATTCAGTACCACTAGTGACTGAAGTAGACCAGTTTCACTCCCTGCTGCGTCCGTGGAAAGATAGATCACAGGTGCATTGGCCCTTTCAACCACCCGCAAGATACAATCAGCAGCTTGAGGAATGGGGTAGAAGCAACTTGGTTTTTTTACGTTACTGTAAACATAAAAACGGATCATCAGAGGCAACCCAAGCATAAATACAAAAAGAAAACCTTGCTGGACAGTGCCCTTCATGGAAGCATGCCAATACAGGCTTAATTTACATTAATTTTCCATACTGACTCATCATATATTAATGTTGTCTTTCCAGAAATACGTGCCCATCTAAATTGGGTTAGTGCTTGAGAGGGGCAGAAGCCACGCACCAAAATTTCAAAAAGCCATGTCTGCGGAAATGTAAGGCAATGAAATTCTTTCCCAGGAACGTTTGAATAAATCGCTGAGCAGTCACCAAAATAAGTCGGCTGGGCTCAATAAGAGTCTTGCATTGGTGAGCGATTGGACCACCTGGTTGATTTAACCATTCTTGCTCCACTGCAGCAAAGAACACATCTCCAATTGCCATTACATCATCATCATGTGTAAACTTAGACAGAACATCTTGAACGGTCCTCTTCTTGGGCTTCCTGGTATCCTCTTCCCAAACTGGTTGAGGTGTAGTAAACGACAAACCTAATGACTTCAACTTCTTTAAACGTTCCTCATCAAGAAAACAAGGCTGAGGAAGTGAAAAGTAACATAAAAACTTGTTTATGTGCATATGATGCTTCTCAATATTAGAAAATTCTTCGAAGGAGATCACAACCTTTCTTCCCAAGCACTTGTTTATGTGATCAATATCCAACACTCTATCGTATTGGTAGTCAACTCTATGACTAGGAATAACCAAGACCCGGTTAAGAAGAGCTGCGAAAAACATATGCTTCTCTAAGCAAATCAGATGGTTGGACATCTGACCTGAAACACATATAGCAAGCAGAAACTTATCAGCTTTTGGCTTCCACTCGATTGTTCTTCTTTGCGAAAATTGCTGATCCACCGTTCTACATCTATCATACCGTACACCACCACCGAAACTATCATTCCCAAAATCAAATTCAGGTTCAAACAAGCCCACTGTCCTATGAGGAGACAGCAAAATCTCTTGAATCTCTCTGTTCAAAGAAATCTGCTTAAATAACACAGATTTAAGATCCTCCAACAATGGTTCCGGCGACCGATTCGCACCCTGCATTTGAGAACTCGAATTCAAATTAATCGAGGAATTCACAGAGGACGAAAATAACTCGCTAGATGTTCGGTTCCAAACACCCAAAAGCCCTAAGTGCTGTTGACGCAAGAGATATAAAGCGCGCAACTCGGATTCCTTCATTCGATCGAGGAAAGAATCGAACTTGAGAGAGGAGAGGTGGGTGGGAAAGAGGGAGTGGGGATCGGTGGTGAAGTAGAATAGGATAATGAAGAGAGGGAGAATAGCGAACAAGTACCTCTTCTGGAACTTGAAATTGAAAGTGGAACGGGGAATGCGAGAGCTGAAATTTTCCATGTGGAATGTGGTGGGGGTGGTAGGAGCGGTGGGAGAAGGGGGCTTCCTCTCGTTCTGGTCGATCAAGTTGTGGCGGTCGTCTTCTTCGTCGGAAGACGAATCCCTCTGAACTGAATTCTTCTTGGCCATGGTAGAGGGGACACCAAACCAAGCGCCCCAGATCGGGTCGGTGAGCAGCTGAGTGGGTCAGTTGGAGGCAAGAAGAACAGCCAGGATCAACGGACAACAATGGCAATGAATCGTTGGGTCAGAGAGTGTGACACTGAAATGTGAATCAGCAAGTGGCACCGGACGAGGAAGACGACAGACAGACGGTGAAAGAGGAAGCCCGGTGAAGAAGCAAACGCAGAGGGAGTGACCGGAATCACTCGGCCAGTTAAAATGACCTGTCACCGGCCCATCTTAACTGTCACTGGACCTTCCAACAAGTGTAATTTAGTTGGATTGGCCCAATTATTACAAATAGTAAATCACAATTGAGAATCATTTTATAGTTGACACTTAAGAGCCATGTTGTTGCGCCTTCCTTCATTCCTGGACCTCTACCTATCATGAAATAATATTTCTTTTTTTCCTGGTATTATTTATCACTGTTCGCCCAAGCTAATTCGAATTCTCACTGTGTTAGATTATTATTACCAATGATAATTTTGTCTTACAAGTACCTCAAGATGTTTTAGCATTTTTATTTAATATAATTACATATTTCAAGAACTCCAGATTTCAAAATGAAATAATTCAACTCCCTCAACTAATTAAATTAATGATATTTTCATGTAAGATCGATGAATATGTCTGAAGCTTCCCCCCACCCCCAATATCCTTATTAATGATTTGAAATAGTAGCTGTGTATTTCATAATATTAACTTAATTATATTCTTTTAACGAGAGTAAAAAAAATTAAATAAAAAAGGCAAGAGCAAGTTGTTCTTTATATTTATTCCATAGCCCATAGGAATAATATATTATTTATTCTACAAGATGTTACTCCCTTCATTCAAAATTATAAAACATTTTGTTAGATATAGTATGTTTAAAAACATGAAGCATTTTGGTGTCTTTTAGGAGTAATCAATCCCTTAGTGAATATTTAAAATTAATGAAATTTTTATATTTATTTGTAATTAAGTTACCGTATTAAATAAAGCTAGACATAGAAATAGTATATAATTTCTAATGACATTATTTTTTTTTTGACATAGAAATTAGTTAAAAAACTTTGTAATTTTGAATGGATGAAGTATCACGTTTAAGTAAGTTGATGGCTTGGTTTTCGTATTTGGTTCAAAAAAAAAATTAATTTTCCATTCAATCCTGAAAGATTACTTCCCTATTATTTTGATCTGTTTAAAATATTTTTTTAATTTATCTCTCAACGTTTTTCTCCCATAAAAATGTTCTATTTCTTTTTTAATTCATTTGGCCAAATTCTTTTTAGCTAATTTAAAATCTAGTAGAAATTAACAAAATGTTGGGTGATTTCTTTTTTTTTTTTTTGTTGGGCCAACCTCTTGTTGGGTGATGACACCTTATAACTCTGTCTTGAGCTAAATATATCAAGAAAACAAACATTTTGAACGCTTCCGATCATCCAAGTCATAAAAATCTAACACACTATCAAACGCCTCCGGTTCCAAACTATAACAGTTAACATGCTTTGAGGTATTTACCATTCTGAATTGGAATTCAGTTCACGGGTTCAATATTATAGAACAGTTCAAAAACTATATATGAAGAGTGGGTGCGGGAGTGAACGCATATGCTAGAATTAGCTATCACCGCTATAACATAGAGTAAACAGCATGATACTACGCCATATCATGTTTGAAAACCGAGAGAAGCTTCCTGTGTCCATTTTACTGGGATTCTTCCACTACTTCAACAAGCCTTCCACGAACCCACTTTTTAGTCACAGTAGGTAATCTAGATGGCGTGTCATTTTTAGGGGGCTGAATTTCCCCCATGGTTAGGGGATCGGATTGCGATTCAATACTCTGACCTTGTTCTGCTAGGTGGCTGTCAAAACGAAGAGGCGAGAAGAGGCCATTGGTACCATTAAGTAACTTCTGCAAGGAAAATCTGTGAATACCTTCGAACTTATCTTTCGTTAATAATGTTTTGTGTCCGTTTATTTGACCCATATCTGGCCGGTTTGGAACTTCAAATGCGATACCTTTTTCCTCATCAACCTGACTCAAAACCATAGATGAACCATTACTCTCAGTTATCTGTTGTGTATCAATGGATTCAAGTGATTGAGTAGCTTCAGCTATAAGTTTTCTGGTTTCTATGAGAGAAGCTTGAGCAATGGAACTCCTAGTGGCAGCAACCTCAAGTGCTTTGGCAGCCTTTTCAGCTTCAGCAATCAATAATCTGCAAACTTACGATTAGTTTAATGAATGTATACTAAGTAACTCTAAATAAAGCTGCAATTTAATGAGCTAATTTCAAGAACCAAACAGAAGCAATCAATGTTCAGTGCGTACAGTATGGTCATAAAAAAAAGAGGACATTAGCCTAAACAAAGAAATGGGTACAAAGATATGGGCTTTGCTTGCGTGCCAAAAGTCATATTTGTCGCCACACAACTGAAAACTGAACGAAAAAACATTTCATAGGGTAGGGTAACGGTTGATTGTAACACAAAGGTGAACCATCTCAGATGACATTGACACGCAAGATGAAAATCATGCAATCTGAGCCAAAGTTTTAAATCAAAAAGAGGAAAGGAAAGTTCAATAGAAGTATATAATTGAAATTTCTTAGGGGCAAAAAATGAGCCTACCTTGCTCGTTCAATGGCTTCAATCTGTTTTGTTTCTGTAGCAGCTCTCTGTGCTCTGACATTCTTTATCATCTCAAGCTTACAACTCACCAGAGGATCCTTGTACACAGGAGATTTACTTCTTTTCAACCTCATCTTATCAAGATTTCTAGTTTCACCCTCCAAAGAAATAGTAGTATCGGTAAATCTTTTATTTATAGGGTTCCTTCTTGTGGAATGTGTACCATCACTAGGTCTTCTTGATTTCCTTTCAACTCCAACTTCAGTACCGTGATACTTGGCCATCGCAGAGCACACTCTATTACGGTATACCTGATTGACAGTAAACATAAGTTGGTGCAGAATCAAGGCAATGATTCTAACTGTGATGACTAAGTTATAGCTTAAAATGTAAAATTTGGAATGTCCTCGTGGCCAACCAAAGTTACAAGGTTTAGCTATGGAGTGATATTTCATTGAACAAAAGGAAAACAGCAAAGGCAAAAGTGAAAAAAAAGGAAGCCAGGCAGATCTGTTATCATAAAACTCTATTTTGATATTGAATGGTAACATTTCTAGCAAAAGTTATTTATTTATAAGAATAACGAAACTTTTAGTTCCTCAAGTTTGCCTCAATTATTGATTTGATCTTTAAAATAATATAATATGTAGAGTATATTAATGACCTGGCATGTATATGTAGCTAAAGAGAACAAGTCACTTTTTTTTTCCCTTAAAGAATCTTCCTTTTTCTTTTTCCCTCACAAGTCAACATTTGATTATCCCTTATTTTCCCTTCTAATGACTTGGCATGTATGCGCAAATTCATTTTTTCTATTCCCAAATAATTAATTTTTTTCATTAATTTATATGACTACCAACTCAATATTCCGGTATCCATGTCAACACATTTTAACAGTGTTATCTTCTCTTCAAATAATAAGGACCACTTATTTATTTTCTTGAAATCTAAGGGATTGGATTGATAAAAATTACATTTTAAGGGCCAAATCGATAAGTAAGGCAACCTTTTCATTATCCCTTATTTATATCATCTAGTGTAACTAGAAGTTTGAACAATGGCAAACCAAACTCAACCACTAAAGACTGGCGGGAAGCAGGGAACACATCTATCAACATGTTTCCCATTTATAAATAAAGGGCATCAATGTCAGACCCAAATAAGTGTTATTAGGTGGTAAAATCTCCAACCAACTTATGGTTCGGACCTTAGATAACAGTACTTCTCTCCCAGCACCAGCACATGCGAGAGGATGCCCCCCAGTTATTGGAGGGGAAATAAAGAGAGAAATGGAAAGAGAGAGAGTCCCACTGAAAAGTGGTACTCACCTCTCTCTTTCTCTCCCATCACTTCCCCTCTAGTGACTGGAGGGAATACAGGTCCCCAAGACACATCTTTTATCTAACAAAGATTTCACAATCACACCATGATCCTTGAACTAACAGATAAAAAATACAAGAGTTCTGCAAATAGAAGCCAATTTCTAACTACTGAGCCTCGCTCTAATTACTTCAACTTGCTTACAGAAATCAACTATCAAAAAATTGTTTCACAACAAAGGAAATCCTAAGGAGCTAGGTCACAAAAGATTAACAATGCCATCATTACAAAATGCTATTAAAAGTATAGATTTTGGATTTTGGGTGCTAGATATATCATGTCTTTCTCCTCATTAGTGCGAGAGGAAAAAGTTGGTTGTACTTTCAATTTCTCTAGTTTGCTTAGCAGACCATTTGTCTCTCTAGTTTGCTTACTAGACCAATTTACTCCATGTAGATAAATCATGTCCTTCTTCCCATTTTATGATTTTATTGGTTAGCAACCACAAGCAAGAACAAGCAGAATACTGCACTAATGCTAGCGGTAGAACCACAAACCATGCAAAGTCAGGTATTAAATTATACACTTACAGGATCAGCCCATTTTGTAGAGATGGCTTCAGCAATTTTCCTTCTCTGTTCAAGGGACTTGGGTGCACTTCTATTACCTTGTGCCTTTGGCACTGCATTCCTTTGTTTGACAATCTCTAGCCACTCCTGCTTCAGCTGTTCATTCAGTGTTTCATAGGAATTCCATTGCATCTTATCCTCACCACCATAGCCTTGTCTTGAAGCTTCTGCAATTAAATTCTGCCACTCAAAGTAGCAAGTTTCCTGCATCATCTTCTTTCTATGTATCCCGTCCCATCTCTTTCTCACTCCAGCACCTATCTTCAGTCTTGTTTCTTTACTGTTCAATCACAAAAGATGGCTGAATTAATTAACATTAGGAGTATAAGAAGTAATAAATTAGCACACAGTATTCATCTCAATATAGAAAGATGATAGGCACCAGACATCTTTCTTCCTGCTAGAATTACAATCAATTAATAGTAATAATACTTATAGAAAGTCATATACTCACGTCTGAGCATGCCCAAATTTAACCAACTTCATTTTGACCTGCATTACCAGATTTTGTTAAATAGATTAGTTACAAGAGAAATGATCTTAGCAAACTCATGTATAAGACACGAGTTAATTAATCCTGAATATGCCACTACGAAACCCACTAAGAACGACCATTAAAATTATACCATAGAAAATGTTTAATGACACCAAAGAGAAAATATTTAAATTCTTTAATGTTAGATACTAACTCTGGCTAGCAAGGTTAAGGCAGAGTGGAGCTATAAGATTAAGGTTTATCAAAAACCAGTGCTCTTAATGGAAAATCCATCAAAGGCAAAATTTAACATTGTACAAAAGAAAAACTGATAATAAGATTATAACATGTTAATAAGCCTGGAATGATGAAGTTAAGAATATCAGAAATCAAACTTCTGTTTCCTTCAGCTTCAGTCGTTTGCATTTTCTTCAAGAAAGAGATATCAGTTAAGATACAAAGAGTAAATCAGTAAACGAGGTTAAGTTATTCTACAACAAATAGCATATTAGTAATATAATATTACAATAGTATGGATGCTATAAGGCTTAATATGGTAATCTTCGTCAGCAAAGACATTAAGATATTCTTACATGACATCACCTTAGGATTCTGCATTGCAAGCCTTGTTCTTTCCCTGATTTTTTGCAAAGTCTCTGCTCAGCATTTTAACATTGGAGCTAATCTTAGAACACCATAAAATAGAAACCAAGGTCATTGGAAAGTAAAGGAAGGACAATATGAATTTGTTACCAGGACTGTGCTTTCTGCCTTTATTCCACGGTATGCCTCCTTTATTTGCTTTAGAAATTCTCATTCTTCTCAACTTCTCTCTCTCATCAGGTTCTTTAAGTTCTTCATTAGAAGATTCGTGCAAAGGCCCAGGTGGAATAGAATTTAGACCCAGATCTGAGTCCTTGGGACCCAAGCATTTATTGTCATTCGCAGCCAACCCATTTGGTTCAAGAGTAGCAACAGCCTTTATCAGTAGCCTGCCTTTACGAAGCTCAATACATCCCACATTGAAGGTTAACTTTCTAAGTTTGTGTAAGGATTTCCAGCCACAAGGAACTCTCAGTTCATTACCAAAGGTAACCGAAAATGATGCTAATCTATAATGAGAACTATTCTGCGACCCGAATGAACACAGAGAGTATTGGAAAGAGGGATGTGCATGTGCAATCTCTGCTGACAAAATATAAAGAGAGAAGAAACAGTAATCAGTAGCAACATCTGCAACTGCATAAACGATACATACATACATACATGCTTGCTTAAGGCGTCAAAAGTTTCATGAGCAATCGATCACCAAGGAAGTCTAATTCAATGGCGTTGGCACGTTATAGTGACAAACGACATGCAAATGAAATTTAGCCTGTCTTCTATACATTTAACAGCTATCAAATCCTCAACATTTACAAGAAAAAGAGCAAAAGGAAAGGGCTAAAACCAAACCAAGGAACGAAGAGCCAATTAAAGATTCCCAAGAGAAACCAACAAGGGGGGAAGAGAAGGGAAGTACCTAGTAAAGGCATGGGAGCTCATTCAGTCACAGTTCAAATAATTTACGAGTAAACGGCATAAGTAAATGAAGATAGCATTTCAGTTCTTCTATTCCGCCCTGAAACGCTAAACTATGATGCGAAACAGTGAAGCTGAAGCCTCACCGTCCTCGGAGGGAGGTTGGATAACGATTTCTGAGTTAACATGGGAAGCCCGGTTAATCGAAAAGTTCAACATAAACTGGACTCTGTTGTGGGCTCTTGGAAAATATCTTAGAGCTTGGGCTCATTCAGTCCACACGACAAAAAACAAAATCTTTGAGCGGCTGGGGCTCCTGAAACTTAAAAGTAAAGCTGTCAATTACAGTCAATTTGATCCTTTAGGATCAACTCTTAAAAGTTCAAGAGCTAAATAAGTTAATCCTATTAAGCTCAATTACACTTCAAATTTGGAGTTTCATTTTTGCCAACTCGCCCCTAACTCTTAGGGTTGAAGGGCTGAGACTTTTTTTTTCATTTTTTTAATTTAAAAAATTTATTTAAAATCACAAAAAAGTTATCACACATAATATTAAATTTTAAAAAATGAATTTAAGACAATCCACATAACAGCAAATTTAAATATGATAAAAAATAACAACATCATAAAATCTGCATCGATAATAATTAAATTTTGCTAGCATCATTCTTATGAACATTAATATAATTTAATTCTTCTCAATAGGTTGATTTTTAGAGGATCAATTGAAGAGAGAAGGAATGAGAACCCACTTGATAGTCATATGAAGTAAAACTAGGTTTTAGACTTTTAGTGGTATTTAATTTTTTTATAATAAAATTAATATATATATATATATATATAAAAAAGGGCTTAAAGGGGCTAATCCTAACCCTAAAGGGTTAAGCCCTTTTAAGCTCAATTTATCATTTTATAAATTAAAGGAGCAGTCTAACTTTAGATTTTGTCGAGCTTAAAAGGGCTAGCTAGACAGATTTGGCTCTAATTGACGGCTCTACTTAAAAGATTTTTTTAGTGTCTTATAAGCTTATTTTTATTATTAAAAAAGAAAAAAATTAATCATTTTATTCATATAGTTTTTTAATTAAATTTCAGTTTTTAAGCTTTTACTTTATGCAAGATAGTTCTTATAATTTTGACTCTATTAAAAGTTAGCCCTTGAATTTTGACTTAATACAATTCTATGTTTATAATTTTAAATATTTAAAATATTAATCCTTGTATTTTAGAAATAAAATAATAAGGATTAGAATTATTTTTAAAATTTAGAAAATAATGTTTTAAATTGATAAAACTATAGGCAATGAGTTGAAATTTAAGGATTGGGTATCAATCCAAATCAAAACTATAGAAATTAAGGTCACATTTGTTTACAAGAAAGCAATGGAATGAAAATGATTGAAAAAAATAAAATGATCAAAATATGAAAGAAAATAGGTGATCTATATTCATAAGAAAAAAAGTTAACTTAAATTGAGAATCATGATTTATACAAGTTTTAAAATATGAGCAGTGAGTCATGTTATATCAATCAATTTGTTTTCACATAGTATGAAATTCAATTAGAACAATTAAAAGTTTTTTTAATGAAAATAACCATTAAAAGTTAATAAGTGCATTTATATATAAAAAAGTTGACAATTACGTAGTTCTCCAATAACTTTATAATTATGGCATGAATTTCAAAAATAATCATATGCTTTTCAAATTAAATTATACACTTAGAAAATCTTGAGACAACAAAATTTGATGATAAGATATTAGCTAGTAATTATGTTTAAGTATAAACTATATTGTTTTGTACTATAAATTGTACATAAAATTATCTCCATTGACCCATCGTAAATCTAAAACACACACACAATGAATGTCATATGTCTAGAAATTAAAATAACAATCGCTTATGTCATATTACAATTACAAATGATTCAGGGTACGTTGACTGCTAAGCTATGTTACGTTAACATTTTCTTTTTGGGAGTTTAAAATATACGTCACATCTCATTGAAAACTTACGCGTACATGGCGTGCAAGAAATTCTATCTGTTTTATTTGTTTATTTTAATCTCTGCCTTCAATTGCAACAGATATATAACATATACACTTGTGATCAGTAAAAACCTATATATATAAAATCTCAATAATATATCTGGAAATTGGTATTCGATACATTCAAACTTATTTTTTTAACCCTAACATGTAGTTATTTCAAAAAAAAAAAAAACCTAGCATGTAAGCTCTTACCTGGTAAAAATGCAGAGATGTCAGGATCTTAATAGCAATAACATTAATAACACAATAAGTTGCTTAAAAGAGTAGGCAACGTGGAGGGCACGAAATGAGACGTGAGAAAAAGAATCTTGGCGTTGAAATTTGATAATAGCCTTGCACGTAATGTGTGGAAGACAAACACTAATATTTAATTTTATTTATAAATTATTTTTATAAACCTTATTGATATTAATATAATAAAAATATAAAAAACAAAAGTAAATAATATTTTAAATGTGATTGTTAAGTAAAAAGTAAAAAATAAATAAATTACATAATATTATTTTTTATCTTTCTTACTTTTTAAAAATAATTTTAAAATTTTAATTTAAAATAAAACAATCATATCAATTAATTATTTATAAAATAAAATAAATTTTGATTTTAAAAAGTATCTAATATATAGAATTCGAGGGAGCAATTCATTTTTTTGTGAGCAAAAATAAATAAATGAATGAATTAAAAAGACGAAGACTGACCGGGAGAGAAGTCTTTGCTTTGAAAGGGTCCCACCATCAAAGCCATTACGTAACCTAACCCCAATTCCTTTTCGATTTTCTATGTGCAACTTGCTCTCATGTCTACTTTTCTTTTACATAATTAAATATATATATATATATATATTATAATATAAATTATTGTTAATTAATGTATATTTTAAAAAAGTTATTTTTTAAAAATTTTTTACATCTTTTCCACCATATCTTTGTGTATGATAAATATATTGTAATTCAGAGTACCATGGATTTTCATAAGGCATTTTTTTCGTATAAGGATTTGTTGACAATTTTATATAAATCAAGAAAATTTTTAAAATTAGTTAATATTTTCAATTTTTTAAAATCATCCTCAATGTAAAAATGGTTTATTAAATAATAGAAAAAATTAATCTTTTAGTTCTTGTAGTTTAAACTTAGTTGTAACTCAATCTTTATATTTTGACTCATTATAACTCAATCTGTAAAGTTTTGACTCCATTATAAATATGTTTTTAAACTTTACCTCTTGTAATTTAGCCCCCTAAAATTTTAACCTTTTAAATATTGGTCCTTATATTTTTAAAAATAAAATTATAAAGATTAAAAATATTTTAAAATTTACTACTAATATTTTAAATTATTAAACCCTTTTAATCTTTACAAATATTATAAATATTAAAAGTTTCAATCTTTATAATTTTATTTTTTAAAAAATATAGAGACCAATATTTAAAAGGTTAAAACTTCAAGAATTAAATGCAAGAGATAAAGTTCAGAGACTAACTTATAATTGAATCAAAATTTCAGAGATTGACTTATAATGAATCAAAGTTGAGGAATCAAGTTACAATTGGGTTAAAATTATAAGAACTAAATGGTTAATTTTTTTTAATAATATTATTCATTAGTTAAAAGATTGTTCAGTTAATTAAGGAATATCAAGGTTATAAGAGAATTTAGGGAATAACTAATTATATATTAGATAAAAAATCTAATATATTATAAGATTAAAGCAAATCAGTAATTCAGCATATATATGTGACGGAGAACGATGACAAGATACACATCGAGGTGCGCACAAATTCGACGACGACATTTTTTTTTTTTGAATACGTGAACAAATTTGTATGACACAAGAGAACAAGGAGGATAAAAATACTTATCCCAATCAATCATACTTTTTCACATTGCCTGGAATTTAAGCCATTGATTGCAAAAATAATCAATGGATTTTGGACATAACAACTAATATGTGGAAAAATGGAGTTTATTTTGAATTTTAATACGTAATCAAACTTATTAGGATATTGAGTAACATTGAAAATACGGACGTTGAGTAACATTGAATTCGCTCAAGTGTGACTCCCCAAACTAGTGAATGCCTCAAGGTTAAAAAAAGATGGATGCTTCAAAGAAAGAACAAAACCAAATTCAAACTTGCAAGCCTAGCTAGTAATTGTCTGATATATATAAAACTAGATATGATCATCACTTGCAATATTACTACAAGCACATTCCTTTTGGAACATAAATTAAAAGAACACAAAAGCATGTTCAATATCATCGTCTTGTTCATAATCTTCCTCATGACAGCCATGTTCGTCTTCTTCTTCCTCATCAAACGCCTTCATCATGAGCAGCAGCAATATTCTCGTGCAGCTTCTGATCAAAGTGATTATTACTGTGTCGTGTGCTTGAGCCAAGTGATTGATGGAGAAAAGATTAGACGCTTATCAGTATGCAACCATAGGTTCCATTCTGATTGTATTACTCTATGGCTCAAGAACCATTCTACTTGCCCTCTTTGCAGATACATAATCACTCATAACGATCATTCTCTTCTTCATCATTATCATCAGAACTTAAGAGCTCTTCTGATTTTCCTCTCGCAGGGTTTTCGTCATCTTCTAATTCCACCTACCACTTCTCACAATCTCCACTTTGCTCATTATTGAACGACGTTTATATCTGTGTTTTGTATGTGCGTGTGTGTACACCCATTGTTTGATTTCTTTAGTTTGTAACTAATTAACTTACTAATCAATCCCACCCTGATTAGCTAACTCGTCGCAAATGATCAGATTGGTTTGTGGGTAATTAAAAGAAGAAAAAAATTATTCTGCATGTCCTTTATAGTTTTTCTCAATTTTAAATTAGGTTCCTAAAATTTATTTTGTTTTAATTATGCCCTTATAGTTTAGTTCATTAGATATGTTAATCCTTCAATATTAAAAATAATAATGAGTTATTAATTTTTCTAAAGAAAAAATAATTTTGCATTTTCTAAAAAAATTAATTTTTTTAGTATTTTCAGTCCTTATAAGGACTAAAACCATTGAAAAATAAAAACAATAGGAATTAAAAAATAAAAGTTATCCAATTTTTATGAAATTATAGAGACTGAAAAAACTAAAAAAAATTATAGAAACTAAAAACAAAACTATAAGGAACAAAGATTATGTTTTCCCTATAATTAATTCTAAAGTTATATAATCTTTCAATAAAAATACAAAAATCTTAATTTTTTTATGAGAAAAAGTTTAAGAATTTTAATCTTCAAGGATTAAAAAATTTAATGGATCAAACTATAAGGGTTTGATTAAAACAAAATAAACAATAGAAATCTAATTAAAAATTGAAGAAAATTATAAGGACATTAAGATATACTTTCCCTTAAAAGAATAACAAAACTATAAGAGAGATGCATCTGCAAATTGTAGCTAAACTATTCAAACCCCTTAAAAAAAAATTAAACAACAGAATTTAGATACAGTTAAAAAAAGTTATATATACTTTGTGTTGGGTGTAGACTCCCTTTAGGTAGAAAAATGTCAAAGTTTAAAACATATCATGTGTCTTACTAACTAGTGTGGAGATCATGAAAAATAATACTAATGTGGAGAGGGGTTAGATTAAGGTAAGTAAGTGAAATCTCAATCTTATCCAAGGTTAACGATCAGCCCTTTAAAAGAATAGGAGAGGAGAGGACAATTTTTGCATCTTTACAAAGTAGTTTTAATAAATTTGAATGTGTGGGTTCATTAATTATTATTGAATTGAATGGAATTGAAATATTGTTTTTAGAGTATGTGGTTCTTTCTTTTCTGTAATTACATTGGTTCATTAATTCGGTATCTAGTGTAAGAGTTATTTAGTTCACCATACAATCCCTATTTTGGGCTTTTAATTTTTAATATCTTTTCTATCGACTTATTAATTTGCTGCTTTGATTGTTGAGTAATTATTTATACATTTAATGGAGACTCTTTTGTATCCTTATAATTTTTATCACAATGAAGTTAGTTTCATTGGTGTTGACAACTTTTGATTCTTATACTTACATAAAAAAGTTTTTCATATTAATAATTTTATAAAATCTCTTGTTCCTGATGTACTATACATTTAAGTTACGTTGGGTGTGTGTTTTATCAATTTTCAGCTATATGCATGATTATGTTGATTTATTTCCAGAGATATATTAATTAGATGAAATTTAAATCCATGTGTTTAACAACAACTTTTTTCTTTTTTCTTTTGGCCCGGGATCAACTACAACTTGTTAGAGTCTTGAGTTAAGTTGGCACCCCACACTCCCCTCAAAGGGAAGGCTGTGGTATGTGCGTGTTTGTGGGGTTTGGGGAACGATTGTGATAGGGGTAGACAAAAAAAAAAAAAACAAAGAAAGAAAGAAAGAAAGAAAGAAAGCAATATTGCCACCGTTTTTTTTTTTTTCCCGTTAAGTGAAGCAACTTCTGGATTTTGGCCTTCTATTCATCAACAATAATATATATATATATATTATATAAACCCAACCATAATTTATTAATCAATTATTAAATTTTTAATCTTGAATTTCATATATAAAAATTTAAGAGTGTTATAATTAATTTGTTTTCTTTTCTTAAGGATGAGTTGGCTTGGTTTGCATAATTAGCATTTCTTGAGCACATCAAGACAAAAAGAGAGGTTATTCATAAGAATCAAATTTTGAAAGGTAAGGGTGTATTTTTATTTTTAAAATATTCTCTAAAAAGCATTCAACACCCTAACTTGATTGATATAGTATTTTTGCTATTGAAGTAATTAAAAAATAGCATTATACCCTAACTTTAAATAACAAACATTGACTAATAATATGATGTGAAGATAATTTGATTATCTAATGAATATTAGTGGGTATTTAATGTCAGGATGGGAAATTTATACATTTTAATTACTTTATAGGTGAAAATGTTACACAAAATAGTTTAAGATATTAAGTATTTCTTAAAAATATATATTTTAAGAGTAAAAATATACTTTTATCCTTATTGAAACATGCTAGTAACATATTTGATCCAAACTCTGTACTCTATGATTAGATAATTTTATTTTAATCTGTCCAACTTTATCCACTCTTCTATTAACATATCAGATTTTTATTTGAATTTTTTATATTATTATTGTCAAAACTGAATATTTTACAGAGTCTATCATTCACTTTCAAAGTTTGAAAGGCTTGAATCTGGTAGTTTGCCTATCTTACCGAAAAAAGATACAATAAGTTACATTATCCTACTAATTAGCAGCCTCTCTCAGTTTTTTTTTTTTTTTGGGCCAGAAGTTAGCAGCCTCTATTTAAATCAGTAATTAATTATACACTTTAATTTAATTTCAATTCATTAAGAATGTCATTGATAAAAATCAATAAAATATGTTTTGGTTAAATATTAACTAAAAATTAAAATTACACAAAATATTGACCGACTTTTTATTTCTTAAAGAATCTTCTATATTAAAAAATTATAATTTTAATAAAATTATTTTTCTAATGAAAAATTAAAATCTCTGTACATTAATTAACGAGGCAACGACAAGTATGACAAAGAGTCCACATAGGAGGGCGCAAACAAGGAACCATCAAAGCGCTCATATCTTGACATTTTATTGTTTGGTCAACCACACCACATTGGATATTAGATGAATTTAGTTTGGTTTGATTGTCCAACCCAAACTGTTTGGACAGTTAAGTCATTTTTTTTTTAATTGACAAAAAGCTATTTACGTTAGCATCGGCTGACACTTCTCAAGTCAGCACCAAACGAAAAATCACATTTACAATTCATATATACCCTCTTCAATTTTATTTATGAATCATTTTTATTAATCTCATTAATATTAATATAATAAAAATATAAGAAATAAAAATAAATAAAATTTCAAACAAAATCTTTAAGTAAAAAAATAAAAATAAAAAATAAATCAATCATATGATATTATTTTTTTATCTTTTTCTCTCTTATTTTTTAAGGATAATTTGAGAATTTTAATTTAAAACAAAATAATTTTATCAATAAATAATAAAGTGGACCATATTATGTTTATAGAAAGTGATTTATATGCTGGACTAGAGGAGTATAAATTAAAAATCTTAATAAAGATTAAGTTGAGATCAAGTTGCATTTGAAAGAATATTTTATACTGTATGTGCATCAAAAAGAATGTTTTATCTATTTCTCTGTCATTTTTATAAACCGATTTTTTAATTGTTTTTGACTCTCTTGAGACCGCAACTAGGGATTCAAAAGCAACTTGGAGGCTGTACCCAATCTATATAATCTTCCCTTAAATCTGTTAAATGAGCTTGTGTGTATTTATAACTTTTGATAAATTAAAATTTAAAGATAAGATAAAGTATATTTTTTTTATTTTTTATTATGAATTTCAATCTAACCTCATCTAATGGAATAAAATTTATTGTTGTTGTAAATGAAGGTGTACTTTTGATTCTTAACTTTATATAACGTTTTAATATGATCTCTTAATTATATAAAGTATATTTTTAAAGAAAAATTAATTTTTTTTATTCTTCAATTTTTAACTCACTTGTAACTCAGTCTCTCAATTATGACTCACTGCAAATCAATTCCTCAACTTTTGATTCACTTATAATTTGATCCTTATTTTTTAATTTTTTTTTAAAATTTCTCATCAAATAAGAGGGATAAAAAATGCTCATATATTATTTTAAAATACCCTCCTCTTGCTCATTGATGTGAGATATAAGTTAACATAAAAAAAGTTAACAAGAATTCAGGGACTAATTTGTAAGTGATTCAAAAGTTGAAGGATTGAATCATATGCTAGTTATAGTTAAAAAATTGAGTTACAGCAAGCCATAGTTGAGGGATTGAGTTACAAATGAATTAAAAGTTGGAGGACTAAAAGATCAATTTTTTCTATTTTTAATCTCCCAATCCTAATATCATTAGTTTTAAATAATTATTTTTTAGTCAATCATTATTAATTAAACTTAATATGTCAATATTTAAAAATATTTTATCAATATTTAAAAATTTAATTTATAATTTTATTTTGTGATAAAAGTAATTGTGTTAGAATTAAAACACTAAAAAGATATTTTATAAAATTAATATGTCAAAACAAAATCTTGTATAAAGTAAAATGAATAAAAGTATATTTTAGCCATTTTTTTAAATTATATATAATACAAAAAATAAATTTAATTAACAAAAACGCTAATTCCAGAAGAAGAAGTTATATGAATAATAATACACCTTGTTTGAAAATTTCCTTGAATTTTTATTTTAACGTTTACGCTCAGATACCTGGAGTCTCTTGCAAATTCAACAATTGATTCTTGATTATATTATCTTTTTATTAAAAATAATCATGTTCAAAACACAAGGGACACTAAACATAGATGCATAATAATTTATTTAACGGGAAACTCAGTTTATTACATTGTAGTAAGAAGCTAGCTCCTTTTATCTGACCCTAATTCTGTGGTTATATGTTTTTCACCAAGCATATGGATTGAATATTAGTTGGAAAACTAATAATTGATGATTAGTGAGCGATATTTGCATATATTTATTTCAGGGAAATGACTGAAGGCGGTTTGAATTGTTCAAAACGATGTCTGTTGTATTTCTTTTCTTCGGTTGCTTGTTTCTAGTAATTCAAATTCGACGTAGGAGTCAACCTCTTCGAAGTCCAAAGTCTCCAGTCCAATGTGGAGGTTCTACGGTGCTTCCTTTCATCTCTGTCACCGCTTTCCCTTCCTCTTCCTCCTCTTTTCATTATATTATCTTCAATTTCTCTCCTTTCAAATTCAAATCCAACTTCCTCTTCTCTTCGCATTTCTTCCATCCTCACAGTCATTCACTTCCCATTCTCACCCTCTATTTATACCTTCTTTCTGGATTCCTTTCCTCTGCGGTATTCCGAAATTTCGGACCAAGAATAATCTGGGTTTTGAATTGCTACGCGTGTTTCTGGATTCATGGGTGGTTTGGCAGGAACAGATGACAATTCGGGGGACTCTCCGGGGATGGAATTAACTGGAAAGATCATGGTTGTAGCTATAATATTCCTCTTTTTCGTGATTGTGATCGTCTGCTTCCTCCATCTCTACGCCAAATGGTTCTGGCGGAGCGTTGAAGGAAGCTCCTCTACCACCGATCGCCACAGTGGCCACCGCCGCCGCCGCCGATTTGTCTTCGCACCTGGACAAGACCCGGCAATCCATGGCGTCCAGAGAAGAGGACTTGAGCCTGAAGTCCTCAGATCCATACCTGTATTGGTATACCAACCAGAGGAATTCAAAGAAGGTTTGGAATGTGCGGTTTGTCTCAGCGAGCTTGTTCATGGAGAAAAAGCAAGGATATTACCCAAATGCAATCATGGGTTTCACGTGGAATGCATTGATATGTGGTTCCGATCCCATTCTACCTGTCCACTTTGCCGGAACCCAGTCGCTTCTGAATCCATTGAATCAAATTATAGTTCAGGTGTTCGAGAAAATGTCTCAGACAATTATAGTCATTCATCAGACTCAGAAAGTTCGGATGCTATGAGCGAGGCAGATTTAGAGTCTCAAAATTTCCCCACAAATGTGTTGATTTGGGGAAACCAGACCCAAGTGAATTCTATTGGTGCAGGTCCTTCTCTTCAGACACCTTCTTCCTCATCATCGTTAGCAGCAGCAGAAGCAGATAGCAGCAGCAACAATAACAATAGACGTAATGGAATATTGGTGATTGACATACCAAGGGAGATGAATCCATCATCTTTACCTTCTACTAGCATGTGTGCTGAAGATGAGTTGAAGTCACCAATGACATCTCGACTCAAGTCATTCAAGAGGATGTTAAGCATGAAGTTCAGTCCTCGTAGTCCTAGTTCTGTAGATGTGGAACAAGGAGGGAGAGGACAGACCTAGCTGGAAATTGTTTGACGATTGCTGTATTCATTATTCTTTCAGTACATATTCGCCCGAAAGGAGGCGGGAATTGGCGTGTAGATTATGGTGATTAGCAAGTCAAGGTGAAGACTTAGTGCCTGAAAGGTGTTTGATTTCTTGTCCTTGAGATGAAAGCTCACAGTTCCTTTTGCAGAGAGACAGGAAGAGCTCTCTCAAAGTTGATTCAGTGTCTTTCTAAGGCTGCATGCTCTTTGTAATTGTAACAACTTCTTATAAAACACTATTAAAAAAAGATTGCTTGAAATGTTTATATTGTAAAAAAAAAAAAAAAAAAAGAAGTTTCTCTGTATTACAAGGGTGAAATTATCCCTTACATAAATTTCGTTGTATCCTTGATATAATTTCTTCATCAGGCTTACCTCTTTATTTTCATGTGTCACAAATCAAGTAGCTATTGATCGACCCATTTAGTCTCTGGTCGGCCAATAATGACTCTGGTTTAATACAGTTGATTCATACTTCACACTTAAGTTAAAAACTTCCACTATGGGATCCAACATTGCACACCAAAAATTGCAGCCTGGATTTTCACACAAGATCATTGAGATTGAAGTTACTTAGAATAGAGTTAAGAGATGATGTTTTGATTACAGGTGCTTTTAGTGTGTTAAATGTGTACATACAACCTTTTATATCAATCTAATTGCAATTGTAATTGCAGCCCTTGTTTCCCTGTCGAAACAGAGGAGAAGCCAAGAAAGAATAGCAGAGAAGCCGGACTAATTCAGTTGAGCTACTAAGTTAATGATTGTTACTAATCAAGTCTATTATTTGCTAGTTGATTATGCTGAATAGAAAAGAATAAAATAAGGAGTGATTTTGAAAAAGAGAAATGATTTCCCTTTTCCATTTTTTTTTTCAAAAATTTAAAGGATGCAAGAATTATTAAATAACGATTTCAAAAACATAATACACATTCAAACAAAATCTCTTCCCACCTTTAAACTTTTCAATGCAGACAGAATTATTCACTCAATATTCTGTTTAGATGGTGGGAGGTAAGGATGAAAAAAACCTCTCAATCACTCATGCTTCTCTTTTTCCCTAAAGCTGGTCCCACTAAGTAGTTAGGTAGTTCATGATCTTCAATAGGGTTGCTTCTTTCTCTAGTCTCCATGTAAGCTATTAAAATCTTAAACACGAAGAAGATATGATGTCAATAACTTCAAATGGCACAAGGCTCAAGTATAGTAATTTTAAAAAGTCATGGCATGTTGAATATGAACGTATCAAACATAAATCTCAGTTCACACAAGACTCTGATACACTTTCCAGCAGAGTTTCCCTCAACAGCCAATACATTCACACTCATTTTGCAGTGGAAAATGAAAATATTGTCATAAGAATATGCATTTCTGACAGAGAAGCCCAAAACTTGGACATGCTCTTCATTCAAGCAATGTTTCAGGGTTTAGTTTCCGCACTCCCAACATGTGGGTCTTGAATGTACTCCAGCATACCTTACTTAAGAATTTCTAATTCAGACATGCAGATTCAAGAGACGACATAGGGGGGACCATAGTTCTGAATGTGAACATCTTGAGGGCTATTTTGTTGCTGGTGGTGGTGGAGACACACATAGGGAATATCATTGTGGTTCTCTTTCTTTGAGGATTTAGAGAAGAGACTTGTGATGAGAGGACCAGTATGGGGACGCCATTGCTTCTTTGCATTAGGAGCTCTTCCAGAGTTATATATTGGACCAGAGACGTGACTTTGCTTTTTCCCACAAGAACCCTTTTGCTCTTCAGAATTAATGTTGGTGGTGGTGGGCTTGCTTTTCTTCTCAGTTTTCCACCATGAAACCACAGAACTTTTCCATGATTTCTTCTTCTTCCCACTTTTCTGTTTCTCTTTATCTGATGATTCTTCTCTCTTCCCTCCTCTTCCTCCTTCTGGGTGCACCGATGCTAAGCTCTTCGCCTTTGCTTCTGTCATCTCATATTTTCTTGCTTCCTCCAAGAACTTAATCAAACCAAAGAAACTCAGAAATTGTCAAAATATAAATAAAAGCTACTTACTTTCAGTTCAAGAAAAAGTTTATAGCAGAAACCGGAAAAAGAGAAGAGAGATTGGTACCTGAGAAAAGTCCTCCTGCAGATCAAATCCATATGCGTCATAATAACTTGCCACAGATTTTGAGTGTGCAGGCGATTTCATCATTGACTACAAAGATATCTATGAAGATATCAAGTCAATACTATGGAAAGAAGCAGAAAAAGAAATGAGAAGCAAAAGAGCTGTCAAGGATGAGAAGAAAGCTTAATAAGAATATTAAGAATATGACATTCTAAAAACAAAGAGACTCGAATGGAAAAAAATGACTTGTAAAAAGCTTTACAGCAAATAACTCCACTTTGGGTTGAATTAAGTAGTTCAAGCTTGAATCATAAAAAGGTAAGATCTAACTACTCTTCTTATAGATATCATAATCACAGTGCCACTTGTACATAGATATAATAGAAACTATTAGTAGTTGAAATGGCATTATAAAATTTCTTATTCAAATTTGCTTCTGACGTGAATTGGAAGTTAGATTAACCTTGTAATAATTATTAATTCCATACACATACATACATTATATGCGCGCGCGCGCGCACACACATATATGTAACGTGTGTAGATTATTTTTACTAATGCATTCCTTGAATGGTAATATTTTCTCCATCCTTATTTATTTGTCCTGAAGTTGCCTTTTCATTTTGTCTTTAAATGCTTTTCTTGTTTCAAATTTCTAGGTATAATAATGACTTATTTCAATAATACCCTTAAAAAAAATAAAATTTCCTATGTCACCTTGTAATTGCCTCATGTTATTAAGTAGGAGTAATAGTGAAAAACAAATTAAAAATAACTCTTACATTTTGGATAAATTTTTCTATTCTTATTGATCTGTTTTGTCCTGTGAAGACAAGTAAAAACGGAGGAAGCACTAATCAAGTATTTAAGTAAAAAAGATAAAATTCAAATGTTAAGCAGTGATGATAGACTTGTATTATTTATCCTACTTTAAGTAAACAATTTTATGAGAAAGTGGAAAAGGTCAGATGCAACAAACCTGTAAATCAGATTTTTTTTTTTGGGGGGTAAAAAATTGTATTACTTTATATGAAAGATAACATTTTTGAAAGTTACTAAGTAACAAGTTTGAAGGAGGAGCAAAATCTGAAAAGTAAATAAACATGCTTGAGAATGGAGAACATCATTATGATTCATGATAAACTTTTCCTCCCCTCGTACGGGGCCACACTTATTCACCCCCACTAAACTTTTTCTTGATTTTTTAAATTCTTTTCGATAATTTATTTTCCTCCGCCTTTTAAAGGAAATTTATGGTGATCGAGAATAAATGTCTTGTGCCTCTATGAGACCCAAATGAGAGAAGCATATTCTTCGGTGTGTTGTTTTAAGAAACTAGTTTTATATTGTTTAAAATAGAAAATATTGACTCTAAAATATTCAGATTAGATGATCTAATATTACTACCTTGAAATTGAAAATATGTTTATTTGGATTTGCATTCTGATTTGGTAGGTAATCTTAATGCACTCATTCAATAAGTATTTCAGTTATAATCATTAGGTTTTATTAATATTTGAATATTATCAATGGGTAAACTCTCTAAGTATTGCAAATTATCAAAATATTCACTGATAATAGATAATATTTAACCCAAAATATTAAGAGCAATGGGTAAATTTTTTTAATTAAATTATTACATATATAAAATTAGAACGAACCTTCAAAAATTTAAAGTAATTATCATAATTAAAATACTTCCCATATATGTTGTCTCTCAAAAAAAAATTGAAATTTAATACTCTCTGATTGTCTCTCTTAAAACTGTCTAATTAAATTAAATAAAATAATTGCTGTGGTATCATGTAAAACACTTTTAAAGTGAGTGGAATCACAGCAGATTCAACCCCCCCTTTTTTTAACAATGGCATAACAAATTATGTTCTTTTTAGGGGATTGTTCAAAAATTAAAATCTTATAATTTAAAATGGGAAAAATGTGAAAATGGGGTGGATTGGACACTGCATGATCCTAGCTTCGTGACGATCCGTGATATTGGGGTCAGCAAGCAATAGGATTTTCAACGCATGGCCGCGACAAACATGCCGCGTTTCCCGGAGGACCCTGCTGTTTTTGCTTTTCTTTATTTTATTTTTCTGCACAAATATATCGCCCCTTTTCAAAATATAAAATATTTTAATCAAATTTTATTTTTAATAAAATAATTTTTTATCTTTAAATTAATACCATTTTTTTATATTTACTCTATTTAACATAATGTTTCACCCTAAAATAAATATAAATTAATGTATTCATTAAGGACATTTTTTTTAAAAAATATAATAATTATATTTTAAAAAATTAAAAATATTTTTTATTTTTTAATATCCAATTCATTGCCTTACATTTTTTAATGAAAAAAAATAGTTGCCATCAATCTCAACTAGCTAAATTAGGATTTGATTCTTTAATTTTATATAAGATTTTAATTTTATTTTTTAATTTTATAAAGTATTTTGTTAATCCTTTAACCGTACACTACTAGTTTTATAAAGTATCTTTTATAAAATATTTTTTAATTTTAAATGATTATTTTTTATACCAATTATTGTTATTTTAGAAAATTAAACTTGATATGTTTATATTTGAGTTAAATGAATGAAAAGATACTTTATAAAATTAAAAGATAAAAATAAAGCCTAGTATAAAATTGAAGTGCTAAAAGTACATTTTAGCCATTTCAACTTATAACATAATTTGATATAAAATTATGGGAGAATAAATTTAAGATCCTCTCAGGGAAATTACCAAAATAAGAGCCCATAATTTTATATTGAATATTGTCATGCGAAGACACGTATATATTGTTGTTAAATGTTGAATCTTAACTTGTATTTTTTATTAGAATTTCTTTGGATAAGATTCAACTTTCAACAACAATATATACTTGCTCTCACAAGACAGTATTCGATGCAAAATTTATGGGCTCTTATTGCTGTAAATTCTCTTAAAAGGGCCTTAAATGTCATGCTCCCTAAAATTATACATATAATAAAGTTTAGAGTAAAAAGTGATTTCCCTTCCATTTTGCTAAATTACAAAAAAAATTTCATTATTTTTAAAACTTAAACTTTAGTCCAATTTTAACATCATTAAGAATATTCAGTTAAAAATTCTCAAATACTTAATTTTTTATTTCTAATTAATGATAAAAAATTTTAAATTATTAGTTTGTCCTTATGATCTAATTTTCTACCCTCTCTCCCAATTTTAAAAAACTTAAATAATTAATATTTTCAATATTTAAATAAATAATTTAAATATTTTTTGTTAAATTTAATGAAATTTAAAAAATAAACATAAATTATATTGAGCAATTTATTATATTAAATTTTTTATAAATTTTTTATTAAAATATTTCTTAAATTGTTTAAATTGCGTATTTGAATATTATTTTAGCTCATTCATATATTTATTTTTAAAAATTACTCAAGAAATTGTATTAAAAAGATAAAAAGAAATTCAAAATGGACTAAAGAAAGTAAATTCTAGATGAAGATTGTAACTTGCCTTATTACTCCAACACAACAAAATCACCATGGTAATTAAGAAATAACTCATTCATTACCATACTATAGTTGAAACGCTTTAAGCCTTTTACTAAATATAAGTGAACTAGTCATAATAAAAAGGAAAAGATCAGTTCAAAAGTTTATTATGATTAAAATGTTTGAAATCAATAATTTATAACTTTAATACGTACTAAGATGGTAGAATAAATTCTACCCTGGTGGAATAGTCTGGAATCAAGTATTTAAAACTCATTGAAAATCTAAATAACCAAACTCAAGTTAGAACATAATAGCAACAGCGATGAGATACTAAGTTTAGATAATTTAACACATTAAATCTTGACAAAACAAGCTTACATCAAATCTACAAAACATATGGAAGCATGTGATGTCAATTAGACTTGAAAACATTTGCAAATAAGGTTAAAAATGTCAAAAACCCACAAACAAGCAATCAATTGTGGCCAAAGGAAAATGCATAGCAACTAATGTTCTCTGTGCCATGCACAGCATATTGCATAGATTAGATGACAACACTTTGTCGTCAAATTCAATTTTCGAGGCTAAACTTTTAATGTGTCCTAAATTTTTATTTGATGTTCGATTGGATGGTGATATAGGTGCTCACAAAAAGTTATTTAATAATTTTTAAATTATATCATACCAAAACGTTTGACACTAAATCCAAATTAATCACATTTTCACACTTTTTTACAACTAGAATGTCTAAATTTAGCCCAAGTGTCAAATGTTCAACTATATCTTTAGACCACATTCAAGGAACTTAAGACAGCCATTGCAACACATTAAAGTAATTAAAATATCACACATAACTCAATTTTACCCCTCAACCCCTTGATTCCAAAAAATAATAGGGGGAGATTTTCAATATCAAATGCCAACATAATCATTACAATCATTCATATAATCATAATCATACTTGTATTAGTATTTTGTGTAACAACCCTACACAAAATAAATCAAATCTCATAACACATACTTTAAGGCCCAAAATATAACCTTTTCAACTAAGCATACCAATGGTACAAGTACATATCAAAATATGTAATACTAGGGACAATATCCAAATTTTTACGCAATGTAAGCTCAAAATATAAGAGGTATTATAGTAGGAATAAAATTCCCAAGTCTCAAGTACTTACTCTTTATCTTGCCTAAAGCTAGTGCCTTTAAAATGTTAAGTAAAAAGGTGAGTACATCCATTAATAACCAAGATAATCTAAGTTATGCACATGTAAGTTAATCAATCATAGTCATGCAAAGTAGGCATTCATAACAAACATATCCGCATTTCTAAATCACATAATTCACATATTTACATTTCAACAATGTGCAATATAGTCAAGTCATAAATTTAACAATCATGTGACATTTAATCCAATAAGATGCATGATCAATAACCTCCCTTATAACCTCATAATATCTCTAACTGAAACCTTAAATTATTAAATCTAATGGGAATGCTTTGTGTAAATGAAATAATCTAAACTCATAAATTATGATGAGCTACCTAACCAAAGGTTACTATACTCATTCTCAGACCATGATTTCTCCCATTCACAAATTCCTGAGGTGTCATTGACCTTATTCTAGTCTCCTCAAGAAATAAATGGAGACAAGTTAGGTTAGAGTTCCTTAAAAAATTGTGAAACAATCTCAATTGTAAGACAAGTGGCTAGTCATTACCTTCCGAATTACAGCCATACCAAGTAGATTTATTGCTACTCTTCTCCTAAGACAAACTGTAAGGTCTCTCTTACTTAACCATAATTAACTTCAATCATGGCAATCAAGGGGTTAATCCTTAAAGGATTACCAAAATGTAAAATTTCATAAAAAGAAAATTTCTCAAATTCTTTATGAAAGGAATCCTATTTCAACATTTCAAATCCAAAACAATATATTAATATGCTCAAATTAGAGTTTCAAAGAAATGTAAAAGCTTAGAATTCAATTGGGACCCAACACAATAAGTTTTTAAAACTCAAAAATAGATTTTGTGTATAAAATGACACGTGCGTTGTGGTTCGTGACATGTGCGTCGCAGCTTGTCTTCTTTGTGCCATACGCCATGGTGCATTGCATAAATTAACAGCATCAGTGATGTCATTTGATAGCACAGGGAACAAATTTCCGACGTATCCTAAATCTCCATTTGACATTCAATTGAGGTGGTTTCAGTGTCTACACAAAGCTTTCTCCCAACTCAACCACACGTGCCAAATAACTCATCCGACACCATCTAACCATACTCAATAGACTCTAATAGACCGTGCAATGTACTGCACACAATCAGAAATACTTTTATCATAAAACCACCACTCAACCTTGATTTTCTCAAAACATAAAGGGGAAGCAAAGTTGTACAAATACATCAATTTCATCCTAAATCTTTCAAAATACATATGTCTTTACTTGCACAAGTATTTAGCCCTATCCATAGGTTTACAACTAAAACTCACTAACCCAGGGTACAAAATACATAAGTTATACACAAAATCATACAAGCAGTGCATAAACCATGTCAAATGATCCTAGTTGGCAAATACAATAACATATACACATGGAACCACAAAAAAGAGGCATATAGAGGATTACTCTACAATCTTAGGCCTCAGTGTGTTCTTCCCCGACTTAGATTTGATGAGTTAGGTCTTAAAAATATTGAGAATTGAGGGGTACAATCACTCAGTAACTAAGTTTCACCTAATTTATACAGTTGCATATCAATTGTAAATAGATGCAATTAGGTATATACACAGATATCATATATAACACTTGGCTGTGATTCACAAAACTAATAACCATGTGATTGGGCCCATAACACACAATGTCATGATATTTCACAAAACACAATACAGGGTTGCAATAATAACAACTATTGCCCCTAACACATGCCGGACCACAAAACTAACAACCATATGACCAATCTTATATGCATGATTATATGCCAACCTTATACCTTTCTATTACCTCCAACACAAAAACGGTGGCTATCACGTGGCTATGTCCTTCATAGACTAACCTAGCCTACCACTTGTAAGGAGCTACCAGGTTAAGGTGAACTAACTCACTTATACAATCTGGTTTCCTCTAATACTAACAATTATTAAGTGTTGTACCCCTAATTTAGCCTTCTCATAAACCGGTAGAGACTAATTAGGTTTGAGTCCTTCATAGAATAAGTAGAATAATCTCGAATCAACCATAAGATAAGGGCTACCTCCCGATTCCAACTGTTAGTGCCAAGGCAAGTTCCTAATTCCAATGTTTACTGCCTATATCACATGAATTTAAACCAATCTACTCCTCTCCCTAGGTGAATTCCTATCAATGATCATGCTATGCACATTCTCACATAATATGCATTTTAAGCAATCAATTCATAACACATAAACTCACATATGTTCAATTACTCCATAAACTTAACACATTTCTCATCACAATTCTCCAACCACAATAACAAACCATAATCAAGTTCAATATTCATAAAGGGTGGCAAAATTGAGGTTTTCTTTCTAAACCATTTCGCAAGTAAACACATTGTCAATACGTATCATAAATTTAAATCATAAATCACATTTCACAAACACAATTAACATCCAACTATAAAGATTAAGTTTCTCCTAGTTATCGCAAACCTTTGAGAGGTCAAAGGTTTACCCCTCACAATATTAACTTCTAAAGCTTCAACAAGCTTGAATGGTGACAAAATGAACTACACTACAATCATAGCATAAAATTACTATCATTATCTCAATCTTGAGAATTTATCAACACATAGCTCCACACATACTATTCTATCAATCAAAAATTCACTATCCATTCATACCAAATAGACTCTTTAGGTTTCATTAATGCCATTATCATTAATAACACTTTAAACCACCAGTAATGAACACAAACTTCTCCCAACTACTATATTTATATGGATTTTCAGATATTAAATGCTCCTATGAACTAACTACTTTCAAAATTACTAATATGGTGTTCCAATACCTTAAACAACTCTTATTATACCCATTTTAACCAATGAAATCAGACCCATACCCCTATAGATTGAATTTCAACCTTTCAACTCAAACCCTACCATAAATCATCATAAATGAGGGAGAGAAAGGAAGAGGAAGGCTTAGATTACTCACCTTGAATATTTAGGAGCTTCAATCTATTACTAATATGCTCTAACAACAAACCCCAACAGAGCTCTTCCTCTTCTCTATTTTTCTCATGTTGATACAAATCTAATATATCATATTTTTAGCTGTGCACCATAGCACACACTATCTTTTGCTGCGGTGCATGGCACAGAGGAGCCTGTTACATTTAAATCTGTCTTTGTGCATCGCAGCATATGGCACAGAGAGCACATCTTCACTTTTTCTTCCTTTTTCCCTGCCCGAGTAGCCCGTCATCAATCCAGACCCATTTTTAGGGTTGAAATCACCATAATTATTTCACCAATTAAACCCATTTGGCCATACACCTTATTAATTCACTAATCAAAATAATTAGGTTGATTAATCATGGTTAATTTTCTCGAATGTTACATAAACTCCCGCCAACCATGATTATGTAATATACATATGCTTGATATAGTAGCATGCCATTTCTAGCATTTATCATGCTCAAACACACTAGCACATCTCATTCCTCATTTCACATACTCATAATCACAACACATCACATAATCTCATTGTAAATTCACTATATTCAAGAATAAACAAATTCTATTTATGCATCACATTGTCCATCATCACTTAATAGACATAACCTTCACCATAAAATTATATTTACTTACATAATATTCAAAATCCTCTTCAACTATTATTTTCAAGAGCCACAGTTGCATTTAAACATTTCTAAAATGTGATGCTTATCATAGTAAATATAAAGGTAATTTCACATGTTCAAAACAAGTTCATAAAGTTCCATAGTTAATCAAACAAGCAATGCACACAAATTAGATTTCTTACAGTTACGTAAAACCTTTAAGAGATTAAAAATTATCCCTTAATCAAAACTTGCTTCCCGAGCTATTTCCAAGCTCAAATAGTATACAAAGTGGTTAATATGCAATTAACAATACTAATCATCATTAACACTCTCATAGACACACTCCTAACTTTTTAATTCCACACTTGAACTACCCAAAATCTCAGCCTCTTAGATTTAATCACAACTAATAGATACATTAACTCTTATGAGCTCTATTTAACTTTTTATACTCACCTACTATCATTAATAGCTCTTAACAACTCCAACTCCTCCTATAAATGCAAATTTTTATTCATAATGAGGACCCACTTGTAACATCTTAAGTTTTTCAATTTGTAAATTTCATTGTTTCTAAGGGTAAATTGGTCAATTTAAATAAATATTAATTAATGAGGTTTATGAGAAACTAATATAGTTTTTAGATCCTTGGACGGCTTTAGAAGTGGGCTAAGTTGATGTTTGAGAAAGCCATGGCACGGAAGGGAGTTTAAATTTTGTGAGATTTTTTGTGCCATGTGCCATAGTAGAGGTGTCAATGCACCGTGGCGCACATGATAAAATCAACACTTATCAATTCGCGAAAATAGATTGAAAATAAAAGAGAGAAGAAGGAAAAATGAGAGAGCAATGGAGAGGAGCTCCTGGTCTATTAGGGCGCAATCTCTAGGCTACTTTAAAAGTATTTAGAGCTTGAATCACTATTAGGTAAGTTTCACATTCCCTTTTCTCTCTCATTATGTAAAAATCTGGACATTTGGGGTAATGGGGGCCTTGATTTTAGTTCCCTTAGGTTTAGACCAAACCTATTAGTTTATTTAAGGTCTCGGGGAGTTAAATCAAATCTCTAACCCTAAGTTTATGAGTTTTTTAGTGATTGAAAATTTTTAATAAGGGTTTAGACGAACCCTAAGTATAATTTAAAGATTTTGAGACAATGTGGGATACTGGTTAGTGATTTTGGTATGTTGATGTTGGATGGATGGTTAGAGTGTTTAGGAATGGTTATATTGTTAAAAAAGAAATTTAGGTATTTTAGACACTTAAAACCTAGTGAATTTAGAGTTATCCAGAGTGATAATTGATGATAGTCATTTGATTGTGTAGACTGAGTATTGCTCGAGCTATATTGTGTGTATAAAATGTGTGAAGCTAATGTTGAGCCATGGTAATCCTTTTATGTGACAAAGGGTTGAGGTAGCGAAATAATTTACACTATTCGATTATATTAATTAGCTGTCTGTGAATATATATGTTAAATCTATTACTTGAGATTTAATAACCTTACATATTGCGAAATATGGTTTTGTGCATGAAAAATATATTTGAAAATGATGAGGATGATGAAAGTTATACATGAATGGGTTGAGAAATTTGAAATGTATATGTATATATATGTTGAGTGTGTGCATGATCATGTTAGGGGTAGGAGTTCACCTGTAAGAAGGAGTAGTAGAAGTTCATATGGCATGTATTTCTTTAGTGTCTAGTGAGGCACGGTGTTGGAGATTTTCTCCTTCGTATCCATACGGAATATGGCATTGGAGAGTAACACTCCTTAGCATCAATGATGTGATGTTAGAGTAAAGACACCTCGATTTGTGTGTGATAGGGGAAAACTATAGTCCGAAAGTAAGATAAGACACCTTTGGCCGGGTGATCCTACCATTAAAGGTGAGCTCAGATCATTGTGAATGTGCATTTGGTCTAAGAGCCTATGGTTTTGGTTGGGGTGATATGGAGGCTCGGATGGTAGAACGATCATGCTAGTGGTAAAAGATTTGTATTGATAAAAAGAGTATGTGGTGACATGTTAAAAGTATATTTTTGAGTTTTATAGTTTTACTTTCTTATGGTTGTGTATGTTAATTAATAGTAATGAATTATTCTATTACTGAGATGTTTATCTCATCTCATGGTTATATTTTACTGGTGAGGGCTCTAGTAGGGGTAAGGGGAAGGAAAGGGCGTTTGACGAGTGAAAAGCATAATTGTATAGCTCTTTCCTTTCCTCTTTTTGGATATTGTAACAAATATTGCCAATATGTAATATCAATTTAGGAACATGACATTATTATGATTATCTCTTGATATGAATTTGTGATAAGGGTGTGTGTATCTTGGTTTAAGATTGATGTTGTGGATTGTAACCCCCTAAGGTTAAACCACAATTTACTCCAAATTATAGTTATCCAAGGTTTTAAAGAGAATTTCTCAAAGATTATTTCATAAGAATCCCAATCTCGATAGTTCAAATCTCAAACATAATTTAGGGACTCCAAATTAGAGTTTTAAAAATAAAGCGAAAGCTTGAAAATCAATTAGGACCCGAAAAATGAGTTTTAAAACTCAACAATCATTTCTGTGTAGAAAATGACAAGTGCGCCGCGGCTTATGGCTCATGTGCTGCAACGTGAGACGCCATGCACCGTGGCCCATTGCACAAAATTTGACAGATAATAAATTAAGATAACAAATTAAGGTTAAAATTTTTCGAATGTTATATGGATTAAGTGTGTGTGCTTGGCCAAGTTACACTTATATGTGATATATTTAAAATGACTGATGTGCCAAAATAACTAAGTTGATATATGTGTCAGGTTTTATCCACCCCTTATATTGTTGTGAATTGGATTTTAATGGTCATTTTGAGTGTGAATTTTTAATTGTGTGTTATGATTGAATTGTCATATTGTGTGTGGTCTATTTGAGGTGGTCAAAATGTCTCTAGGCTAATGGTAATTGGCATTGTAAGTTGGACACTTTTATGTGTGTTTTGAAGTGAAAACAAATCATTTTGGGTTCGGGTGTCTAAATACAGATCAATGCTATCATTTGACAGCAAAGGGAGCGAATTTCTGACATGTCCCAAATCTCCATCCGACATCTGATTGAGGTAATTTTGGTGTCTACACAAAGCTTTCTCCTAACTCTAGCTAATGGTACCAGTTTCACACTCAAATTTATTTTCTATCAAAAGTTACACACCAAAACTCATTTTGACATATTTTTACAAAATTTCTCAAATGGGGTGTCCCAACTTAACCACATGTGCCAATAGCCTACACCAACCCTTCGACCATGCTTAATAGATTCTTGCGAACTCATGCAATACACCACACACAATCAAATACACTTATTTCACAAAATCACCACTTAATCCTAACTTTCACAAAACACAGAAGGGGAGGAAAAGTTGTACCAAATCAACCATTTCATTCATATTTCTCAAGAATACATATGTTCCTACTTGCACAAGTATTTTAGCCTTATTCATGGGTTCACAATAAAAAACTCACTAACCTCAGGCATAAAATACACTAATTAAACACAAAATCATACAAGTCGTACACCAATCATGACAATTAATCTTAATTGGCAAGTACATTAACAAATACACATGTAAATAATAAAAGAGAGGCATATAGAGGATTTACTCCACTAATCTTAAGCCTCAATATGTTTTTCTCGACTCTGATCTGATAAGCTAGATCCTGAAAATATTGAGAATTGAGAGGTGAGTATAACCATTCAATAACCAAGTTTCACTTAAACCTTACAGTTACATATTAATTATAAATAGATGTAATTAGGCACATAAACACATATATCACATAGCATTAGGCTACGGTTCACAAAACTAACAACCATATGACCGGGCTTGTCACAAAACACCATATCATGTTATTTTACAAAAACATAATATAAGGCCACAAAAATAACAACCATACACCCTTAACATGTGCCGGACCACAAAACTAACAATCATGTGGCCGAACTTATATGCATGATCATATGCCAATCTTATATCATCTTGTTACCTTCGACACGAAACTGGTGGCTATCACGTGGCTATGTCCTTCACGGACTAACCCAGCCTTCCACTTGTGAGGAGCTACTGGGCCAGGGTTAACTCACTTACTTATGTAATTCGATTTCCCCTAACACTAATAACCATGGGGTGTCATACCCCTAATCTAGCCTCCTCATAAACCGGTGAAGACTAGTTAGGTTTGAGTCCCTCATAAAATAAGCAGGACAGTCCCGAATCAACAATGAGATAAGGGCTACCTCTTTATTCTAATGGTCGGTGTCAAGGTTAGTTTTTGATTCTAACGGTCACTACTAATACCACGTGGATTTCAACCAATCTACTCTTCTCCTTAAGTGAACTCCTGCCAATGATTATGCTATGCACATTTCACACATAATATGCATTTAACAATCTTTTCTCAATACATAAACTCATATAACACAAATACTCTACAATTTAACACATAACTCATCACAATTCTCCACCCATAATAATAAATCACAAGTAATTTCACAAAATATCAAGGGTAGTAGAATCAAAGTTTTCTCTTTCCTAAAACTATTTCACAATCAAGTATTTACCAATATGCATCATCAATTTAACTCACAAATTACATTTTACAACACAATTAATATTCAACTATAAAAATTAAGTTTCCCCTGGTTACCTCAAACCTTTGAGAGGTTTAAGATTTACCCATCACTATATTAACTTCTCAAAGCTTCAACAAGCTCAAAAGGTGCCAAAATGAACTTCTAATCATCCAAACTACAAGAACATTATCATTACTTAACTCTTGAACATAAAACTCCATAAATACTATTTTAACCTACTCATAATCACTACCTATTCATACCCAATGGGCTCATTAGATTTTATTAATGCACATTATCATTAATAACACCTCAAACCATCATTAATGCATATTAACCCCTCCCAACTACCTCATAAATACCAATTTTCAGACATTCAATGCTCTCATAGACCAACCACTTGCAAAATCATCAATGTGGTATTTCAATGCATTGAATCACTCCCATTAATCTCATTTAAACTAATAGAATTGGATCCTATGGACTGAAAATTCATCTCCCAACTCAAACCCTACTATAAACAATCATAAATAAGGGAGAGAAAGGAAGAAGAAGGCACTATGATCTTACCTTGGGTGTTTGAGAGCTCTAATCTATCAAAAATAGGACAAAATGTTGTGCCCTAGTAGAGCCAAAATCAAGCTCTTCATTTTCCTCCTCTTTCTCTCTTCTATTTTCACACAGCTCACGAGCTGATTTATTTGATTTTTGGCCAGGTGCCATGGCGCACGCTGCCTTCCACAGTGACGCATGGCACAATGGATCCTGTTACGTTTAAATTGCCTCTGTGCACTGCGACGGACCAACCACGCATAGCGGCATGTAGCATAGAACACAACTCTTTATCTTTTCATCCTCTTTCCTTGATTGGGTGGCTCGCCATCAATTCAGACCCACTTCTAGGGTTGAAATTACATCAATTATGCCAAGTTAAGCCCCTCTGGCCACACATCACATTAACTCACTAACTACCCTAATTAAGATAACAAATCAGGGTTAAAATTTTTTGGATATTACATGGATTAAATGTGTGTGCTTGGCCAAGTTATACTTATATGTGATATATTTAAAATGATTGATGTGCTAAAATAACAAGTTGATATATGTGTTAGGTTTTATTCACCCCTTATATTGTTGTGAATTGGGGTTTTCATGGTTATTTTGAGTGTGAATTTTTAATTTTGTGTTATGATTGAATTGTCATGTTGTGTATGGTCCATTTGAAGTGGTCAAAGTATCTCTAAGGCTAATGGCAATTGGCATTATGAGTTAGACACCTTTGTGTGTATTTTAAAGTGAAAACAAATTATTTTGGATTCGAATGTCTATCTTTTAAATGAATAATTATTTAAGTGTGATATTAGTGCCATTAGCTGAAGGGCTCAAAGAGTTTCGTGTGGATACTTGAATCGCTCAAATCGAATGTTGGATGGTGAAACGGCACACTCTAGAAGTTCAAAGAGCTGTCATAACAGCAATGATAGTAAGTGCGCGCCGCAAAGCAAGCGGCCTTCGAGGGACTTGTCCTTCTGTGCCATTCACCATGGAGGGCACGGCTTATGCCATAGTAGATGGGCCAGGATTTTTGCAAAAAGGCTTGTTTCAGCCTGTTTTAAAGTGATTTGTTTTTCATGCTTCTGTACTTTCTATTAATTAATTTTTAACTATGGTTTTAGCTTAAATAATATTTTAAAAAGAGTTTTTTAGGATCCCAATATTTTAAACTAATTATTTTTTAAACCTTTGGGTTGTGATAACTTATAGGATTTTATCTAATCTTAATTATCACAATGGCGTGCATGAGTGTTGTTTTGATAATGTCAAGGCGGATATTACATCACTCACAAGGATGCATAAAACCATCATCCCTAGGTATAAGAAGAAAAAACAACTCTAATTGGTTTCATGTAAACCAATAGGAACCCAAAACCCTTAGGTCCAAAAATCTTATCTCCACTACAAGCCCTAACTTAAAAATAGAGTAGAGAGAAAGAGAAATGATAGGGGAAACTTACTTCGGTAATTGAAAGCTCTTAATCCCCCTAACAACTTCAACAATCTCATGCCCTAGCAGAGAGAACCGAGCTCCCTTTGACCTACTCCTATCTCTTCATCTTTTCCTTATATTCGAATGTAGAATGAGTTCATTTAATCTAATTTGCGACAAAGAAGGTTAGTCTAAAATTTCAGCTATAGTTAGGCCCTGATGGCCCAATACAACTCCAAACCTAATCCACAAGTTGTAGACAAAATTTAATAGGTTCATTAGCCCTCTTTAACCATCATCAGACTCAATTATGTTTAAATTTCCCTATTTATCCTCTATTAATTTAATTACTTAGAGAATTAATTTTAAAAATGTTTAAAAGACATGTAGAATTAGGGGGATAAGGGGAAGGGAAACACAAGGAGGAAGATGAAGAAAAGAGAAAACATATGAATTGACAATGCTCTTCCATTACATAAATATATTTAAATAATAAAAAATTTAAATATAAATGAAAAATTAAAAAAATATGCATTAATTTTTTGAATAATTTGAATGATTTTTAAACAATATATATTTAAACAGGTGTATGTTGGTCAAATATACGTGAGTTAATAGTCAAATAATGATTGGCTGGACAAAAATAAAATATTAAAAATAAAGGGGATATTTGTGTTTTGTAACTATTTATGTTAGGTGAGGTTAATATAGGTTTCAAAAATAAAAGGGAATTAACTATAACTAAGGTAAAATTGAGGGAATATTATAGTATTTTAATCTAAAGTTTAATAAGTGAACAAAGGTTTGAATCCTTACTGGAGAGGATATTTAGTATTCAATCATATTTTAAATAATATTGCCTCCAATGGGAGGATATGAGCAATAAAAAAAAGTTTAATAACAACACTTTACATGTTTATTTTTAAAATAAAAATATAGATTTCTAAAAATACCTTACATTTAATACTACATTTGTCTTAAATTATAAGACAACTTTAAAAATATTTTATTGTCCCAAAATATAAAATAATTTGACAAAAAATAACATTTTCATTAATAATATTTTTTTTAATATTACCTTTTGAGAGGAGACAAAATTGAAATATGTAATGTAATGATTAAGTATGTAGATTTAAAGTCAATAAATGAAGGATATTTTTAAAAATTTATATTTATATTTTGAAAAAGTAAGTTTGTAAGGTGTTATTGTTAAGCTTTATTAACATGCACAATTTTGTCCTAAATTATCTTATAATTTGAGACAGATGAAGTATATAATTTTAAATCCGCACACATAATTATTACATTATAGTCATTTCAATTCTCTCTCCACTTGAAAGGTAGTATTAAACAGGTTTCATTGATAAAATTTTATTTTTCTCAAATTATATTATATTTTGAAATAATAAACCTTCAAAAGTTATCTTATAATTTGATATGGAGGGTCATGACTCCTTATTTTTACTTATAATTGTGGTGTTTTTAGTTGCATTTTGGGGAGTCATTAATGAAGTATTTTGATACTTAATTGAAAAGATGTTAACTGTGTGTATCACATGGGTTGAGTGTAATATTTTAAAAAAATGATTTAAGTTGGTTGAATTTTAAGAAAACAAGTAATTCACTTGTAAAAATTGATTTTGATAAGTGAACATCAAAAGCTCAAATAAGGAGGAGGAGAAATCACGAGGAAGAGATTATGGAGAAAGAGGCTCATTGATGCCATAGCATGAGAGTTTATGTGTCAAAGCACCAATGTTGAAAGAACAAAGTCAAGAGGGTTGTGTCTATGATGCTATGGCATAGTAGTTATGGTATTATGACACTGTTGGAATTACATTAGATGCCTCTCTGGTACCACGACATCTCAAAAGGAGTGCCACAACACTTGTCAAAAATTTAAGAAAGCATAGTTTCATTTTTTATGCTGAAAAACCCTAAAAGACCTAATTTCTTAAGCTAAAACAGAGACTTTTTGACCCTTGGAGTTGGAGGCAATCTTAAGAGAGCAAGCCTTGAAGTTTTGAAGCTTTGGGTTGAAGACAAAGTTAAGAGAAATGCATCTACAATAGTGATTAATTAATTTTTCTTCTTCTTCTTCCTCCTTGTGCTTATAAATTTTGAAGCTTTTGTTGTTGTCATTGTTCTCATATCAACTATGTGTAGCTAAATACTTATTGTTTTAGAGGATTTTGAACCTATTTGTATAAAGAACATTTTATTTACTGTTTAGTTGTTGAGAAATGAAGTTTTAATTACTTGTTCTTAAGCTATCTTATTCTTACTTAGTGTTTGGCCACCATTAGGAAAAATTTGGGCATTTGGGTTAAACCTTCAAAGAGAAGACTCAAATTAAACTTTGAAAACTAATAGTCTAGGATTAGTTTAGCTAATTTTGCCATTAGAATATGAGTGTATCTAATGGACCTAGGTAATCCTCATGGGTTTAGGTCTGTAATGTAATTAATTAATTAAGATAATATTTTGCTTTAATTGAATTAATTAAGGTCCTTAGTAATTGGAAGATACTATGAATTAATTTATACTTTTAGATTATCAAAACTAAGTTTTAAGACAATTAATTCAATAATGAGAGGGCTAGAAAGCAAATAGAGAATTAACACTTTATAACGCCATTCTCTTAGTTGACTTTAGCTTGTTTGTGAATTGAAAGTTATTTTAATTGTAAACTTTAATATTTTCATTTGAATTGTTTTAAAATCACTCTCAAATTTTATTAACTTAACGTGAATGAATTTTAAAATTTAATGCTTAGTTGCTGTTTTAATTAATTTTTCATGCAATTGATCTTAATTTACCACTAGCTACAATTGTAACATATATACTTGTGGTGTCTATTGATTTTTGTGAACATCAGAGAGAGTATCTTTTTATCAAAGACTTGTTAGATATATGATCCAACATTAAATGTGATTTGTCAAATTTTAAGGACTAGACCTTTTTGATAGACTCAACCCTCATTAATTCTATTTTTTATTTTTTATTACTTTTATTACTTTAGTCTGTTTTTTCTTTGCTAATCTTATTTTTGAATTTATTTTGGTGAAAATTCTATTTTCCTCTCTTGTTAATCTTATTTTTAGTTTTGGCAAAAACAAAATCTTATTTTTTAATACTACATTAATATTTTATTTTTTATTATTTATATGCATCATTTTATTAGAGACAATTTTATTAGAGATTCAGTCGATTAAATGTAAACATATCTTTCAATAAGAATTCAAATATTAATTTGTCATATTATGAGAAATTAGTCCCTTTTGCTTGACTCAAAACTAATTAAAAACATTTTTCTTTTCTTATTTAGGAAAAGGTCATTTGCATTTTGCATAGAGAAATTGCGCATAAGAAATCTATGAATAATATAATTTTTTGTGATGATTTTTATTGACAAATGTTTAAGGAAAAATATCAACTAAGGACTACTGAAGAGAACTTATATCAGTAAGGATTACTTGTTGTCAAAACTTAAATGGGTACTTATTAATTTGAGTTAGTTTTTTATCAATAAATATTCATTTAAATTTTAATAGCTTATTGTAAATTAATAACAGTTCATTCAAACTTATTTTTCATTCAAATTTTGACAGTAACCCAACCTAAGACTAAGCCCAACACATTAGCAACTTTTGGTAGAAGAACAATGATTTTAGTTATATTGAAAACAAAATCAATATATCAATTTATACACAATAAATTGATGATAAATTGAGTTATTTATAATACCACAATTTATTTATTAAATTTTAAGTAGTACACAAAAACTATATCCAAAATACATTTTTAATATGTGCCACTGGAGAATCTCAATATAGGACCAAAAAGAAAATTATTTACTAAGGAGACCCAAAAAATGAAAATACTCTATAGGATTTTTGGTCTGAAATAAAATAAAAATTGCTTTTTAAAATAATTGAAATGCCCCTCCCTCACATTCCTTCGGTCAACATTCATTTTCTCTCCTCCTTCCCTTCCATTACCCTCTCTGCTCTTCGCCTTCTCTTCCTTCCTCCCCACCGCCATAGATCACACCTTCCAAGTTGGGTGTGAAAGGAAGCTAAACCACTATTAGTTACTTATAATTCGGTATATTTTAAATTTAATTTATTTATTAAATATGATTATATTATATTTAAACATTTGATTAAACTTATTTTTACAAAATATAACCTTAGGCTCGCCTATTTATATATATTATTATTATGTAATATGTTACATATATATTAGATTCACGATTTGATTATTAATTAATCAATTCTTTTTTATTTTAATTATATTTTCAATCAAATAAAATTTATATATTAATTTTAATATTATTATTTTATTATTGTATTGTATTATAATTCATAAATATTTTTAATTATTATATATTAATAATTAATAAATTATGTTGTTAATATTTAAATTTTAATAATTTAAAAATATATTTGAGATATTTAAAATTAATATATAAGTCTATTTTAAAATTTTAATTTTAAATAAATTTTTAAATAAGCTCTCACCTCAAATTAAACTTTTAATAGGCTTATACCTTAAATATAAAGAACAAAAACATTATATAAACTTTATGTCAGATTTAAACTTCTAACTCATCACACATGCTTGCTAGATCACAGCTTAAGGGCCCGTTTGGATTTCAATTTGGGAATATTGATTATAGAAAAAATTGATTATCAGAACATGGTGGTGTTTGGATAAATTTTTAAAAATTAATTTTGATAAAATTGAATGTGTTTGGATAATTTTTTTAGAATCAATTTTGAATGGGTAAATTACAATAAAGGACATTTATTTTTATAATGTAATAATTTTTTATCAATTTTTTAATGTAATATTGATAAAATGAATCCATGTAAAAATATAAATCAATGTATCTAACTTAAAATAAATTTAATAAAAGAGACAAATACAAATCTTAAATATTAAACATCTAGTTTACAACAACTAATGACTTGGGAGATAATAAACTATCTGATCTCTAATAACATCACGAAGATGAGCCATATCTGATGAGGATGCTGGAGATGAAGGAAAGGATGAATAGTCATCAACATGATCATTATCTTTATGCTCTATGTGGTCTTCTGTTTCATGACGCATAAATTCATAATCAGAATCAGACTGTTTTCTAATGAAATTATGTATTGCCATTGTTGCAACAACAATTTGAATTTGTGTATCATAATCATAGCTAGGCATATGGCGTAAAATTGCAAATCTATTCTTCCAAACCCCAAAAGTTCTTTCTATGGTGCACTTTAAACTTGAATGATAATAATTAAAGACCTCATTATTATTTGTAAATGAAGATGACCTCCTAAAATCAAAAAGATGATAGCGCTCACGTTTATATGGTCCAACATATCCATTTGGGTTTGGATAGCCAGCATCCACCAAATAATATTTACCTTATAAAAAAACAAGATTAATTGACATGTTTGTAATTTTAAGTCAAAGATAACTAAATTTTTTAAAAAAATAAATATACCTAAAGGTGGATGTGGGAAGTTCATTGAAGGAGTTGTGAGAGCATGTTGAAATATGCGAGAGTCATGTGCAGTACCCTCCTATCCAGCCAAGACAAATGTGAAACACATGTCCCAATCACAAACCGCCATTACGTTTTGTGTTGGAATTCCTTTTCTTCCAATATATTTTTGTTGTTCACTAGCATTGACTACACATAGAATATGTGTACCATCAATTGTTCCAATTGCATTTTTTTAAAAAAGCCAATATTGTTTATCATTTTGCAATTTTGTTGATATATGACAAAATATTCGATCTTGTGGCTTGATACATTCCATTGCAAGCATATTACAAGCTGATAAAACATCATGAAAGTGCCTGCTAATAGTTTCTCTTGAGTGTTGAAACCTTTCTTGTGCCATCCTATTTCCTAACCCATGTGCAAGCGTATTTAAAAATATTGCAATCATTTCTTAGACCCCCATTTTCCTAGTTTCTTTCAATCCACACCTTACCATTTCAATACATAGTTGATCAAACACTTGTTTTTCCATTCTAAACATTTCATAGCAACGAATTGGATGCCCTTCTAAAATCTCATTAACCCAACATTGACCTGTGTACTCACTATTTCTTCGAGGCTCTTTGCACAAATGTTTTACTGCATATAAACCAACTATGACACTAATTTTTTGAGCTCTTTTTAATCTTTGTTTGTATGACTCTGCCATAGTTCTTTATACCTGTAGTCAAATACATATTTACATGTACACTTTATTAATAATGTTGTTCATGAAGTCGAATAAGTGATAAGCAACAGTAAATGCATAACCATCTATAAAATCATCATAATCATCCATGAAGTCAAATATCATATAGTCAACAAAAAGCTTTACAATACCATAGAGTCAGGAAAAAGCATTACAATACCATGAAGTCAAGCTAATATAACTAAGTTACAATACTAAAAAGTCAAGCTAATATAACTAAGTTACAATACCAAAAAGTCAAGCTAATATAACTAAGTTACAATACCAAGAAACCAAGCTAATATAACTAAGTTAATAAGTTAATAACAAGTTTTAATACACCTTATAATCATCCATTTTTAAAAGATTGATATCTTAACCCTGCAATGCAAGCCCCCATATTAGTTTTCCTCATCTCAGTAAACATTTCCCTTGCAGTCTGGTCCATGAGGAGTGAAATACACCTTGCATACAGATCATAGTCATTTCTGATTTCATCAATTGCATCAACATGTTGCATAACTTCAGCTATTGATGTTCCATTTACATGAATTGCTTCTGTCTCTGATACACTGGCTATTTTACTGATTGCATCAGCTATTACTTTTGAGGTGGTCATTTTTTTCTTTCTCTTACTACTGTATTCAACCCTCTTCCTCTTCCCACTACCACCACTTGTGGTTCCCAATTCCTTCCCATTACCTTCACCATAGATTCCCTATGAAGTATTTAGAATTACTCTTTAGAACTCACCACTTACTCCAGTAGCAACTCTTAAAATTTCATCACTGTCCCCTGAACCTTATTTAAGATCTACACCTCGTTGTTCTATATATGGGCGATACTCATCTTCAACTCTATGATATTGATAAGGGAAGGCTCTACTTGATGGAGCCCATGATCTGCCTCCTGTGGTTGTTGTATCTTGAAACAATTCATATAATTCATTTGCAAAATATAATCCTTTATACCGAAATTTTTTATACGTTGGATCTTCCTACACATATATTACTGATAATATTAGACAATACACATGAATAAAGAAAATAAATATATAACCTCACATAACAATGTCATACCGATATCTTTTTCTCTCACCAATCATCCGGAGCATCTACTGTGTTCTTTTCATGATTCCATCCCAGCCCAGTCTCACTCAGAATCAATCTATTCAGTCTTTCCATTCCTTTCTCAAATTATCCCATTTGTTTTTGAATTGTTGCTTATCATATTTTCTTCCAATCTTACTATTGAAGGTAGTTTCTATATTTATCCAGCCTGCTTTGCTAAAGCTACCACCATTTCTCTGCTTCTTGTGCACTTGGTCCAAGCATAAGTCAATAAAAATCTTAGTGCTCCTCATATCCCATGAGGCTTTCAATTTATCCTTAGTCATTGTACTATATAAAAATCAATTTCAGCATATCACAAATCAAAAATTATCCAACAACCATATAGTAAGCATGTTGAGGATTATCAAAAAAATCATCCGAAAACATATATGAAAATCTGAAAACATATATGAAAGATGAATTTGACAAACATAAAAACATGAAGGCTCAGTATTATCAACAGTTCAGTTCACAAAAATAAAAAAATAAAAAAGGCCAAATATTCTGTTCATCATCTCCTGTCCAATTTTTCTCCATTTTTGTTTCATCATCTCCTTAATAGAAAGCATATTCTACAGAGGTCAGAAGTCAAAGATTCAAAAATATAAAAAAACATAGACACAGAGAAATCGTATGTACAGGTCAGAGGAGATAAAAAGAGCACAACAAAAATCATACCTTGCAGAGGATATGAAAGAACACCTAAAATAGGGGAGGATAGACCGGATGTAGGAGGTAGAGTCAAAGTTCGACAGAGAACCACTGGAGGAAGGAGATCGAAGCTGGAGGGAGGAGATCGACGATGAAGAACGAGAGTGAGGAAGGAGTCGAACTTGGATAAAAGCACTAAAGGAAGGCCGTTCACATCAAACTACAGTGAAGAAGATGCTCTGCAGGCCGCCACTCATGAGACGCCACTCACGATCTGGAGATCTTGTCCAGATCGAGGATGAAGAACGATCGAGGATGAAAAATGAGGGTAAGGAAGGAGCTCGAACTTGGACAAAAGGACCAAAGAAAGTCCGTTCACATCAAACTGCAGTAAAGAAGATGCTCTGCAGGCTGCCACTCATGATCTGGAGATCTTGTCCAGATCAAGGATGAAGAACGAGGGTAAGGAAGGAGCTCAAACTTGGACAAAAGCATCGAAGAAAGGCCGTTCATATCAAACTATAGTAAAGAAGAAGCTCTACAAGCCGCCACTCATGAGATGCCATTATTCACGATCTGGAGCTCTGAGGGAGAAGATGAAGAAGTTTTGCAGTTCAAAAGCTCAGGGTTTAGGAGTCAAGAAGATCACGTGAGGGTTAGAGAAGGTTAGGAAAGAGAGTTTAATTTTTATCTACCATCAGACTACAATAAATGCTAACGGTCATAATTGATTTTCAGAACAAAAATTTGCTTTACTGAAATGGAGTTTGGGAAGTTAAATGGAATTTTAGAAACGTGTGGTGTTTGGGTAAAAATTATGAAAACCATGATTTTATGGCTAAAATTGATTTTTCAGGTGTTTCCAAACAAGCTCTAACTATGCTCTATTTCCACCCCTACCTCTAAACCCTCCTCACTACTATCGGTAGCTTCTTTGTGTCCCCCTCCTCTTCGCCGCCATCATCCTCACCTGTAAAAGCAACCACCAAAACCCATCCACGGCATAACTCGACATCCGTGACTCCCTCAACTTGTATTAAACTAAGATTGACTGATCAACCCTTTCTTTTTGCTCTGATTCTTCCTAATTCACTTGGTTCCTCACTGTTTTTAATTCACCGAAGTTAATTTTCACTTGCTTCAAACAGTGAACCATAGGGGACGAAGATAGTTGCACTACCCAACTCATTGACGGCGACGGCATGTTTAGTGTTACAGGGTTGGATGCTTTTATGAGGAAAGTGAAGGTTGCTGACTGTGGCCTTTTCTATGCGGTAGTCGCTATTATGGGTCACCGAAGTAGCAGAGAGTGGCCAAGTGCATTGATAAGAGTTCGTGAACTTTGAAATTGATTATTGGTCATTTAGATTTAGCTCAATTAAGTTAGTTCTTCCTAGTGTTTTGAGTTGGATTCTGGAATCTTGGCGAGCTTGAATTAATGGCTTTAAGCACATATGTTTTTTTGTCTTTCTTCTACTCATATCTAAAAAATTTTGTCTGCATAACTTGTTAATTCCTCTACCTGAATTGTTAATCATTTAACTTTACTTATTAAATTTATAATTTCCTCAACTTAATTATATTACTTGTTAATTGTTAATCACATAATTTTATTTGTTAATTTCTTAACATGTTAATCACTTAATTTTACTTGTTAGATACATCATCAATTGAATTATGTTATTTATTAATTGCGTGACTTTACTTGTTAATTTCTAACATGACTTGTTAAATTTGTAAACTCTCTTAACTAAACTGCATTACTTGTTAATCACATAATTTTACCTGTTAATTTCTTAATGTGATTTGTTAATCACTTAACTTTACTTGTTAAATTTATGACTCCTTTAGCTGGATTATATTATTTATTTATCACATAATTTTATTTGTTAATTCTACAATAGGACTTGTTAATCACTAAACTTTTAATGAATTTTAATATTTTATTGAATTTATTAGTGTTTTTAATATAATTGAAAATTATTTATTAGCAAAAATATGATTGAGTGAATGATTAAGTGTGAGAATGGACATGGAAACATAATTAAAAATTAGTTGATCAATTATGAGTTTTATACATATAGGGAGGCTTAATTTATGGGAGCCCAAAGGTAAAAATTTTAAAGCCCAGGTCTAAGAAAGTAAATCTAAAAAGAAAATTTACACATGTTATGTTCACTGTAGTAAAAATGCATTTTGCTATAGCGAGGAGAAAATTTTAATAAAATGCACAATTTTGATCTTCAATAAATTTTAGGATTTAGGGACCTCTCTTAATCTAGGGTAGCTATGATTGATTCTTGAATTAGAGCATATTTAAACTATTTATTTGAGCTTAACGTTAGTTTTGTTTTCTTAATCTTATACTTTTTTGTCTACTTAATGTTTAGCCATCATTGAGAGGGAATTTGAAGGTTTAGTTTTGCCTTGGAAGAAGAAAATTTAAATTAGATCATTAGATTGAGTAATGTAGAATTAGAGTTCATTTTAATTTGCCGACAGGATAAGAATATACTTATTGAACCCATATAATCACATGAGAATGAATTTGTACCTTTTGCCTTGTGGATATTTGTGTTAAGAATAGCATATTAATTAAATAGAGAGGCATAATTAATAGAAAGACAATTATTCCTATTAATACTCTAAATTAACAAAATAATATTAAGTGAATTTTAGATAATTACCTGTTTTGTAAATTGAAAAAGAAGTTAGCCACTTTAAGTTGCCTGCATTATTTGTGATTGTCGAAACTTTAATTTTAATACATTTATATAATTTTTATTTTTATTTTGTAATATCAAATCCAAATTTTATTTTACTCAACTTAAATTAAAATTAAAAATTTATTACCTAATTACCCATTAACTTAATTTTTTATGAGAACGATCTTAATTTATTATATACTATTTTTGTTAGAGCTGTCAATTAGGGCCGGCCCTTGAAGGGTCAGGGCCTAAACGGGCTGGCCTTAATAAGCCCGATTACATGTCAGGGTTCCATTTTTTAAGGCCCGGCCCTAGCCCTCAGGGCCTCGGCCCTATTTTTTTAAAATTATTTTTTTAATTAAAAATTATAAAATATATATTTATAATTATAAAAAAAGTTATTATTCATAAAATTAAGTTTAAGAAAATAAATTTAAATTAATTTACACTACAACAATAAAGAAAACTAAAATATTTAGGTCTAATATCAAATAGCAACATCAAAGTGAATACCAATAAAAATTAAACTTAACTAATATTATCATAATAAATAAATAAGGGATGGATGAATGCATTTAATATGTTCATTTCTTTGAATTATGTATTTAATCTTTTATTTTTTATATTATAATTTAAAAAAATTATAAACGGGCCTAAAAGGGCCGGCCCTAGCCCTTTTAGGCCCGATTTACATTTTTAAAGATAAAATGAAAGCCCGGCCCTCAATTTTTTCGGGCCTAAAAGGACCGACCCTACGGGCTCGGCCCTAATCGACGGCTCTAATTTTTGTGACTCGTACACTTGTAGAACTCGTTACATATTTGTGTACATTAATTTTATTTGTTAAATCCATAACCTCTCCAATTCAACTATATTTTTTATTAATTACATAACTTTACTTATTAATTTTATATTAAGATTTATTAACTATTTAACTTGCTAACCTATAACTCCTTGAACTTAACTACATTATTTGTTTGTTTTCCAACTTTAGTTGTTTACTTTGCATCACTTGTTAACAACAATATTTTTGTGTTTAAAAGGGTATTTGGGTCTTTTGATTGAGATTAATTTCATTTCAATTCTGCTGGATTGAAGTAAAATTTTAAATTTTAATGGATTTCATTTGTGATTATGTCACAATTGATCCTGTATTGAATGTATGCTAGTGCTAGTTAAAATACTAACAAAGTATATGTACGAATGACAACCCATGTACTGGATTTAATTAAAAGAAAGTAAGAAACAAGACAGTTTACATGCAAAAGTCAATAGGAATCATTCTATCTTTTTGTCCATTTTTTTTCTTTAAATTGATTACATACGAATCAGCAATGGAAACTTGGAAGCAAATTAATTTTATGCTAAGTTAGATCAGATATCTTTGCCTATATTCTACTAGGCCATTCATTGAGAGCAATTGCAATATGCCATAACAATAGGCGTTTAAAGGAAGAGGAAAGAAAAAGAAGGGAAAATAAAGTACCATCAAGCGCATGCAGTGTATATGCAATAGGCCATAATTTAGTTTTCTTAGTCTGAGGATCCCAAATGCGTGGATTTAAATATTTATCATTGCATGCATATACACTACATGACACCAAAACCATTTAACCAATAACAAGACCAGAAGACGACCTCAGACTGGATTTATTGAACAACCACAAGCACGCAGCTTTTTGGTATTTGCCACCAAGAAGCTGGCACCGAAGACAAAAAGGAGTAGAATCAGCCCAAAAATAGAAAGCAGCCTTCACGTCAACAATTCCCTATACAATTCATGTTAGTCATGAGAAAAAAAAAAAAAAAAAACCAAGTAGCTTATAGAACCAAACCCAGTAAGGACGACACTTTATGGATCCTCATACACACCCATAAAGATTCTTTTTTGGTCCACGATCACAGCTGAAGTAGAGGCAATGCCATTATAACCCCAAAAATGGAGAGGAGCAACAACATCATCCATGTGGGTAAAGATTGCTTTCTGTTATTCCTCACCTCTTTCAATTCATCTACTGCTTTCGTGTCTTCTCCTGTAGACTCTCTAACTTTTCTCAACATGGGCCTTGAACTTTTGTCCCGAGATGCCACCTCAGATGCTGTTTTTTCAGAGGCAGCTTGCTCGGAAAGCCGCTGCTGGTTGTACTTATCAACATACTCAGGGAACATTTTCCTGAATGTTGCACTGTATGCAAAATAGTCAGATTCCGGGTGGGAAAAAACGGAGTTATAGCAATTAAATGGACCTTGCTCACTTTCTGTCTTGAATATCTGGTACAATACAATAAACTTACTTCTTGCAATTGAAAGCAAGGGAAGATTTTGCCAAGCGTTGCTTCTCTTCAGTAGTAGTGCTCACACTGCCAGTAGTTGGACTGCTGTCCATCTGCAAAAGAGAAGAGTTAAATGCCCTCAAGAAGGTATTAGATACGTGACAAATCATCAAGTATGAATTATTCAAATACATACACACATATAAAAACACATTCACAGAGAGAGAGAGAGAGAGAGAGAGAGCTAGCTTTGGTTCAGTGGAGGCTTGTGTGCCAGTGAAATGATGGAAGTGAAAGTGAATCCGCGAGCGGAAAAGAAACCATAGAGCATGGAAGATAGTTGGATTCTAATTAATATGCAAAGCCATGACATACTCACCATGAAGGATAGAAGCCCCGTAAGTATACTGCATTCAGAAATTGGAAGAATCAGTTAAAAACTAAAAGTAGAAACCTGCGTCAGCTATACTTCTAAGAAGATAATTACAGGTGAACAGGCATAAAACCTGCGTCAGTCATTTAAGAAAAAAACACAGACAAAATCACATAAAGGAACTCCATGTAACTAATCAGTCTGACCTTGATACGGACCACATAGGATTCCAACTTTCTGGATGAACTGCAAAAGCAGCATAATCCACACATTCATTAAATTGGAAGAATATGGAAACCCCACAAAATTATTTGACTTGGGCTATGCTAGGCACCATGATAGAAAGGCAATAGCAGAAAAGGAGACATGAATGCTTATTTTCCGACGTCTTTTATTACTCAATCAACAATACCTATCCATTTTCCTTACAAATTTATGCAGAGGAATAAGAATAATTTCCCATCACTCTCGTTCATTTTCTATTTCCTTGCCTAAATTTTTGTGAACCAAACATAGACTTGACTCAACAGATAAAAGAACTTACAATCACTCATGGACAAGCAGATCTTCTTCTGCGTAATGAAGCGTCCATTAGGTGTAGTCATGCTACATGGTTAACCATATACAAGTTAGAAAATATGCCAATAAACCGGATAAGCAGAAGCAAAAAATGAAAACTGAGTACTATAGAAACAAAAAAATCACCTGATTCCAGGAGGTTTATATGGATATTCAGGAGGAAACTTGATTTTGCCATAATAATATCCACCTGATAATAAGACCAAAATTGAGCATAAATTATAAACCATGACATTCACCATCACGAAGCACCAAAATAAATCTGCAAAAAAAAAAAAAATTGAAGCGGCAATTATCAAAATTTTCCAACTTGACATACCTGCAAAAGGTGTTCCTTCACTTCCTTCCAACACATAATCTGAGACATTTATACAGAATAAAATCAATATCAACCACTTTAACAAACAACTTAAAATTAACTAGCTGATAGCACAATGACCGAGGGCACAGACATGTTATGAGACTAAGCCCATTCATAATCATATGTGCGAGGACTTTGGAAGTAAAAATAAATGGTATTTTATGATATCTAGCTTGGCATGTTAAGTGGGAAAGTACTCTTTATTTATCTACATAGCACATTTTGAAAATATATTCTCACAAGAAAAATGGCTAGCTTTGACTAAGCAGTTCCTTTCAAACTAAAACTGGATGCTTTTTGCCAATAAAAAAGCAATCCTCACGAATGATGGTCATGAACAACAAACAGAAATTTACTTTCTTCCCTCTAAGTATTATCCAGGCCAAATAGAGATCTGCATGTCTTGCTTAAAAACAGAAAAAGCATCATAACTGAATTAGCCATAAATATGTAGATCTAAAATATTGCATGAACAAACTACCTGGATTGAGTTCCATAATAGCAGCATATCTTACAAACTAGATTATTTATCGGTAGTGGTACTCTCTCATATAATCATATTTCAATTAGCTCCACTTCTTTACAGCTACCAGTTCCAATATATCCAAGCATCTCTTTGTTTTTCTTCTCTATCTCTGTTTTTATTCCTTTATAGTTTTTAGTAGAACTTGTCCACTATATCTTATTCTTATCTTTGAAAAACTTTGGCTGAATCATGTCATCTCATTTTAATCCTGTTCTCATTGAATAATTATTTTTATTAATACTTTTGTAATTACTTAATGTGAACTACAAATATCGGGCAAGTGGCTGAGAACTTGACATCCATCACCAAGCTAACATGTTTCAATGCAAAGCCAAAAAATTGATATACGCAAATCACAGGCACACTACAATTTTTTCTTACTTTTTTGACATAAATTCAACATAAAATAGCTTATGAAAATAAAACAGTGTAAGGTAATCTTACGCCACTCAAGTATATCATTAGGTGATGGACGAGCAACAACATGGGGCACTGGTTCCTGCAAATTCATGATAACAATTAAGCATTATCCAGTCGATATAACAAAAATAACAACATACTTGAAAAAGAAAACTTTATGTCAATGCATTATAACAGTCAATGGAACTTCACCATGTTAAATTGTATAGCTTAGACTAATAACGGATGCAAACAATTAGTCAGAAAATCATACGCATTGCATAAACTTCAGATATGCAACAAAATTAGTTGATGTGTGCCCGGTACTAAGAAATTTACTCACAGCATTCTACCGGCTACTATACCAAATCACTACACTCAATGGACGGAGGGAGGGAGGGAGATGTCTGATGGAACCACAAAACAAGCAAAACTTCATAGCTATGAACCAAAAGTACCATGCAAGCACATGCATTACATCGAAATATAACTTAGGTAAGATGTTGTACTTTACAAAGAGCTCTATATTCCTTCTGAAGGCGCTTCATGCATGATTTCTCCGCCATTCAATGAATTTCAAACAGTATTGAGCAAAGCCCTACACTGTACTTTATTTCTTTGATCCCAACAATAATCTTCGCTTCCTGCTTAGCACTGATTAAGAATAAAAATATCAACGAAAAGATAGAAGATAAAATAGAGAAAATGATAATAAGAAATGTAAAAGCTCTCAATTTTTGTTAAATTATTGGTTTGGAATCAGAGAGTCAATTCAAAAACACTAACTCAGCCAAAGCTATGTAACTGTACACAAACCATGAGTTCTATAGGATGTTAGAGATGGGGCTTTTGAAGGCAAGAATGATTTTCCCCCCTTCTGCTAAACATTAAGTCCCTGGGAATACATATATGTCCTCGAAACAAGGTGTTACTCGGCTGGACTGCTCCTTCCCCAGCAGATCAGTTTGTGAGTATTCTGCCTACTTTGCCATCTTTTAGATTTACCCTTTAATTGTATTCCTTCGGTTTCCACAACTTAAATGCCTAATACTCAAGTACTTCCACCCGATCATCCAGATTCACAAACCAAAAAAAAAAAAAAAAACAAACAAACAAACAAAACAAAACAAAACAAAACAAAACAAAAATCAAAAAAAGGAGAAAATAAAAGGTAGGGCAAATTGATTGTGCGTATAACGAATTTCCTTGTATCCCGAAATTGGACCATGAATTCTACAAAATTTACCGCCCACGAATCAAAATTGCAAGATGAAACATTAAAGATGAGCCCCTAACTAGACTCCACCATTGATGACATGAAAAAGATGCGGGCAGCATAAAAGTCAAACGAACATAGACTAGTCCAAATCGATCGAAATCATTAGGACAATCAGCCCAGAGAGAAACCAAATCACAGATTATAATGAAAATTGGAAGCTTCAGGGAGGAAAAAGGAAATTGAATTAAAAATCACCTGAGATCTGTGTCTTGCAAATTCGACCTGGTTTCGATTCGAGGAAATAATTACTGGGAATTCTTGCGTTATTTGTTAATATATTATTTAATTATTTATTATCTTCCCCGTTTCGAAACGGAGCACCGAAAAGTTGTTGGTAACGTTCTAAAACGGTGGCGTTGAAAATTGGGAGAGAAGAGGGACGCAAGGCTGACCTGTGTCCACCGTTCAATTCAAGGCCCTGCCCTGCCTGCCCGAGCCAGTGTTTGTGCTTTGTACACACGGGGTCGGGTCGATAGTGGAGTGACTTCCTAACGAGAACGAACCGTCCTTTATATCTAAATTTAAAAGACCATTTTAGCCTTACGCCTTTGCATCCGAATCATAGTAAGGATTAAATGGATCCAGTTGGGAAAAGAAATAGATTAGAATGATCTACTTGCCAAAAAATAAGTTTTAATGGATCCGATCAGCCGGTCTGATTAAGGAAACCGTAATTATTAAATGATTTCTCATTTAATTTAAGAAAAAGTTAATCATTTTATGCTCATAATTTTAATTCGTTTACGATCTAGTCCCTCAAACTGTAGCTATTAACTATTTAATATGTTGATATTAACACTTCAGAATTCGGTTTTAAATCAATTGTAAAAAAGACCATATATTTCCTAAATGTGTAAAACCAACGAATTAAACAGTTAAAATTTGAAAGATTGAATTGTAACAAAATCAAAACTATAAGGATGAATGATTATTTTTCATTTAAATATTTAAAAAAATAAATATTTTCTCTATCCTTATAGATAAAAAGTCTTTTAAAATTCTTTTGTATCTCTAAATATAAAAGGTTGTTGATATATTTTTTAATAAATGAACTATTATATTCTTATTACCTTAAAGGAGTATTATTTATAAACTATTGATTTTCTACCAATATATTAGTTATATGTTGTCTTAAAAAAATCCATCAATCCAAAAAAAAAAATTGGTAAAATCGAAAAAATTATTTAAAAATCAATTTAAATGATTTGGCCCACTTATTGTTATTGTTCATACAATTCCCTAACACATTGATGAGTGCGTGAGGCGATTGGCACAACTCTAAAAAATGAGCAGAGAGCCAAAAGATGATTGGTGACTCCAATTAACTTAGCAATAAGTTCAGGCATGAGTGCTTTTTTCTTTAAATAATTGAATAATGTTAAACAGAAAACATGCTAATCAGATTAATATTTGTGTTAATAATCAATATGCGAAATTCAGGGTCTACTGACAGATGTCTTTTTTGTTAGGTGATTTAAGAGTTGTTAGCATGGATTTGACATGCAGAATTAAATAAATACGAATAACAAATACTTTTTAAAAATAAAAAATAATTTTGACTTGATTTTATTTAAAAAAAAACCACGCTTTTTTTTATTAAAAAAAAACATCTTTGGAATCAAACGATTATCATAATTGCCTTGACTAACTTGATTAACACCTTTGGCTTTTTTCAATAAAGTTAAAGATATAGTAACATCACGTGCCTGATCACATGACGTTTCTGAAATTTCTGTCACCATTTTCACCAAATCCGAAGGCTAGACAACGCAAAAAGCAGCCTGACACGGTCAAGAGTTGAGCACATGATCAAGCAGGCGTCAGATCTCAAACAGACTTCTGCCACATTAGGAAGAATATAAATCAGCACCAATCAATCCACTTGACCCTCATCAATATCTCATCATCAGCACAAGAGACTTGACTCACAATGCAGCAAGCAACAAAAATCATCAAACAAACCTGTAGGAACCAAAATCCCCTCCCACTTACCATGAAGTGCCCCTGGTCCACGCCACTGGCTGCTCTTGCTCTTACACTTTCACTGCTATTATCGGCCTGGTCTGCTGGAGTCAAATCTGAGGCTCTCCCATCTAAAGAAGTGAATTCTTTGCGACTAAGCAAGACTTCATCTTCTCAGGCTGCGCATAGGAAGAACCCTTCTTCAAGGCAGATGGTGAATTCATGTTTCAAAAGGATACCTCCAAGCAAATCAAATCCCACGCAGAATAAGTAACACTTAATACTTACTCATTTTCAAGCCTCAGTCATTCACAGCTATCCAATGATTGACAAGACTATCTCTGTTTCTTTGGCAGGTTTGATCCTCTCACAGATGGCGGATAGGACAGCACAATGGTCACAGAAATATTAAACACACCTGTTCTATTTCTTTCATTTCTTTTTCACTTTTCTATGTTTAAATTAAACATAATAGATGAGTGTACCTGGTGTTTTGCCTTCGAACTGTCAGCTATTATATACATGCACTGCAATCTGCACTGTCTTGAAAGTTCTGGTGGTTAAGAGTTGAGTTCTCTAATAAATATATAAATATATATATATATATATATATGAATCTATAATATTCGATTTGTATGAATAATGAGACTGATATCCCACTGTGCAGAATCCAACACGCACACAGCATGACACAGAAAAGTTTGGTAAATATTTGATCGTCTTAGCTTTACTAGCGTGAACGAAAAAGAATATAAAAGACGGATTTGGAAAATACTCTCAATGTTTTGCAACAACTACCTCTCTCAGCCTATGCATTCATGGTCTATACGGCTTAGCAAATGATACAAAATTTTATAAGCTGTGTAGCGTCATTCAAACGTTCATGCATCAGATCTTTAGAACTCTTTCACCATGCTTAATGCCACCCTATTCTGAAAAACCCTTTCTTCTGATCTATACCCCATCTTATGCCTTCAATTTCTTCTGAGAAGCTTCAGACACATCATTACCTCTTCCTCGTTTCTTCACAGATGGACCGTCTTTTTTCTCGTTAAAACTTCCCTTTTTCCTGTTAGAGCTAACATCATCTTTACCAATTTCAGCATCTCCCTTACTTTTCTGCTTTTCTGTTTTTGGTTTTCTCTTGGATCCAGACGTGCTCAAAAATGGAGTGGCAGAAGCTAAGGATTGACCAATCTCTTTATTCACTTCCTTAACAGTTTTAGGTTTTGAATTTTTATTTGGCGTGTTTGCAAGAAAGCCACTCATTTTGGTTGACTTGTTATCATCGGAAGCAAATGTAGCATAAAAATCTTTATAAGTTGATGCTTTCGATGCTTGTTTGTACCTCCAATGATCAGGTCTGGCAGCAAATCTGGGCAACACAACAAAAGCATAATTCAATAAGATTAACTTCGATAAAATTATAAAGCAAACAAATAAACAGTACCTAGGCTACAGATATCATCGCATGGAATGGCAGATGGTAATTCATAAGCAATGCAGCATGAACAGAAGGTAGCCATTGAAACTCATTATTGGACGTGTCTTGTTGAACTGGATTTTTCTTATCCACAGCAAGAGGACAAGCAGTCCTCGTACATTTTTATCAAGTTCTTCAATTATATAATTTTACAATAGGAACATGTTAAGCATGATTTTTGCAGGAAAGTGTATGTTTTTTACAATTCAACATTACATGATTGGGTTTTTTAAAAGTTTTTCAACACATGATTTTATTAGAGAATTTAATAGCAAAGATATTAGAATCTGCACCTAAATATAATCCTATTTTACATGAAATTTGATTGATGCACCCTATTTATAGAGACTAAGCAGTTTAAAAAAATATCCACAACAATGAATGGCAAGAAAATCTGGACCGAGAGAGAGAGAGAGAGAGAGAGAGAGAGAGCACGCAGCCAACAACTTACCCGTCAACATCTAGTTTCCTTAATATGTAAGGGCCCTGCTTTGTCTTGGAAAGCTCACTTTGCGCAGACAGCAATTCAGACACTATAGCCTCTCTTAGTGACAGATTACTGGCAGTGAAGCACGTTTCAACAGTAAAAGAACCACAATGGTGTAATGCAATCTCTCCAAAATGACCTCGTAGCCTTCAAAATAAATTACAAAAGATAAGGACAATGACAGAGAATCTAAATAAAGTAGACAATTTAAAATATATCACATATACTAAAGAAAGAAAGTAAATATGAGCAGAAACCCCCCTAAAATGTTAGGGCATGCAAAATAGACTCCTGCAATTCCCTTTTGGCAATTGATCGCTCTCAATCTTTGAAAATAATCGCTATTCATTTTTTTGTAGTCAATTGGTTTTCACTTTTCATCCCCATGGTTGAATTCTACCAATCCACCTATTTGTTCCATTCCAAAAGATTCCATACTTAGAAACAAAGATCTCTTTCGATATGGACGCAAAGTAACTATAGAGGCATTTTATCATTTCAACAAAGATAAGATCTTCCTGATGATATGACCAAATGGTTGGAAAACATACTTGTTAATCAATCTACGCTTCTGCTTTCCTGGAGCACCAGAACTTAGAAAGGCTTCAATAACCCGTGATCCCACTGAATTCTTGGTTGTTTCAAGTACGTGATCATCTTCCATAGTTGTGATACTGGCGATGTAAGGTTTTATATATTCCTGCCAATAAATTCAGTTCATCAGAATGTAGTAAATGAATGTAATTTTATTCATAATGTGAATAAACCAGTCTACAGAGAATTTCTAAATGAAAGTACCACTTTCTACAATTATATGCCAAAGATTAGCAATTTATACCGCATTGTAATAATAACTCTTCTATATGGCAAAATAAATTCACCGCAGAAATCACTCCATGCAAATGTACTTTAAGAATAAGCTATCTTAGAAAAATGGAAGATGTTCTCCCTCTCAAGGAGGAAAAATATACACGGAGGAGACTGGAAAACTTTAGAGACAAGGTATTTACATGCAGCAGGTTGAAATATTAAAAGGAATGAAAACTAAAGAGGAAAAACTAGCGTAAGAATTAGGAAGAGCAAATATCAAATGGAGGTGGAAGAAAGGGAAAGAGTATAAATTAACAAAAAAGATTGAGAGATAATGACAATCCTCACCCTGATTTTAGTTCATCAAATAGAAGTGTGAAGAAAAGCCTTTTCAGTTTTCTAAACCTGTACTTATACAAGAGTCTTAAACTGTATTTTTTTGGTTTTAATTGTCTCAAAGATTTTCATTTGTTAAAGTAACTTTTTATTCATAAGGAAGACAACAACATTGCATCATAAAAATTATGAAATATATAAAGCTAATACATAATTTGTCACTCATTAATTTCATCAACTATTCATTACATTATATCATATTTCTTACACTCATGCAAACTTTACTTTTCAAAGGGATTTACCAAATTTCTATTTTCTTTGCTCCATATATATATGTGCACAGGAAAAAAAAATGCTTCTACATTCGATTCTACTCTTTTGTTTGACTGAAACTTGAAAGAAAAAAAATCCAACACGTGCAAATTCAAAATGTTGCTTACACTTCTGAACCGGAATACTGTCTGCAGAATCAGAGAACCAATGACATGCATTTTAGCACCACTTTGCCAGTTCCAATGGGACTTGTCTTCACAAGTGAAATAGTTATCAAGGAATAGTAACCGTGGGATGAGCCACTTTATAGACCCATCCACTGGACACATTGTTTCAGCAAGGACTTGACAGGACTGTGAAAATGTAATAAAGATATTATGAAACAAAATTAAGAAACTACAATAGTTTCAGTGTGCTGGTAAATTTACTTTGATAGTTTGTTGCTGCAATTATTGCAGCAAATTGATGTAGGTTTTGAAAACACAAATTCAATCAGCAATTTAAACACATTAGTATCTGAAAATTCAGTCATTATTGAAAATGCAACTAATATACAAACCTTGTGTTCATGAATATGAAGCCTCTCGCTTGCAGCAATAAGTGCAGCAACAACTCCTGCCCTTCCCATTTTGAAAAGACTTTCGATATTTGGACCAAGTTCTTCCCAAATCACCTCCATCTAGCAAATATAACAAATAAAAAACTTACACATCTTTAAATAAACATCATAAAACATCTGCAAGAGGAAAATAAGAGAAAATAATTTGAAATGAATATGCTAAAGACAAATAACACAGAACCCTCTACAACACGTGGTGAACATATAATTGTACCGGAGTTCATAAAGCAAAGTGTCAACGCTGTTAAACTATAAAGTAGTTGGATGCATTACTTGATCATGATTTCTCACATGAGAAATCAATGCCTGAACAACGAAATTCCCACATTGGTGAGATGATAGCTCAAACAATGAATTCCTGAATACTTTAGCGAACATAACATTGTACAAGGCCTCAGGAGATACTTCCAAAACAACCTGCAAAAATTCATGAAATTCATTTAATTCCATTTCTCTTTATAAAAAAGTATAATTTGATACCTTCATAAGAAAATGCACAAGAATAAGACTGTTAGGCATATAACAGCCCATAAAGGTAAACATCATACAAATTATGTACAGCTTGCAAGCATAAAATATCAAATGTTCAGACCAGTCTACTGAGAGAAGTATTTTTGAGAGAAAAAATCATCAACAATACTAAATTTAATATATAAAATTATAGCACCAATAGTTCTGAGAAATTATGCCTATGGAAGTGTTAATTTCAAGATTAATGACGCCAGTTTGCTTTTATACAGACACCTATAACAAAATTGAACATATACTAATATATATAAAGTTTAAAAGGAACTTACGATTATATGAAGGTAAAAGTGAAAAATCATAAGCATAATATTCAACTAATTGCATTATTTTGTTTGCCCTGATATGTAAGTTGCTAACCTCCATAAGACGACTAGATGCAGGTTCTTTCAATAACTTCACAAGCTTTCGTACTCCTGCTGTTTCTATAAGATTGCCCTCTGCAATATTTTCTTCTTCACAGCCAATAAGGACAGGAATGACGTGAAACAGCTCTTCATCATTGCCTGCCAAGAGCTTTAAAGCAGTCTGCCAGAAAAGAAACAAAATCCTCAACGAGACAGAAGTAATTAAAAACGGAGGCAAAAAACCAAAAGGCAAAGACACTGTTAGCAAATGGTCTAACCCAAGAAGTTAAAAAAAAAAAAAACAATTAGACACAATCAAGCTTCTCAAAAGGTTATATCTCACAAATTTTCATCATGCAATAGTATCCTAGTTAATAATGCCCAAAATCAAAGGTGCAAACAATACAAAACACTTGATGAGTACCTAAGTGGGATGGGGAACCCTACCCCAAAGCTAGCTGTTGAGGTGGGAGAACCAACCCACTTATATACCCCATTAAGCATCTCATATTATTCAATGTGGGAGTTAGTATCACAGACTACCCAGTCTCCATCAATTGGCCCCCTATGGAAAGCCGACATCCTAGTGGCTGCACTTCACGACACTTAACTTGACCTCCCTCCAATCAAAACCTTCCATGAGTAGCCCTCTCCAGAACCGCCGACAATGAGGCTTTAAAACCAATTAATGAGTACCCAAGTGGGAAGAGAAACCCTACCCCAAAGGCTAGCTATTGAGGTAGGAGAACCAACCCACTTATATACCCCATTAAGCATTCCATACTATTCAATATGCGACTTAATATCCCATACTACCAACTCTCCATCAACACTATGCATGCAATCTGCTCTCAAACAAAAGAAGAATAAAAAATGTATGGGAAAACACTACTTTTGGTCACTACACTTGGGTTTTGGTATAGGTCCTTACACTTTGTTTTCGGTGTTCCAAGTCCCTACACTTTCCTTCATCAACAGCATTGGTCCCTACATTTTTAGAGGGATGTTGCCATGGCTCAAACAATATTAATAATGCTGACATGTCAATTAACACCGTTAACTTTGTGCTTATGTGTCAAACTGACGCTAACATTGAATTTTTTAATAAGCAAAAAAAAATAAACATCAAATGAAATAAAAAAGCTAACCTAAACTCTTTAAATGATCAGCAAAAGGCACAAATTCCATGTAGGCTTTAAAAAAAAAATCTTATTAAAATTTTCATGTTTACATCAGTTTGAAACATAAGCACAAAATTAACGGTGTTAATTAACATGTTAATATTATTAACACCATTTGTGCCATGTCAACATCTCTCTAAAAATGCAGGGACTAATGTTGTAGATGGAGGAAAGTGTAAAAACCTGGAACACAGAAAATGTTGTATCAGAATAATTCAGAAGGATAAAGATGAGGGAATTGAGAGAAGAACAGATAGGGAAGAAGATACGGAGGAATTAAGAGAAATAAAAAGACATAGGGAGAGGATTAGACTGAATAGTGCGCAAGCTTCATTGATAAATCATAATGATTACAATTGAATTGTAGGATATTCATAGAAATAAGAACAACCCCCCCAATGGCTACTAAAAGCCTACCTACTAACGGCTATATCCCTCTAACAATTATAACTAACCATAACAGCAACTAATATTTCAATATTATGATTATATAACAATACCCCCTCCTAAAAGACCTTTGCCCTCAGGTCATTTACAGCAATTTGAGGGAACTTTGTTAAAATATTGAAAAGAGAGCATTAAACTCTTAGAAGCAACTGTTCATCGTTCTCTGTCACTATGCGCTACAATTGGTCACTGTTGCTGTTAAATAAATGGAAATAATGAGTACCATACTTGAGCCCAAGAGCATTTTTAGCAATCCTCCTCTATGCCATAGAAAAACAAACAAATGGGTAGCAAGCAACTGAATGAATAAAGCCCACTGAAAATAACATGCCATTAGCATCCTTTGTATCAAAACTGATTTGAAATATTTGCCCAACAATTTATTGACCCAATACCAACTATTTTTGGGCCCATCACCATGCCATTTAGTTTCATGAAGTGGGGCTAAAGTAACCAGGCCCTTATATATGACTATGATCACAATTTTTCCTAAATCAACATTCAGACATGTCGCTATCACCTTTTTCTTTCTGATTTTTAACCTCTGCACTAGTTGTTTCCTAAATCAACAGTGATAATGGAGGAGAAACACATGGTGACCAGCAAACAAAAACCAAAAGCAAAGAAGAAACAAAACTCAACGATGAAGAAGCAGGGACAAAAAGTGATGGTGAAACTAGAGACGATAGTGGCAACAAAAAGGAACCAGCAAATTGTGATTTTAACAAGGAAACAAGGTTTGACAGTACTGGAAGAATAAAAGCAGATGATGGCGCTAAAGGACCCTACGACGAGAAGACGGAGAGAGAGGGTAACGGTGGCTTTGTGAGTTGACCCAAGTGCATTTGTGAATAGCTCTGGGTCCCAAAACGTAAACCAGGACAAACGGGATTAGCAACCCCGACTGCTAAAGAGTTTGAGAGATTGCCCAAGCCTAATCCATCTTTGAACTCACACAAAGAAACCATCTTGAAATCACTGCCATCGACTTGCAATTCTTATTGTTCTTGCATTGGTAAGGAAGACCCAACTTCAACTTCAATGGTTCTAGTTGCAAGATCCCCATGATTTATAATGCCATTCTTAGCTTGTTGATTCCCACAATCTTGTGGAGGGGTACTTTCTTCATCCTTCTCCAAAATCTCCGGTGACCTATAATTATCTTGAAGTCCCCGTGCCTTCTTTTCTATCTAACGCATAAGCATGATCTCTTGCATTCTTGCAAGACTTCTAGTTTCTTGCATCATTCTTAATTTGAAGAGATGCACTGGTTTTACAAGCTCTGGCTCGAGCCTAACCACATATGTAGAAACTAAATATTTTTCTTGCAATTTTAATCCACTGGTGTAGCTATCAAAGAATTTTTCACACTCCCCCATTGACAAAGCCACATCTAGTGGTCATCCTCATATTGGAATGAAAGGTGTGCCATGGCCAAGGACAACTGGCTCTGATACCACTGTTGTATCAGAATAATTCAGAAGATACAAATGAGGGAATTAAGAGAAGACCAAATAGAGTAGAAGAGATAGAGAGGAATTAAGAGAAATTAGAGACATAGAGAGAGGATTAGATTGAATAGTGCCCAAGCTTTATCGATAAATCATAATGATTACAATTGAATTGTAGAGTACTTATAGAAATAAGAATAACCCCACAACAGGTATTAACAGTCTACCTACTAACGGCTATATCCCTCTAACAATTATGACTAACCAACTAACAATAACAGCAACTACTATTTCAATATTATGATTATATAACAGAAAACAAAGTGTAGGAACTTATACCAAAATCCAAGCAAAAGCAAGGATCAAAAGTAGTGTTTTTCGAAAATATATCTATAAGTCAAAAAGACAACACCATTAGATATTATAGAAGTAATCATTTAATTCATGAAAAATCAAATTAAATCAGAAAGCGTGCCTGAAGAACTAAACTGCTAAACTGATCAACTAGCAATGTCTTGCTAAATTCTTTGACATGCTTTAAGATCTCTGACACAAGGAACTCTAGTAAATCTGGAAATCCAAGCTGAAACTGTGCTGGAGCATCTTCTTTTGAAGGGAATGTCTTCAAATTCAATCGATCTGCTACATTTGTTGCTGATTTTGATACATAACATCCAGACTTAACGGGTTGTACTCCTTTACAGAGGCAAAGAAGACTACGAAGCACATGAGAACCATAGCAATTGCACATCACATCAACAGAATTAGCAGCAACCACCTGCCAAAAAGACAATTATACATATAAGAACTCAAACTCCTAGCAGAAGTCTCATAAGACTATTGCCATATTTGGTAGATGGAGAAGGAGAAGTAATCAAAGGAAACTAATTCCAGGAAGAATGCAATAGTATCTGGCAGCCAATAAAAAACCTCGATTTTAATGTTTTAGCAGTAGAATTAGATGAATTATACCTTGCATATCACAGTCAAAGCCTCCTCAATCAAAGGATGAACCTCATGGTTTTCAAGATGAGCAGCTAAAGATTTAATGGCTGTCTCAGCAACATGAGAACCAGATCTATCCATTGCAATAAAAGGGAAATCCTTTGCACAGCTTTGCAGGAAAGAGCATAGGTTGTCTACATCACAAGCCTCGAGGAGTGATTGCAGGGTGTGGCTTATAATATAATCAGTTGCAAGTTCAAATTCTTTTCCTCTGGTTTCTTCAAGAGCATTACCACATATAACTGATCGTTCCTCCAGGTCAACCTCATTACTTTCAAAAAGATTAGCAATTTCTGAGAAGTATTTCGCTGTTTCAGGATCAACCTGTTTCCTACAGATATCATGTAAATTATGAATATTCTTTTCATCAGGTATATTTGTAAAAATTGGCAGGTGTACTCATGTGTTTTATGCCAGAGCTAGGAATTAAATATGGAGACAAACTCACAGTAACCCAATCATTTGATGAGCCAATACCTAATACGAGATGCCTGGGCTATCTTTCTGTCTTTCATACTTTCCTCCTTCCCCATTCCTCTTCCAGATTTGTGTGGATTGTCTCTATTGAAGCCAACTCTCTGTGTCTTTGCCTTCGTCATTCCTTTTTTACTTTTGCCATGGTCATACAAATCGTAACCTTCACCCATAGAGCTTGCCTCCACCAAGTTACAGGTTTTTGTTCCACGTGATGGCAATGGTTTTAATTCAATAGGAACCAGATGGACTCTGTGTACAATTGAAAGATTGAAAGAGTCTAGTATATGTTTAGCAGTGAACGCAAGTATTCAACCAATAAAGAATCAAAATCAAAAGTTTACATCAAAAAATCACAAACAAGGGTTTTATTAAAGCATATAATAGTCTAAAATTAATAGTTCCTAACGATATGGTCTAATAACTAAAAAGTTTAATATTTTTTATGAGACTGCATTCTCCCAATTTTTCCTTTCCACATTTCACAAGAACCAGAGTCATTATGAATCACCCAACTAATAAAGCTAAATTCCAACAAATGAACCATAAAGCACTAATATACATTTATAAATTTACAAATTAATATAAAGCTTGTTCAGTGTATAACAAAATTTAGCAAAGCACTTTTCTTTTCTTTTCTTTTTTTTAATAACAGGCCACGGATAAACCGTGCAATTAGACATCTCATATCATATCAGTGTACAAAAGGTTTCTACAGCCAAGTGGCGGACTATCAAAAATATGAACATCTAAATTATCGATAGAAGCTTGGTTTAGCAAAGCACTTTACGAAAAGACAATCGGAGAACCATAAAAGAAAAACAAAAGGACAGAGCAAGGGTTTATGCATTGCAAGGTTTAAATAAAAATAGGCCAACAAAAAATCCAAAGTTGAGGAGTGTAGAGGAATTGAAGTAAAGCAGTGAGAGCATTCAAGAGAAGGAAACTGACGTATAAAGAAGAGCCAAGAGACGAAGAGAGTTTGTCAGAATCACTGATGGCCGAGGAGGCGACTGACTGAGTCAGGCTAAGTGGAGTTTCCGGGTGGCGCTACCCCGAGTTCTTGAAGCGAATGAGCCAAAGGGAAAACCAGCCCCTGTAAAACATTAAAACAATTTGGCAGAAAAAAAGGGGAAAATCACATATAATTCTAATCACCAAAAAGTACCCGAAATGCAAAATAATAACAACAACAGCAACAAATAATAAAGTCCCAGGGTCTGCGACTGCAAATAAATTTTGGAATGCATTTACCAAAATGTCCTTGTTTTAAAAATAAAGGATAAAGTATATTTTTAATTATCTAACTTTATATAAGGATTTAATTTGATCCCTTAATTTTATAAAATATTTTTTTAATTTTTTAACCCTAACATTATTAGTTTTAAATGATTATTTTTTATATTGATCATTATTATTTTAAAAAAATTAAACTTAATATCTCAATATTTAAAAATATTTTATCAATATTTAAAAGTTTAATGTAAGAATTTGTTAGGATGAAACTAATGATTCTAAATTTAAAAGATTAAAAATATACTTTATAAAATTAAGAAGATAAAATGAAATCTAAAAGATTAAATATATCCTTTAGCCAAAAATAAAAAATTCTAGAAACATGAAACCTAGGATTGGAAACTAGTGAAGCTAGCGAAATAATCTGATGTCAGTGAGCCATGTTCATCTAAAAAAGAAGCCCCGTAGGACAATCGAAACCTTAAAAATCACAACTCGCTAGTCGCTTTGCGAAGGACAAGGCGAGGCAGCTCCAGTTGATGACCATGGAGACCTTTCACAACACCATTAGAGAGAGGGGCCCGGGGGGGGGGGGCATCAATCAACGATGCCTTAACCCTCACAAAAAATTTATTTATATAAAAAATTTATTAATTTTTTTATAAATTAATTATATTATGATCTTAATTATAGTATGATATATTAAAAATATATGTTATAATATTATTTATTTTTATATTAGTAAAATCTTATCACTCGTTCATGAAAAAGTTAAAAAAAATAATTTTGTATATGCTTTGAATTCAAAAAAAAATTATTGAAATGATTTTTTTGACAAGCTATTATTAAAATGAATGCAAAACCTAATCTTAATAAAATTATATAATTTATAAATTATAACACAATAAATTTTTATAATAATTTTGCCTTAGGTTTTTAATATTCTTCACAGGCCCTATTGTTAGATTCCATAAAGAAACAAGGTAATGATATACCAAAAGCTGTGAACGAAGGAGGAGGAGGAGCAGGAGAGGAAGTTGATTCCTCTGTACTTTCAGTGCTTCTTCTTCGCGGCAGCCAAATCTTCTACGCAGCTCCGAATGCCGCCATTGAACTGAACTTATTCAAAAATCATCGCTGAGGAAGGAGGAAGACATGTGTAAGCTTCTGACGCGATTTCCTGGGTTGTTCGGCTTGTGAGAAGGAAGACGATGCCATTGGGAGACTCTGCCATTTCTTTCGCTGGGAAGAATAATTGGGTTCTGAAGGGACTGGAGCCAGAGAGTGGCTGGAGGGAAAGAGTTTTTTTAAATATTTTTAAATAAGGATATTTTGGTAAATTCACTTCAAAACTTATTTTATTAAAGCCCATCAAACATTAGAATTATTATTGCATTTCTTCGTGGGACTTTTTCATTATTAGAATTTATCTATGGGACTTCTGTGTGATTTTTTTTATCATTAATATTATGATGGGATTATTAGTTGTTAGTTATTAATTATTATTATTATTATTATTATTACTGCTGATGAAGCTCCAAGATAGCATGAGAAATGTTTGATTTTTTGTGTTGAAGCAGTTTATTCATATATTAAATTAACTTTTTATAAACTTTGCCAAAATTGTTACTTTTTTATTCCCTTAAATAAATAATAGTAATAATTTATAATATATAATCCACCACTTGAAAAAAATATATATGATGGACCTTGTATTTAAGTGGTGATAGTTTCTTCACTAACACCAACATTTATTGATGATGATAAACTTCTTTTAAAACCTCACATTCAAAAAAGAAAAATATTGAACACTCAAATGAATATAACAATTTTTTTTTAACTTATACGTATTTTTTTATTGGAGACAATTATATCTGAAGTACTATGATATATTAAATGTGAGTATCTCTTCAAAATAAATTTGAGTATCTCTCTAAAATAAATTTGAACATTGATTTATTACAATGTGAATCGCTAGCTTTTTTTTTGAAAAATTTTAGTTAAAGACCACGATAACTATTTAATTACATGTAGGTCAAGAAAAATTCTGAAATTTTATTTTAGTTTAAGGGAGAAAAGTCAAAAGAATTTTGACGGTGAAAAAATCAAAATGCATTTCACTTACTAAGCAGAATCACTTGTTATTAATTTACTAATCTCAATCATAAGTTACATTCATTTTTAAAATAATCAGTAATATTAATTGTTAATTTACTAACTTTACTTATTAATTTACTAACATCATTTATAAATTACAAGACATGTCAGTAATTTAAAATTGATGTTAGTAAATTAATAAGTAAAGTTAATAATTTAACAATTGATATTTCTATTTATGATTGAATAATTAATGTTAAATCTTATATAATTATTCACATATAAACTCATATAATTTATAACTCATATTAGTAAAAACAAGTGAAGTGAGAAAATTAATAATTAGTGTTTTTGCATAATAAGTGGAAAGTATTTTGATTTTTTTCACAATCAAAATTCTTTTAATTTTTCTTCCTTAAATTAAATTAAAATTTAAAAAAATATATATCTATCATGGTCCTTAACTGAAATCCAAACCCCCCTCCCCTTTTTTCTTTCTTCTTTTCTTGAAAGAGCTTGCGCGTTTTTGGGAATTCACTAAACATGTTGGTGAACACCGGAGAGTTTTTTAAATATGAACGTAGGAGAGTTGATGAGGCTACTTCTGGTGAACTAATTTTAGCCCAAGGATGACAGACAATCAGGCCCAAATGATTGGCCGAAGAGGCCCAAACAAGTCAAGAAGGTAAGATGGAGGCCCATCTAAATTCTCGATTCATGCATGACCTAGATAGTAGTATTGAACGATGACCAAGACAAGAGTGATTAATTATAATGAAGGGTTGTTAGTTTAACGCAGCAATCTCAAAAAGTGTTTATGTCACCCACAATATATGATTTAATGGAGGGGACAACAAAAATAATGAAGGGTTGTTAGTTTTTTTTTATATTTTATAATTACATAATATCCGAGCACACTACTAATTAATTCACATTCGAACTCGAATACTGCTAGTTCTCAAATAATGCGTGTTTATTTTAATGCCAACAATATTCATGTAATAAAAACTTGTTTATGTGCTCCCCAGTATAATTGAACCCGGGGGGGAGGTGATGCAATGTTGGTGGAGACAGCCTGGAGAATAACAAACCAAAATGAAATTAAAGTTATCACTTAATCTTAATTAAATATATTTTGGGTTAAAGTATACTTTTAATCTTTTAAATTTACATAAATTTTTATTTTTTTTCTTAATTTTACAAAATATATTTTCAGTACTTTGATCCTAGTATCATTAGTTTTATCATAAAAGATTTTATATTAAACTTTTAAATATTAATAAAATATTATTAAATGTTGACTTGTTAAATTTAATTTTCTTAAAAATAATAATTAGGATAAAAAATCATTTAACATTAACGTGTTTAAATGATTTAAATATACTTTATAAAATTAAAAATTAAATAAAAATTTTATATAAAATTAGATGATAGAAACAAACTTTAACCTATGTTTTGGGACACTTATTATTATTATTATTATTATTGGTGAATATTTTGGCATATTTTTGCCGTGGAATCCAAGGAAGGCATAGTTGTCTGTAAAACCCAACAATATATAAACATACTGACACCAGAGGTCAACAAACAAAGGGGTTGTTCTGATTGCATTAAATTATTTTTGCTTAATCATGAATCTCATATACTTCATTGGCATGGTACAAATCTTGTAGCCGTGGCAATAATGTTGGTGGTTTTGTTTTCCCTTAGTAGAATGGTAAGAGTATAATAGCATTGAAAAGCATGGCAGTCCAATTGATATAACTGAAATCAATTCAATGAAATATTTCATTTATGATCAGCCTAATCACAATTACACGACAATTTTAATCCTTACCTTTTGAATAAATGTTTTCATCAATTTAATAATCAATTTGATTTTCAGTATCTCATGTAAGAATATAACAAGGTAAATATTGAAATGAGTGCATTATTGAGTTAATAATAGTTAGTTCAAACAATTCATTGTTCATTTTTCTTTAAATACCGTCTTAAGCTTGTGCATTGCTTATAAAAAAAATTAATCATTTAGTCCTTAAAATTTTAACTCAATTATGACTTTATTTCCTCAATTATAACTCACTCTAACTCAATCAATGAAGTTACAAATATTTAAAATTTTATTCCCCACCATTAATAAGCATTTATGGTATTTCATTAGTAACATGACATGATAATCAGATGCATTATTCACCCATATTTACTAGTTCAAAGAGACCATTGTACATGCCCAATAAGTGTTCATGTCAATTCACATCACATTCTTAATGTAAATTTGCTTAAGTGTTGAATTACATGCATTAGAGGTATTTTCATAAAATGCACTTTTTCACCAATGTGAGGTTAAGGTTGATAATTATATTTTTTGATGGGCTAAGATGATTGATTAAATTAGTTTTATTAATTTATCCTAAATTGAAAGTTAAAAAAAAGACAGTATTTAAGTATGTTTTTTTAAGATTTTTTCATTTAGCATTTGATTTTAATTCAAGTGTATATTTGTCTACACTTGTATCTCATGAGGCTTTTATATTCATATTCTCTTAGTCATTTTAATATCTTGAATGAATTAAATATTTTTATCTTAATTCAATTAAATAAATATCACAATATGATTATTTGATTATGTTATTAAATTGTGACTTAAGTGAATAGATGTGATAATTGAAGACATAATTCAAGATAACCAAAAAAGGCTTTTAAAGGGCAATTGAGGCATGACAAAGGCAGGTTCGAGAGGGTGTAAATTGGCTTAGAATAGTGTATTGTATGGGATCAAGTCTTGCTTTGGAATTATTACCCTCCAAAATACTAGTTAGTTTCGGACATGTAGACTGTTAGTTGAAGACCATAACCACTTTGCAAGTTTTTATCACTTTTTTCTCATTTTTTCTTATTCCATTTCTTGCTCCAAGTCTTTCATTTGGATCACACACTAATTTTTCCATTTTCAAATATTTTCTCTCACTTTCTTACTTATCCCTCCATCTTCTTACCTAATTATCCACTCATATCTCTCTCAATTTTCAACCAAATTACACAAAGCCACTTTCATTCTTCTCCTCTCTAAATTATCATCTAAACCCTCTTAAATGTTCAAAGATTAAAGGCTCAAATCAATCATAGGAGAAGACAAGAGGTTTGACCAATATTAGAATAGCTTGATGGCTTCAACTGTGGTGATGGAAGGCTAGAGATTATGGAGGATTCCTGAGAGGGAGATGAAAGAGATGGAGTTCACATAATCTTAATTTAGCTAAGGATCTTCTAACCCTATATTTTGCTCATTTTATTTCAAGTTGTAATGCTAGATGCAGGTCACAATTTGATTAGTTTGTTTTATCTAATTTGAAACCATCATCTTGTGTAATGAAGGAGTGCTTATAGACTCTATTCATTTCCTTTGTTCAATGGTAGAAATTTTGGCCATATCGTGTTGCTACATAATCTTAGTTAATGCAATATGATTTGTTTGAATTAGCCTTTACATAATTTTATGAGTTGGTTCCTTGACTTGAATTGGGATGTTGCATAATTTTGTGATATTTCCCTGTCTAATCCTAGCTTGGCCATGATATTGGTTTGAGGAAACACACTAGGACACTTAATTTAATGGGTTGGACGTGGCTTCATTCACCTTAATTGATTGACTAGCTATAATCCAACTAGGTTTAATTGAATCTAGAAGGAATTTGATCTAGTAAGGAATAAATTCTTAGTTAAATACTTTAGTGGACAATGAAATCTCTAATATTGAATCCCTAGATATGTCCATAATTAACATAAGGTATTTCATTCATTTCCTTTAACTTATCTTGCATTAGTGTTTTAGATAATTTAGTGTAGTTTAATTCTCAAACACTTGGGTAATTTCTCCACTTGGTAACATCACATTTGAATTAGGACACTCACTAGGAAAGTGATTTAGAGTTAACCATTTGCTACATTAGGATTGGAACTAGTAACTATTTTGAAAGGTATGTGATTAGCCTAGTCAAAATTTGGCATCATTGTGGGGGAATATGTTAGATTTGATTTTTGAGATTATTTTAGTGTTTTATTTGTATTTTGGAACATTTTTATCTGTTGGAATTTTTATTTTTGCATTTCAATTGTGTTTTGTTTACTTGTCCCAATGTATTCTTGTGTGCTTTGTTGTTATAACTTGTTTGTGTGCTTTGTTCATTATTTTTAGGTGTTAAAATTAATTTTTGTTGCTACTGGAATTTTGGATTATTTTAGTGTTTTTGACATTTTTTGTGTGATTTGAGTGCTTTTTCATTTGTTTCTTGCATTCTAGCATTAGTAGTCTAGTTTGTTTTTGTGCATTTTATAGTGTATGACCCATAAAAAAACACCCTTCATTGTGGCATTAAACCCTGAAATGGAAAAGAGATTTTAGAAATTAAAGAGGTCTTAACCTCAACTTGATTGGCATTTAGTGTATAATTCCACAATACAGGGGAAACTAGCTAGGTCATAAGCATTTGCATGAGCATGAAGGTCGTGGGAATAGTAACGAAAATGAACATGAACATTTGCATGGTGATGATCATGTAAATAATGAATTTGTTGGCTTGCATAATCCAAGGAAAAAGAGAAGCGTTTAGCAATGCAAACAACCTAATTAGCACGATAATCCTTATAACTCGTATGTTCCTCCACCTAATGTTGAGATTGAATTAAAGCTTTCTTTGATAAATGCATTGCCAAAATTCCATGGATTGCCCAGTGAAGATTGTTATAGATTTTTGTATATTCTTTACTTGGTGTGTGATAGTATGAAACCATTACATGTGAATGCCGATGAGGTTTAAGTTAAAGCATTTGTTTTCTCTCTTAAATAGCTTGCTAGGGAGTGGTATTTTAACTATATATCCCTCTTATATGAAGGTATCCACTTGGGCCAAATTGAGGAGGTTGTTCTTGGACAAATTCTTCCCAAATTCAAATGCGAGAAACCTTAAAAAGCAAATATATAGAGTTTAACAAGGAGAGAATGAAAGCCTACATGAATATTGGACTAGATTTTAAAGACTTTTGGCAAAATGCCCTCATCACCAAATATCAAGCGAAAATCTAGTTCAATACTTCTATGAAGGCTTAATTCCAAAAGACAAAGTCAATATAAATGCCGCGAGTAGTGGGTGTTTGATCAAACTCACATCCTCAAAAGTTTGGTAGCTTATAGATAATATGGCTTCAAGTGATGTACAATACTCCATAAGGGCGAGCAGGAGTGTCAACTTGGTCAATGCAAGCTTGCTTGATGAATCACATGTAGATCTTCTTACCGTCAAGATTGAAAGGATGTTAGCTCCACAAGTGAAAAACCAAGTGGTATTACTTAGAGGATTGAAAATTAATTTAGATTTAATTTACATTATTTAATGATGATGAAACTTTTAATCTCTTAAATTAATAAAAATTAAACTTAAGTGGCCAAATCAATAAGAGAGACATATTTAAGGGACAAAAAATTGCATTATCCCATATTTAAAATAAGATCCAAGTAATTTAGATTTTATTTAGATTATTTAAATTTTAAACTTATCATTTCCACTGTTAAGTTATAATAATATCATCATTTTTGTAAAATATCAATAGCTATAAGATTACTTTTTTTTTTATGTTATATTTGATTAAACTAAGTGAGGTCTATAGTAAATCGTACAATGTCAGTATAGTCTGTCCAAAACCAACTCTACCCACAAACCATGAACTAGAAGACTTCGATTGATGACTTCAATTTCTTAAGCATCTTCTTGATTTTCCTTTACACGTTTTAACGAACTAATAAAAACTACATGCGCACGCCTCCTAATTACTGGCATATCCATGATCATTAACTCTCTCCGTACATAACCAAATTATCTTAAACAATTTGCCAATTATCTTACATCCAATAATAAAATAAAATTTAAATTCAGTTTCATTTTTGAATTGAGATAGTAGTATAATTGTAATTAAAATCAGCAACCATCTTATGTCGATGGTCAAGATTAGTGAAGCATGGGGTTTAATTTGAACGAGGACAAGTAGGAACTAGGAAATAGGGAAAGCGCAAGTCACGGTTTGATTGAGGGTATGCCATTTCAACGCTTGAAATTAAAAGGCCAACTAATATTAATGCAGAATTGAGTATCAATTAATCAAAAGGAGAAAAAGAAACACGGAAAATAGCGAAATTTACGTGATAGCTGGCATGTCATTGTATGGAATTAAATTAAATTAATGGATCTGAAGGAAAAAGATTTTCCAAAGTTTCTTTATTTTTTTATTTGTTAGTTAGGATAATTAGTTGGCACATGCACATGCACCCAAGTTGACGCCAGGCCTTTTCCCAAAAATTATTATTAAAAATTAAAAGGATAAACCAGTTTTTAGTCATTTATGCTCAGCGGTTTTATCGTTTTGGTTTTTTAATTTTAATTTATATCGTTTCAGTCCTCCATGATTTGCTTCCCTGTTGAGTTGTTCCTTTAAGTTTCATAAGACAAAATACATAGCCTTAGAAAAAGATGATATGAAAATTAATTGCTTATATGAAATATACATTAGATTAAATAAAATGCATTAGCCAAATCTGACAAGTCCTAAATACTTATCTGTTATTTATTTTATTAATAAAATAAAATAAAACACATTAGTTTTCTTTTAGGGCTATTTTATCTTACAAAATTTAAAAAATAACTTGATAATTAAAACAAAAATTAATGAGTGAAAAGATATAGATTAATATTAATGGACTAAATTCACAGAACTCTTAAATATAAGAGATTAAAAGTTATTTTATTCCAAAATTAAAATACTTGATGAGGTCCATTATTTATTCCCGTGGTTTTCAATATGAGGATTTTGTTGGGTAAACAATACTATTTACCACAAACATTTTTATACATTTATTTATTAGCTTCTTACGAAATTTATATAATGATTGATCGATTTATTTTTATTTCAAAAAAATGTTCTCTATTTCATTCCAATAAAAAAGTCCATACATAACTAATAAAAATCAGTCAAGTAATAACTTAGTTTATAATTTATGGGATCATGAGTTTAAATATCAATGCTACATTCTTGGCTGCTACTGACCTTTAAACCCCTATAAGCTTTTTTGACCACAGAAGTATACTCTAGTCCTCGTAAACTCATAAGCCAGCTTACCTAATTTTTTCTTTTTCTTTTTTTCTTTTTCTAGAAGTCCTTCATGTAATGCAAGTGCTAGCTAGCCAATGACTCTGACCCTCGGTCACACTCTCGGCCTTTTAATAACGTGGCAGACAAAAGTACATTTACTCATTGCCCGATGAAAATATATTTATTTATTTTTTACCCAACAGACCAAAGTGCTTTTTTTTTTTTTTGGCGCCCCAATAGGATTAAAGAGTTTCCACCAGCGTTGGCCGAAGGGGACATTTTATTCTAATGTAAAGTCTTGCACATGTTCATATTGTCGGTCCATATCCATTTCAGATCAGAGAAAGATTAAAAATGCTTTCCGACTTTTCGAATCCTATGAATATCTATCCATCTACATATGCTACGAGCGTCGTTGATAAAGAAAATTTTAAAAATTGGCAAAAAGGATAGAATGGTAAACAAACACATCCGCACAATAATATTTTCTTTATTTGGCCAACGACACCGGTATAACATGTATATATAAATCCCACAATATGTGTTGTCTGGTTTCAGTGGGTTTAATTCTAGCTAATTAATCAGGCTTGCAAATATTTTAAGACAATTGATGCCTTGCTTGAGTCTAAACAATCTCACTTTTTTCTAATTAAAGAAACAAAAATTTTGCCGATGTTTTAGATGAGTTGTTTTCTCTTTTCATGATCTTCATGCGTGGCTTACCGCTCACATATAAATTATTTATTACTTTATTATTAAAGCATATATTTAATTATTTTACCAAAAAAGAATATATTTAATTACTTAAATAAACGAGTTAAGGTTAATTTTATCTCTAAACCATACACAAAGGTACACAAATGATCCTAAACTCAACTTAAGGTCAATTTTATCCCTCAATCTCATAATTTTGATTCCTCTGTACCTTGGCGTCAATTATCTGTTAGTAGGGCCCACAGGAATTTTTTAAATAATAAAATATAAGAGTAGGACACACTTTATAATTTTTTATTATATTTTTTTATGTGTCCTCATTGTAACATCCTGAGTTTTAATTCCCTGACTAATTAAACATAATTAAGGCAATTAAGTAAGTTGAAGTGGTGTGTAGCCAGAGAGGTCTAATGATTATATTTGATGGTATTTCAGCCCCAGTTGTGGGTTCGATATCGAGATAGGCCACCCGGGCGTCAAAAGAAGAAGAAAAGGAAGTTGAACTTGCTGTGCCACACACCGCGGCGCGTAGATTATCCAGCGTGGCGCACAGCCATTTCTGAGCGAAGGAGGACCTCTCTGTGCCATGCGCCACGGCGCATTGTGCGTCCACCATAGCGCATGGTCATTTTCTACAGTTTATCAAACACGAAATGAGACAGAATAAAGAGAAAAGAAAAGAGAGAAAGAAGAGGTGCGCCAATACTCTACTAAGGTTTACTTGGAGATGACTTTGGGAGTATTTTGAAGGTTACAAACACTCAAAGTAAGAATCACACTTATTAATCTCTCTATTTCTTCCACATTTATGAGTTTATGGTTAGGTTGAGGGTGGAAGTGGAATTTCAATCCATATAGGTTATAGGTCTGAATTTGTTGACTTAAATAGAGTTGATGGGAATAGATTATAGTATTTAAACCTAAGTATATTGAGTTTGGTGTCTTGGTTGTTGGGCACCACTAATACACGAAAATTTCATTTATTATGGGTGTTTGGAAGTTTGTGATGCCATTAATGGAGATTTAATAGCCTATTAATGCTATTGATGATTAAAGTTAATTATTAAACTCAATAATTAGGCTTCACCTCTTATAAAGTAAAGGTTGGGCAATTTAGAAGTAAAGATTTAGGGTTTAAATGTTTGAATTTATCATGTTAATGGAATTCAACTTGGTTGATTGTAGTTTTGGCTCTTGGTCACCTATTTGATTGGAATTTCAAGCTTGGAAGCTAGTTGATTGAGGGGTAAACCTTTAACCTCTCAAAGGTTTGAGGTAGCTAGGAAAAATTCTACTTTAGGTAGTTTTATGTTAATTGATTGTTAATTAGTTGTTGAATGTGAGTTGGTGAATGTTACATGTATAGAATTGATTGTTAATGTAAAAACTATATATATGTTTCATTAAGTGCATGAAAAAGCTATTTTTGACTTGAAAATGCCATATGTAAAGTTTAGAGAATTTTAACTATGAACATGCTTTTGTTGTTAAACATGAATGAGGTGATGTGTAGAGGTATTTGTTTGTTAATAAGAAAAGATGAGAATATACACTTAGGTAGTGCAAGGTCATGAGCCCAACATGGTTGTGCTAAAAGTGAGTATATGAAAGTGAAAAGTGAGAACAAGTGAGTATTATTTATGGCATGATCAGTGATGGGAGTTCGCCTAGGGATTTAAGAGTAGAGAAAATTCATATGGCATTTAGGCTACCCTCCGGTGCATAAGGGCTATAACTTGTCCCATTATTTGTCAAGGGACTGTCCCATAGTTTGTCGAGAGATTAGAACCTAGCTATCTCTACTAATTCAATAAGGAGAATAGCCTAGGGTATAAGATAACCTAGGGATTCGAGGAAGGGGAAGCTGTGGTCCTAGAGTGAGTCCTGTGATCTTTGGCCGAGTCACACCTTACAATTGGTGAGCTTGGGTAGTCCAGTCACACGGATGGAGTCCTAATTAGTGTTATAGCTAACGATTTCAATCTGAGGAAATAAAGAAGATATAAGGTTGGTTGATCATTACCTAAAAGTATATAAGACGTGTCACACGTGCTAAGTGGTGGCAAGTCACATAAGTATGGGTTATGTCATATATTTGAGAATAGACAATGAACCTAGTTATGTGAGTTAAAGAAAGCTATAGAGTGATAATGATAAATTGTGATACATGTGAGTTGTTTTGCATATTTGATTTCCTTGTACATGTATTTATTTTATAATTGATATATAATTGCATAGGATAGATTTAACCTTAGTTACTAAGTAGTTAGACTCACCCCTTTTCTTTAATATTTTTCAGACTCTAGTTCTGGTGTTGAGAGAGAGAAGACTAAGGAGGCAGGGAATTAGCATATTCTCACTGTATGCCTCTAGTTTAGTTTTAATTGTGTAATGGACTATGAATTGCCAATTCTAGAATGCATATCCCCACACTTGCACTATTTTGGTTGTTGGAAATATTTTAATTGTATTTTAGGCTCTTAGTCTTGGTGTATGTTGATATATATATATATATATATATATATGTTTATAGGGTCAAAATACTAGTACAAGTGTAGAAATAAATATTTGAGCATATTTTGAATGGTTTGAGTGAAATGCAATGACAAATTACCTCCCCATTTGTTTTTGATAAATTGGGGTTAAGGAGTGAATTTTTGTTATATTGATATTTTGGTGCTTGTGATGTGTTATACTGGTAGTCCTAGGTTCATTGGACATGGTCCAGGTGTTAGAAAAAACTTTTGACACTTGTTGAGGGGTTTGGACATTCATTTTGTGTAAAAGTGTTGAAAAATGATTAAAATATATTTGGGTGTCCAACTTTCTAGTGTAATTTGTTTTGAAAGTGAAACTCATGCCATTAACTAGTTTATGTAAAGAGCTTTCTGTAGACACCTGGATCACGTCATTTGGACGTTGGATGGAGAATTGGAGCAAGTCAAAAGTTCCCCGATGACAGCAGAATCAATAGAAATTTTATAAACATACTGCGGCACATGGCACAGAGAGTAACACGCCAGGCTCATTGCCCTGTATCATAGCATATGTTTTGTTTTTCAACCGTTTTGATTTTTTTCACTCCTTTGAGGTATCCTATGCTTTCGAAACTTATTTTTACTCTGATGTGAAAGATATTGGATCCGAAGGAGCAGACAAGTGATAGATGAGACAAAAGAACTTGAGTGCATGGGGAGGGTTTATTAGTTAGAGCATGTTGCTCTCACTAGTCAAGTCTCGAGTTTGAAATATGATCTCTCCCTCTCCCTTAATTCCCTCCCTCTCTCTCTCTTTTATTCCCTCTCCCCTTGATCCCTTCATTACTCTGTTTTCATGTTGGTTTCACTAGTCAAGTCCTGAGTTTGAAATTGTGATCTCTCCCTCCCCTTTCATCCCCTTCATTACTCTATTTTCATGTTGCTATAACTAGTCAAACCCCGAGTTCGAAACTGTAATGATGGGAAGAAATAGAAAAATAAATAATAAAAGATATTACAAGGATATTACAGATTTGAAGATCAAAGATATTTTGCCCTCATATTAATTACGCATATTTTGTTTTAATTTGAATTATTGCTATCTTTTAACATTTATTATTTTTTAGTTAGTTATTTTTATTTTATTTAATTTTAGAATATCTATGATTTTCATGCATTTATTTCTAGGGTTAGGTTGAGGCCTATAAATAGCACCTCAACTCATTTGATTTGTACGTATATTTGATTGAATAAAATTACTAATATCTCGCCTCTCTTTGAGTTTTTTTTCTCTCTATTTCCTTTATTGATTCCTTTCTTCTTCTTTTTTTATATTCTCTCCCCATTCTCCTTCCCTGTTCTGCATCAATTGATATCAGAGGCAAGGTTCTTACTTTGTTTCTATTACTAAACCCTTTTTTAATACTAAAAATCATCATACAGAAAGGCTTTGGGAGACAATTTTATAACTCAAGACTCCTTAAGTTATTTAGTAAGGTTTTTCGATCATAAATTTTAGGTTCCTTGCTATTTATCTCCTTTCCTTATTCCTTTTTTTCTATTATTCTTGTTTGTTTCCACTTTCTTTTACTTTAAGCCATTCTATCATATTTTCTTCTTTTTGATATTATTTTGTTTTTTATATTTTATTTCCTTCCTTTATTTATTCCATTTTTTCTTTCCTTCATTCATTTATTCGATTTTTTCTTTGATTTAACCCTTAAAAAAATTCACCTCATAAATAGCTATCTGCTTTAGGCTAGTCAAATTTTTATCAATTTCTCTGAGGGGTTTCCAGGCCCTTGAAGGTCACTGTAAAAACTTCACTCATTTAAAATGTTTGATCCCTGAGGAACTTTTGAGTTCTCGAATAGTTAGACTTGTTAAATAGAGTTTTTACCTTTTAGGGGAGAGCAATTGGGAATCTTTTTTCAAATAGGATATTAAAGCCTCCCAATAAAAAAATCTCATTATTCCATTACCTACAATCGTCCAAAAAAACCACATTCAATCATGATATTATAACCTCATTTAATTGCTGATATAATTATATTGACCATCAATATAATTATATTGACCATCATCAATATAATTATCATTATCAACATGATTATGTTAATCATGACTACTATGATTATGTCAATCATCATCAATGTCACTATCAATATGATTTGGTGAATCAATCAGACTTGAGTTTCATATGTTCACACCTTAAACTTATGAGAGATAAAATTGATGAACTCCAGAGCTCCATTCGATCAACATTAAAAGAAGGGCATCGCCATCAAGTTGAGAAAGAGAAAGAGAGGTCATATCGAAAGGAAGAAACTTTTAATCCTATTAATAGTATCTTAGAACCACACAAAGACCTTAATATTTTGACTTCTAAGGGGATAATATGCTCAACAAAGACTTTTACCTACATCAGTAGTGCTAGAAAATAATGTTGATAATTTTGGGATTAATATATATGACGATCTAGATGCGAAGGAGGTTTCAAACCGTACTAAAGATTCTACACCTACTTCAAAGATAGGTGATGTTGAGAAACAAGTAAAGCTAGTAATATGACATAGCAATTGCATATACAAATTCTACCTATGATAGTTATTCCTTTTGAAATTATTGACGATGGTATGCAATTTGATCCTACTCCTATTTCACCTTGTTGGTTTGCTACACCATATAGTGCTGAGGTTATTATAGCTCTGAAAGAACAAATTGTTCTTCAACCATATGGTCCGCTCTAATATTATCTTATTCATTAGAAAGGATTTCCAAATTTGTATATTGTGCTTCTACATTCTCAAATTATTTATTGTTCACTTGATGCTATTTATTAATATTTGATTTATTGGAAAGGGTTTTTCAAACAGAGACACAACTTGAAATCTCTTGATCCCATCATACTTTCAGAACATATCCACAATTTTGCTTTCTGGAGGAGAGTTTTAAGCGGGGCAGAAATGATGGAAAGAAATAGAAAAAAAATAATTAAAGATATTACAAGGATATTGCAGATTTGAAGATCGAAGATATTTTGCTCTCATATTAATTACGCATATTTTATTTTAATTTAAATTATTATTATCTTTCAACATTTGTTTTTATTGTTATCTTTTTATTTAATTTTAAAATATCTATAATTTTTATGCATTTATTTCTAGAATTAGGTTGGAGCTTATAACATATCAACTCATTTAATTTGTATATATATTAATTAAATAAAAATTACTTATATCTTATCTCTCTTTTTATTTTTCTCTTCTCTCTATGAATCACTTTCTTTCTTTTCTATATCCTCTCTCCCTTCTCCTTCTCTGCATCGTGTGATCTCACCCTCCCCCTTCATTCCCTCTCTCTCTCTTCATTCCCTCTCCCCTTCATTACTCTGTTTTTCTATCATTAAAACAAAGGTTGAAAAATATAAACTGTGTGTGTGTGTGTGGTCCTTGTCTCCCACGCAGAAACTGTTGTCGTTTGCCGGACTGACGTCCTTGACGCCGTGCGGTCTATCGCAGACCCTAACGTCACCCAACGCAAGCTGTTTATCCGTGGTCTGGGATGGGATACCACTATTGATGTCCTCTGCTCCCTCTTATCCATCTTCATCGCTCGGAGCCTAGCAAGAGGATGGAATATGGTTGCATTATGTGACGCAGCTTGCAGCGGCGCTTGTGGATTTGTTGAAGATGGTGGAAGGAAGAGATTCGAAGTGGGAGACACGAGCTGCCTGGAGTTTAGGTAGAGAGAGAATGTGAGGAGAGGAGTCAGAAATATTTCTCGTTACTTTCCTGATTCTGGCTTCCTGTCACTTGCCCTCTTTCATGAAATGGAATGTGTGTAAAAAAAAAAAAATATTTTTTTATTATAAAAATATATATCTAATAAATTATGGGATCCACAATTAAATATTTTATAATAAAAAGTGTTTAAAAAAAACAAATGTAGGACCCATTTAATATAAAAAATAACATCAGAATAAATGAATGACTGAATTTTTAAAATTAAGAGAGATAATTAATTTTAAATTAAATTTAAAATTATTTGTCCACATTCATGTATAATTCAAGGAAAAAAGTCAAAACTGATCTTTAATCCTAAATAAATGATCCTAGCATGACATTTAATTAATTAATAATCAAGCCCTCAAGCAAACCAATGCCTAAATACAAGATCAATAACAAGAAGAAAATATATTTATGCCACTAGTTAAGTTGAGTTAATTGCATGAACTGCGTAATATTATTGTACTCTATTAATAAAAAAGTTTTTGGATATATTGTTAATTAAAAAGGTTCATTTGATAATCTCAGTAAATATTCTCTTTGATATTTCTCTATCAATTTTTTATAAGATTTAAGACTATATGCTTCACATGGGCACCTCCCACAATATTTTTTGTATGTATTAAAGTTATTTTAAATAATTTTTTATCATATTCTCTTCAATAAATTCTATGCCTACTCTTTCTTGTATATGCTCAGATGTTCACTTTAACATATTCCCATCCCTTGTGGGCTTAAATACGACATTTGAATTAGGATTGATGTAATTAAAAGCAGCTTAAGAATATTTAAATCTAGTCCAATACTAATAAATATTATTACATACTACACACACACAAGGGTAATATATGTTTCGTTTTCATTATAGAGTTTGCATATACTAAAAACGACTCAATTTGTAAAATAATTAAGTTCTCTCTCACTGCGTAGGACACTCAAGGCGCCGCACGCGTGGTTTCGTGTTCCTTCCATGTACAACAAACTTAATTATAGAAGCCAAACATGTAAATAATAGTACGATTTTTTTTGTTTAATTTAAATAGAGAATTATATTGCTGGTCTTCAAAACTAGCATATTTGAATTAAAGACTCAATAAAATCTAAAATACATTTGTAGATACAAAGGCCTCTCTTGCAATTAAGTTGTTTTGGTGGAAAGATATAATTTTCCCTTTGTAAAATAAATTGATTTTGATTATTAAATAATAATTTCATCTAAATAACTTATAATTTGTAAATTCCCTCTCCTTTCAACAAGTGTGGACTATGTGAAACGTTTTGCTGTAAATAAATAGACTTGAATGCTATTTACAAAATTTGTAATATAAATTTTATTTAGATAACTTATAAATTTTTTCTCATTCAACAAATGTAAATAATGTAAAATATGTAAAATGAATGCAGATTTTGTTATTAATAAATAAATTGTGAATATTATTTACGAAGTTTTTATTGTAAATATCATCTAAATAACATATAAATTTTTTCTCTTTCAACAAGTGTAAACATGGACTATGTAAACTAAATGAATGTTTAGTCATTAGTAAATAGACTTTAAATGTTATTTAAGTATGTCTTGTTGTATATTTCACAAAGAAGCCATTCTACCTTTCCACCAAATCATTTAATTGCAAGAGAGACCTTTGGGGTTTCATGATTATTTCAAATTTTATTGAGCCTTTAATACAAAATACGAAAATGTTATTTTTATGGGCTACAGTGCAATTCTCCCTAATTTAAACTTGGAGCACACTGCACATAAAGTTTTGGACTAATTTGTGGGAGAATTAATGTGTTGATCTTGAACTGAATTAAAGAATAAGGGCAGTTTCACTTAAAAACATGTGATTTAATAATACGTACAAAGAAACAAATTGAAAAAGATGTAGATTTTTTTTTTTTACCTGGAAAAAGTTGAAGGTGATAGATGGAAGTATGGAACAGCCATTGCACTGATATGAAAGAGGAAGTGATAAAGTGTGGCGTGAGTGTATGTGGCTTCAAAAGCCAATGATGGGACCAGAAGAAAAGACCTCGCAACTTGCTCTGCTTTTGTGCTTTACAGATCCACCGAGCAGCGAAAAATATTTTCATTAAAGCTCATCAAAACTAAATTTCAAACGTGTTATTCTCATAATTGAATATTTGTCTCTCATTTTTAAATTCAGATATTCCCATATTCTTACATTAGCTTTTGCACATTGTTTATTGGTGTGATTATCTTATAATGGCTGCTGTTAACTAATTTTGATTTAATTGTTATCTCATTTCTTTTCAAGTGATGGGTAAACGTTCCTGGTTTCCAATGCAAATTGTTTCATGTATTATAGTCAAGACTCACAATGTAGTGAATTCTTTCTATTTTTAACAATTAAGATTTGTGAAAATATCGAGAGCAGCTAAATTTAAAACATCAGAAGGTAATGGTAAAAGAAAAATAAATAATCAAAGGGTATAATGAGCAGTCTAATTACAATTATAGATATAAAACATAAAATTATGTGTGATCTGTATATGTGTCCACTTGATAGAGCTTTTGAATATTATTATTAAAATATGTAATGTATCAAAAGAAAAGAAGAAGAAGAAAAGGAAAGAAAGAAGTTGAAAGGCAAGGTATACATGCTTCATCAATTGTCCATTATTAATTATTGATGAAGTTAATAATAAGCTACATATGGTAATATATAAATCCAAGTAATTATGAAGAGCATGGGAGCATATCCACAGTCGAGGCCTCGTAACCATTGAAGCATCTGAATCTGATGCTTTGCCCAATTAGAATCCAAAGCAAAGGAAAAAAAAAAAAAAAAGCCCCAATAAACAAATAATTAAATTAATTAATTAATACTCCCTTGTGTCTTTTTGATAAATTATAAGAGAACTTTTGAAAAGTGTTCTTACAGGCGTACAGAGTTACACTTCTATTTATAAAAAAAACGAAGCCCCCTTGTCTAATGCAGTTACTAAAAATATTCCTTTCATATCTTCATTAAAAAGAAGAACTAAAATTATTGCCTTCAGTCCCGTTTATTTTTAAGTCACATTCATTTCTAATATGTTCCATCAAAATTTAAAAAATTAAAATTCATTAACTTAATTTGGTTAAAAAATTAATAAATTTTTAATTTTATCCTTATTGAATATACACATATATATATTAATTAATAGTGTACTCTTTTTTACTAACATTTAATGAGAGCAAAAGGAAGAATTTGCAATAAAAATTTTAGAATATCCTTATAAATATAATAAAAAGATACTCTCCCCGCTTTATAAAAAGGAGGATAAATGTCCTCTTAGTTTCTTCATGCAAGAGGAGTTATTAGAGTCCATTAAATAAAAGTATTCCTAAAATTAAAATATTATATCTATATATAATATATTTAGAAACTCTAACCAATATTAACTATATTTTTTTGTTTAATTTCTTAAAAAAGGATGAAAGGGAATAGTAATTAGTTTTTCATACAGTTTACAGATATGAGATCTATACAGTATATAGTATATACAACAATAAGCTACGTAAACAAATAAATACAATATAGAAATTTTCACAATGACCCTGATTATACTGTTCAGAGAGTGATTTACCAATTGATTAAACTATTGACCAGTTCATTATATTCCCCACACACACACACACACACTTGGGCACTATTCATAATCCATGGATAATAAGGTTTAGTTTAAACTTGGTGTAGCATAGATAGAGAAATGTGCCTGATTATCTCTAAACAGTGGTTAATTTTCAGAAATAATCGGTACAGACACGAGTCATACAAGACCAGAGGAATAGCACAGGATAAAATTTAATAGAATGGAAGCCAGCGTTTTAAAAAGTGTTGAGAATGAAATATATTGAATTTATATGTCAGAACGGTCATATATGTTTCCATGCCTGTCGAGATTCCAAAAGATGAATTCAATTAAATATTGAAACGTTATGTTGAATAGACAAATCATCGCACATGTGCCTGCATCATGGAAAAATGAAAAACAATTAAAAAAATTAAAACACGTATGACAGTTGACAATTGTTAAACCAAATATGACATATAGCTGACAAAAAGGTCACAGGAATATGAGATGTACTGCTGAGCTCCATGTTGCAGTTTGGATCAGAAAACGTGAAAATAGTGACAAAATGTTATCAACAAAACAAATCCACGGCTGAGATATTAATTCGAGGGGAAGAAAGTTAAGTTTTAAAAGAGAAAAATGATGATAATTAATTAGCTAGGTCTTTAATAAAAATTTTGGAAAATAACTTCTAAGCATCAATTTAAATACTATAAATTCAGAAATTTTAATTAGATTAACTTATTAGGCCAATCTTATTCAGATTAAGCTTAAATTGGCTTATTTAAATTAAATTTAAAATATTTTACTTTTTTTATAAAACTCGTATAATCAAGCTTGATCTTAACATCTTTGAACTTTAGATTTACTCAGGTTGGGTTAAATATCCAACAAATTTTTAAAAAAATTCTTTATTTTGATTCAATTTAATTTTTAAATAATTTTATTATGCATAAAATATTATTTTTACTTTAAAATAATAAAATAAAAAATAATAACTTATCAACTTTGTATTTAAGTAACTCTATAACTGTTTTTTATATTTATAGTATAATTTATTCATAAATGTTTCTTTTACTTGTAAATTAATGTTTTAACTGTTTAAATATTGCTCTTATTATGGTTGTATATAAATTTTATACTCGCTCTATTTAAAAATGTAAGATATTTTTAATCGAATCTTACTATCCAATAAACTTACTTTTCAACTAACTCTATTTTTTTATATTTACTCCTATTAAACACCCTATAATAAATATAAAGTCATTATCAATAGGGGCACTTTTGAAAAAAAGACAATAATTACACCTCAAAAAACTAAAAATGCCTTATATTTTTAACATCTAACACCTTAAAAAATACCTTATATTTTTAAATAGAGAAAGTATATTTTAATTAAATTATATTATTTTAATTATGATCAAGTTAATCTTAATTCAATTACAGTTATATTACTAACTTAAAATTATTGTCCCAATTGATTCAAAGTTCTTAATAACTTTTAGGTAAATAGTACTTTTCATTTTTAAAAATATAAAAAAATAAATATCATTATATTATATAAATAAAATTATTTAATTATGAGTAAAATACTTTTTTTGAAATTATTTTTTTAAATTTTTATATTATTTAACCCCTACATACAAGAAATATTTAATCTAATTTATTCTTAGTTTTTAACTAAGTATGGCATAGAGGATAATCAAATAATTATTTAAAAATATTATTTTATTTATTATGTTTATCTAATAGTAGATCCAGGAATTCACACATGTCTAAATTTTATTTTTAAAATTATTTTTAATTTAATTTTTCCTTTAAAATTAATTATCTTATATTATAAAAAACATAAAATATACTCTTTCCGTTAAAAATGTAAGACATTTTTAACTGAATCTCAATTTCTAATAAAGTAGTTACCTACCTTTCAATTAACCCTATCTTTTTATATTTATCCTTATTAAACACCCTACAATAAATATAAAGTTACCATCAATAGGGGCACTTTGAAAAAAGCAACAATACACTCAAAAAATTAAAAATGTCTTATATTTTTGAAAACCTAATTCCTCAAAAAATGCCTTACATTTTTGAATGGAGGGAGTATTTTTTTGGATACTCAAATGATGTATAGGACTTAAAAGTCTTATTAAAAAATAATTGGGTCTTAAAATATAAAAATGAATATTAAAATATATTTTAAATGTTATTTTGAAATATTTTGTTGATTAAAATAATTAAAATGTGAAAATATTTTTAAAATTTTTTACAAAATTATAATAACGATTCAAATATATGATATTTTAGCATAAAAGGATATAAAATTCAAAGAATCAATTAATATTTATTATATTTTATATTTTTAAAATATTATTTTTTATTTTGTTATTCGGGCCAAACCAAAATCTAATTGAGTTGGCCAAAATAAGCTCAATTATTAAAAAATATTATTTTTTTAAGTCCGACTTCAAATTTTTCAGAGAGGTTTAAACTGGCTCTTTGAGTTTGGCTCAATTTTGGACTATTGAAAGGGAAATAGCTATGGAGAATCCATTTCCTTTAGAAACATACCTTTTGAGTTGAGTTGGTCGAACCGTTGAAGTCAAGAGCGCAGTGAGTGGAGGCTCTGTAACCGTTCGTATTCAATTGTATGTTTTTACCTCGCACTGATCAAATTTTAATATATGTAACAAGTGAAAAGAATGTAAAATTAGAAAATTGGATTTTTGTTTAGTATATCATTCTATAATTATTATTTTTATATCATGAGGTGTTAAATCCTCAATAATCTCTATATATGTACTCTCGCTGCTTGAATTAACTCTAAAGTTATAGCATAGATATAATGTAAAACAAAAAACTACGCATGAGAAACAACATGAGTTGTAATCCAAGGAAACACACATTAATTCGTGATACAAATCCAGCATTTTATTTTTTTTTAAGCATTTAATGATAATGATCTAGCATCACAAATTGAAATTAAAATTATATATAATTACCCGGAAAATGTATTCACACACCTAAAGGGCAAAAAATATCATTATCTTTCTTTAATTGTTTTATAAAATGAAAAATAAATGTACAAACAGAAAGTGTATTCTCTGTAACCAACCTCACTTTAATTGGGGAAAAAATTAAGCTCACCATCCACCTAGACCTGGTAACATGCATTGCTCGTGTTAATTTCAAATTAATATGGTAGGATCCTGGCCACACATGCGAGACTCACCTTAAAGAAGACACTCCTTCAATCCAAAATACAAGCATTTCTTTTCTATTAATTTTGATTTAAAATATAAATAATCTAGTATATGTAATTTTTTTTATTTTATCCCCTATATTTGTTAACCTAGATATTTATATAAATATATTTCTCACTCATTATAGAGTGTATTGATAATTGAAGTTAGGGATAAAAATTAAAAATAATATATATTTTTATGGAAATGAGGACTTTATAAGTATATAAATTTTTCTTAAAAATTACTTATATTTCAAATTGGTGAGAGTAACTTCCTTTAAAAATTGTACATTTCTGTCTTACAATTATATATATATATATATATATTGAATTAAACTGGATTAAATATTACTAAGAATAACAAGAAAAATACAAGAATTTTATCAACACTAAACGTTAATTTTTTTATCATTCACTGCCTCTCAGGTAAGTGGAGAAGGATGATTAAAGATGTAGAAGTTCTCTTCTAAACTATGAGATAGTGTAACTAAATAATCAGCAACAGTAATATTCTCACAAGAAACGTAATATATATTAACCGACCTAACAACAAGACAAATACAAAAGTTTTATTAACACCAAAAGGTAATTCTTCATCATTCACTGCCTCGAGTAAGAGGAGGGGGATGAATAAAAAATGTAAAAGTTCTCTTCTAAACTATGGGATAATGTAACTAAATAATCAGTAACAATAATATTTCTCACAAGAAACATAGTATAAATTAACCGACCTAATTAAGTATCATTTTATACACAGACAGGTATGTGATTCATGAAATCGATAGTAAATTAATTTTTTAAAAAAATCATATTTAGTCTTCTGTGACATTTAAACATGCTTAGACGTGTAAAAACAATTAAAGAATCATGAAAGAGTTACAGAGTTTAATATTAAAAATTTAGAGAAAGATTGAAAGAGTAATACACAGAATCTGAGATAGCTCGCGCAATTTAGGACTTACGGTTTATATAACGATATTGACAACATTTAGTTTTTGAATGGATATGCACGGTTAAAAAGCATAATAAATCCTTTCTAATTTGTAAAGTTTTTAATTTAAAATACACAAAACTCACCTTAATTTTGATACAACCACACAAAACTTCCTTCATTTTTTAAAGTTTAAAATAAATTTCCTATTTTTTTAACAATATACTTCCTTACTATATTTTTTTAATTATTTTACTAACAAAAGTTATCGCATAATGTTTAAAGACACGTAGAAATTTATGTGACATCTGATGCACATAAGTTAATAATAACATAAAAATATGGATAAATATTATTAACTTGTAAGTTGCTAAATGTTTTTTTTTAATATAATATGATAATTTTTATTAGTAAAATAACTAAAAAAATGTTAGCGGAGGAGTTTGTGATAAAAAAAAAAAGGGTTAAGATCTTAAAGAGGTTAATTTTTACCTTTAAAGGTGAGAGAGTTTTGTGCAAGCTAGCCTCGACTGTTCATGAAAATTTTGAACTTCCTCTATTAAAAAAATACAAGATACTTGTAATCCTATCTTTTTTATATTATCTCTATTTAATTGGAGGTTTCACATTAAAATAAACACAAAGTGATTTATTTAATAAGAATATTTTTTTTAAAAAATAATGATTATATTTTGAAAGATAAAAAATGTCTTATATTAAAAAATATCTTATATTTTTTAACGAAAGGAATATATTTTAACAAAGTATTCAACGTAATTTTTATTATCCCAAAACAGTTATTGAAATTGATAATTTAATTAATCCATAATTTTTAATAGTTCATTCCAATATATTTTATTAGCCATAAATGATAAAACTTAAAAGTGATAAAACTTCAAATAACAAACTAAAATTAAATCATATGCGTTATAAATACTGATGAAATAAAATTAAAAAATACAATAAAAGTTACTTATAATAACAATAATGATAATAACAATAATAATTCAGTTATAGAGTTTCATCAAAATAATTGAAACAAAACGAAATTTGTCACAAAAAATCAATTTCCATATAGTAAAATATAGATGACACGGCCCAAGCTAACATGACACGCTTTTTCAACTTACATAGCCGTTGTTGGACCAGAAAAAATGAAAAACTCTCCATCCTTTCAAAGCCTCTTTCTACGTTTCTATATAACTCTCACCGCTCTTCCCACTCCATTCCACTCCACCCCTTCCTCTTTCTCTATTCACAATCTTTATCACCTATGAGCAAGTTACGGCACGTCTTCGCCGGAATCTCAGATTCCGGCGACCACAGCAGAAACAAGAAGCTCTTTCTTGCTCTGTTCTCCACTCTGCTCCTTCTCGTCGCCGCTGTCGCCATCATCGCCGGTGTCAATTCCCGCCAAAAATCTTCCGGTGACGATAGTTTGAATTTCTCCACCCATCCATCCCACGCCATAGTCAAATCCGCTTGCAGCTCCACACTTTACCCTGAACTCTGCTTCTCTGCTATCTCCTCCGAGCCTGGATTCACCGAGAAAGTCTCTTCCCACCGCGATGTCATCGAGCTGTCCATAAACATAACAGCCAGAGCTGTCGAACACAATTTCTTCACCGTCGAGAAGATAATGGCAACCAGAAAGGGAAGCCTCACGGAGAGAGAGAAAACCGCCCTTCATGACTGTTTAGAGACGATTGACGAAACGCTTGACGAGCTTCACACTGCTAGGGAAGATCTGAAAGTCTATCCGAACAAGAAGACTCTGTACCAGCACGCCGACGATCTGAAGACTCTGATAAGCGCCGCCATTACCAACCAAGTCACGTGCCTCGACGGATTCTCTCACGACGGCGCTGATAAGAAAATCAGGAAAGCACTGGAGGCAGGGCAGGTGCACGTGGAGCACATGTGCAGCAATGCTCTGGCGATGATTAAGAACATGACGGACACGGATGTGGCGAACTACGAGAAGAAGATGGGGATCACAAAGAGCAGGAGGCTGATGGAGGCGACGGAGGGCGCTGTTCAGTGGCCAGAGTGGATGTCGGCGGCAGACAGGCATCTATTGCAGTCGACGGAAGTGAAGCCGGACGTGGTGGTAGCGGCAGACGGGAGCGGAGATTTTAAGACGGTGGAAGCAGCAGTGACGGCGGCGCCGGAGAAGAGCGCGAAGAGATATGTGATAAAGATAAAAGCAGGAGTTTACAGAGAGAATGTGGAAGTTCCGAAGAAGAAGACAAATATAATGTTCTTGGGGGATGGAAGATCTAACACTATCATCACAGGAAGCAGGAATGTCGTCGACGGAAGCACAACCTTCCATTCCGCCACTGTCGGTAAGTTCACCACCCTCCCTCCCTCCCTCTCTGTTTTTTTGGGTCAAGCTCTTCCTTCTCGTTTACTTACCTCACTTTACTAATTAAAAGGACAGACGACGGTAAAATCTAGATAAAGGAAAATTAATGATGATTGAATTTTTAATATAAATTGTAAAATTGATAAAATTGTAAAATAGAAATTTCAATTACAAGCTGTAGTTACATTTAAAATTTAAATATTTTATTTATAATTAAATTTATGAACTTATAATTGTTTTATTTAATATTTATAATTTCTTTTTGAAAAAATTTATCAGTTTTTTTAAATTTAATTATCTCTCTTCAATTTAGGCTAACCATTTAATTTTTTTTAAAAAAAGTTTTTAAATGGTCTTATAATTTAGCCTTCAGGGACCAAAATGTTGGTTGGTATCTTATGATCCGTACCTTGGTCCTCGGACAGAGTGTTTGTCTGTAGTATATAGATTTATTTTTATGCAAGAACATTTTAAGCTGGTAAAAAAAAAAGAAAAAAATCAATATTCAGAATTTTAAATAAATATTCTAATGCAATGCCTTTTTTATTTTCCATTTTCTAAGCGTGATACATAGAGGATTGTTCTTCTTTTAAAATGGTATTTCAAACAAATTATAATGATTATAGTGCTCGGGAATTGTCTTTTTTTTTTTAAATATTCCGAATTACATTTGCAAGAAAAATGGTCTAATGTTAGCTTTGGGCGTAATATAGACGAGCAAGCAAGTTTGAAAAGTTGACAAACTTCTCATTTAACTAAATAATATAATATAATGCCGTGATGAGCGCGATGGATGATGAGGTTCGCGAGTTGCCCCACTGATTCATTAATTCGAAATCAAGGGGCAAAGGAAAGCACCGAAAGCTCAAATTATCCATCCATATACGTGTCCGAAGACATTGCACATATTACATTTATTAATGTAATGATGAAGACAATTTACTTTACTTGACAACTAATAACATTTACGTGGTCACCGTTGTTGTTGAGTTTCGACCAACTCAAAAATTGTTAATGTTTGTTCCTGCGTTTTGATGTTCAAAATCAGACTAATTTTTCCCTGCTTGGCCGCTTCTAACCCTCATAGATTGAAGAGCTAGGAATATTGTAGTTCCTAATACAATGATTAGCGAATAATGTTTGATGAGTATGTTTTCGCTGTCGGTTACATTTTATCATTATTTCCTTGTCTGCAACCAAAAAAAAAAATACTAATAAACTTTTGAAACAAATGATAATTCAATTGCTATCATTTTCGGGATAGAGACCCCAGCATTTGTTGAGGGCCAAGTCATGCTGTACTCAGTATTCTTTTAGGGCCGGTTTCTTATGGTCCAGCTAAAATGTGGCAGCATGTGCACCTGGGTCATGATCGTGTAAAGATCTAGAGAAGTCAAAATATTTTGTCTCTGCCTCCTCTTTTTCTGATTGGTAATAGTAAGTCGCAAAGCTATATATAATGTTCGCACAATCGATAAAAGAAAATTAATTATTTTTCTAGGTCATGATTTTCAACCGCCCCATCAGACTAGCTGTTCTAATTTATTATCTCGTTCTTTAAAAGACGGGAAAAATTTCTGAGAAGCCCTTGTTTTGTTTGTTTTTTTGTTTGTCACTGATCAGTTCTGAAGTTCTCTAGAGTCCGGATATATTATGTTCTTTCTCATTCTATTTATAAGATTAAATTTTTTTTTTACCTTTCATTAAATATTGAAAAAAAAAAATTATTATTAAAATATATATATTTTATAGAAATAAAGTTAAAAACTTATTAAATTTTAAGATAAAATTAATAAATTTTAAAATTTTTTTATATTAATAAAATATATTAAAAATAATTTATAAATAGAATTAGAAGAGTAGAGAATTAAAAAACAAAAATGATAGGTGGCTTGAAGAGATAAACATGCCATCTTTACTTTTTTTAGTCCGGACGATTAATATGTTATTTTAGAAGTCTGGAAATCTTAAAAGGAAAAAAACGACATCAGGTTGTCGGTTGTTTTATTCCTTCGACATTTTGATTTCATGTAATTCATTTCCTTTCTCTTTTGCTCTTCCTCTTTTATCGACCTTCTCTTTTCTTCCTTTTCTTTTGCATACAATGAAAAGAAAAGCTTTCCGATATTCCAAAAAAAAAAAAAAGAACTTTCCTTGATGCTTCTTCTTTATTCTAGTGCCAGTATTATTGGCATCAATCATGCATGGTTCCGTGGGACATGGTAGAAAAATCCAGCCATAGAGAACAACCCACGGCACGACACCCCCCACACACTATTACACCTTTCACTTCCACGCTATCTTTGCTTGTTGAGTATATTCGTGTCGTTTTATATATATTAGCTGTTGGTCGATTGAGCCTTTGATTCTTTAGTCTGGACTCTGGAAATGCTCGGGTTAGTGTAATCCAAGGTAAATCTTGCGTGCCACTGTCAAATTTAATTCCTTAGTTTCCTTTTGGGCATAAACGTGGTGTGTGTCCTCCGCTGTCCAATTGAATTAAAGAGTACTAATAAGTAAACTAATTTGTCATTTTGTTCACGCTGTCCAAATGCTCGGGTCAGTGTAACCCAATGTACGTGTCTCAGACTGAGTAACTTGCAGGCTTGTGGCCACGTACGGAGACACGTACATCACCCCACCACTGAACCAGCCATGCGCACTGTTTCACCTTACCCACGCTTTGACAGTGACCTCTTTAGGCTCTTGTTCTGTCCTCAAGTCCCTACATAAGAGTTTAGACACATTTTTTCCAGTTAAGAGAAGTCTTTAATTTTTCATAATTTAGGTCTAAATAATTTGCATGCGTTTTTAGAGGATTTTTTTTTTTCAAATTTAATGACCTTATGCCTTTATTTACAGTTTTGAAACTGTAAATAAATATCATAAAATTTTTACTGATTTATATAATGAAGCTTGACAAGCTTACATGCAGGCCTCTCCTGTTATCATTTTCAAAATCATCATCATCATCATAATGTAACAGTTTCTGATATACTGAAAGGAGAAAATTTCAGTCAACTCTAAGAAATAAAAATATTAAAAACTACTGTCATTACTCCTTCCAAGAGGGAGGTAACATAGCATGCATGGAATATTATTGCAAATGGCAATCATAAAATAGGAATTATGTTGAGTTGGCATTGGCGAGAGCCAGCGTATAAGTGTGTCATCTTTTAGATGTCACTATTATGTTCCGTAGAAGATATTTTTAAGCCAGCTCATATTAACTCACAGAACAGATTATTATTATTATTATTTTCCTGAATTAGAACGAGTAAAGAGACCTAATCTTCTGATTATTCATCACACCCCTTGATAAGTAAAGATTTTATCCATTTTTTGTTTTATACCTTTTTTCCCATCAATTTATACTTTTAAGGGACAAGCCATTGACGCACTGTACATTGCAGCCGTAGTGGGAGAAAGATTCCTCGCTCGCGACATAACCTTCGAGAACACGGCCGGCCACGCGAAGCACCAGGCCGTCGCCCTCCGGGTAGGAGCCGACTTCGCCGCCTTCTACCAGTGCGACTTCCTCGCCCATCAGGATACCCTCTACGTCCACCACAACCGCCAGTTCTTCATCAACTGCCTCATTGCCGGTACCGTCGACTTCATCTTCGGCAACTCCGCCGTCGTCTTCCAAGACTGCGATATCCACGCTCGCCTCCCCGGCTCCGGCCAGAAGAACATGGTCACAGCCCAGGGCAGGGTGGACCCGAACCAGAACACCGGCATCGTGATCCAGAAGTCCCGTATCGGAGCAACGAAGGACCTGGAGGCGCAGAAGAAGAACTTCAAGACTTTCCTGGGGCGGCCGTGGAAGGAGTATTCGAGGACGGTGATAATGCAGTCGAGCATAACCGACGTGATCGATCCGGTGGGGTGGCATGAGTGGAATGGGGATTTTGCTTTGGACACTCTGTTCTACGGAGAGTATCAGAACAGTGGCGCCGGTGCCGGGACGGCGAACAGAGTGAAGTGGAAGGGGTTTAAGGTTATAACGAGTGCTTCGGAGGCTCAGAAGTTTACTGCTGCCAACTTCATTGGCGGGTCTAACTGGCTGGGGTCCACCGGCTTTCCTTTCTCTCTCGGTCTTTAGATTATTATAATTATAATTATTATCATGGCATTGATTATTGTTATGTTTATTGTGTAATGTGTATTATGGGTAGGAAAAAAAATGTCATTTTATGTAGGAAAAAGGGAATTTATGGGAAAGGAGAGGTTTGTGGTGCGTTGAGGAAACAAAATCATGTGCTTCTAGCACGTGATATGCCTAAAAAAATAAGTGAAAAAAATAAGGTGACCTTTTTATTTTTGGCATGATTAATGAAAATATGAGTGATTTTGATTGAATGCTACCAATAAGGATTTAATTATTTTGAATTGTTTAAATTTATGATTGGTAGCCAAATAATTGTCATTTTAGGTGGAAAAAGGGATTTTGCGGAGAAGATATGTCCGTGAGGAAGCCAAATCCTTTTCTCTTACCGTGTATGCTGGCTATGCATGCAGCAGAGTTGAAGCAGACGGCATTTTTTTCTTTTTTAACAAAGTACATGTCAATATGATATGAACCAGGTTATAATTTATTTTTTTTTATAAATTAAAAGTATGTTACAATATGTACGTATATAATGACATAGTTTTGGGAACTTGGATAATTTTGACTCTCACATAATTTTGACCTTTTTCTTATATTACGGAGATTTTAAAATATTATCCCTTTTCTAAAAATTGCCATTAAATGTATAATTTATATCCCTTGTATTATTAACATTCTAATGATGAAAGGGGAATGAGATAGTGTTCTGTGTCTGCAACAGATTGACCAGTAATGAATTACCGAGTGTATTCCCTTCTATTTTTATTATAGGACACCTAATTATTTTATTAAAACTAAAGAAAAATTATTAAATTATTAACTTTGTTTAAAAATAGAACAAACTTTTAGCTTTAAAATTTTTTAAACTTGTATTACACTTTCACTTATAGTTAATGAGTTTAAATGGAGGTAATATTGAAAAAATAAAATCAATATTATATCAAGTGTATTAATGATGAAAAATCTTTCTAAAAAACATTCTATATTAGGAATAGAAGATATACCGTGTATGCGTGCTTGGAAGTGTGATGTGTACACATTTAAAAACTGTGTATCCGTGCTTAAGGAAGGTTTACGCCAGATGTGGGGCATGGCCGATTTCTCAATCGTCGGCCTCCCTAACAACTTTGTTGTAAGGTTCCCCAATAAAGATCTATGGCAGGCCCACTACAAGAAGGTTCTTTATGAAGGTCCAAAGATATTCAAGCAACATTGCTTATTGGTCCAAAAATGGACACCGTATTTTGATCCGTTTCAAAATACCCCCCGACGTGCGGTGACCTGGGTGCATATTCCTCATGTGGCCATGCATCGCTGCAACCATCGCTTTATCTCTTGTTTGGGTGAAAAAATAGGGAGGACCTTAAAGGTTGATTCAAACACTTTGTCTGATTTCACTTCTGGAGATGCTAAGGTTGAACGGGGACGGCACGCACGTATATGTGTTGAACTTGACTTACAAAAAAGATTAGTGCCGAGAGTGATAGTGGCAGGTTCTCTCTTCAATGTTGAATATGAAGGATTATATCTGATTTGCTTTGCCTGTGGTCGTTATGCTCACCGACGAGAAGCATGCCCCTGGAGAAGTAGTACCAGTACCCAATGCAACACTACCGCATCGTCTTCCTCTTGTGATCACTTGCCCATCAAGATGCCAGATAAATCACCGGTAAGAAAGGTTCTAGAGGACAGTGAAATTTCTGGAAGCTGGATGTTGAGTAACAAGACCTTGAAAGGTCGATTCTCGAAGCCAAATTGGTGCAGAGATGATCAGAGCCATCGTTCAGAGGGTAGGATACAAGGTGTCAGTAAAGACAACTACTTTCACCAAAAGTCCAGATTTGCCTCAATTGCAAACCCAGATAAAAATGATAGCACTTTTGAGTGGAACATCTTAAATTTTTAAATTAAAATTTTTTAGTGTTTTTAAAGATATTTTGATTAATTTATATAAATTATTGATTAATAATGTTTATAAAATATTAATATAGTTTTTAAATCTTTGGACAAACTTAAAAAAAAGTTAGGTCAATGTTTAAACAAATCATGCCATGGAGAGAAGTTTAAATTGTGGCGAGACTTTGTGTCATGTGCTGCGGCGGACATGCCAATGTGTCGCAGCGCACATGCAAAATCTACACTTATCAAATCGCAAATCAGATTGAAAATCAGAAGAGAGGAAAGGGTGAACATGAGAGGAGTGACAGAGAGGGACTTGTGACTACTAAGGCTTGCTTCCAACGTGATTGTGAACGCCTTACAAGCTTGATATACATTACGTAAGCTTTCCTCTCTTTTCCCTCTCTTTCATTATGCAAAAATTTTGACTTATGGGGTAATAGGGGCTTGTTTTTGATTTCATTGGGTTTAAACCAAATCTACTGGCTTGTTTTTGACTTGTGGTAGTCTTGAAACACTATTAGTGGCAATCAAAAAGCACTCCTCGTTGGTTTTTGTGTAAGTCTGGGACTCCGTCCTTTTAGGAGTTAGTAAAAAGATTAATAGTGGAAATAATACCAACTTTTGGTGTGACCTATGGACTCCTTTGGACAAACCTCTCCTTCTCCTTGCTGACAAAAATATGGAATTCATCAATCTCAATGATGTTGTCAGTCATTTTATTCTCCCATTTGAAGATTGGAATCTACAAGAATGGAGCGAATTCCTATCTATAGACATCATACAATCACTCAAAAACTTGAAAATACCATCTAGTTCCATGAAGGACTTATTCTAGTGAAGAGCAGCATCTAATAGTCAATTCTTAATCCAATTTGCTTATTCTTTTATTACTAACAGTGTCAATAGCAACACTGATCCCTTATAGAGCAAAATTTGGCATTAGCAACTACCTAAAAAAGTTAAGGTGTTTATCTGGCAAATTGTCCATGAGAGATTGGCTACCAACTCATTTAGAGCTAAGAGAGGACTCTCAAACACTAATGAGTGTTCTTTTGAGTGTGATACACTTACTTTAAAATTATGAGTGGTCGAAATCTGTTTGGAAGGTGTTTATTAATTTTGACCATTTACTTGCTTTTTTCCTTTTGACTTGCAAGGTTGGATTCATTAGAATGCTACTCATAACCTAGGGAGCAAATGTGTTAGAAGACGGCCATGGCATAAAATCTTTAGCCATGTAAGCGGGCTCTTTTGTATGTAAAGATGTAAGTATGTATTTGAAGGAAAGAGTGCATGACTAAATGAAATTGTTTGTACTTGCCTTTATCGACTCATGGTAGATGTTTGCAATGACAAATTTAAACATCAAATCTTCGTTAGCTCTTCATCTTCACCAAACCTTTAGATTCCTCCTCCTTTGGGCAAAGTGAGACTTGACGTTGATAGCTCTATCTAGCACAACATGCAAGCAGCCTACAGGGGAGTCATAAGAGATACCAATGGTGAGTGGATACTAGGTTTTAAGAAAAATTTGGGATTCCTCCCTCCTACTGCAGCAAAGATTCTCGCCATAAAGACAGAATTTGAAGTATGCAAAACTTATAGCTTTACAACGATTCACTCTAAACTATTAATATCCTATTTAGGGATAGTGGTTTGGATCATCCTCTTAGATTAGAGATTGAAGACACTAGAGCACTGTTATACAATGAGTGAGAGATTGAAGTACATAATAATAAGCAAGAAGCACTTCAATGCGCAGACTTCCTAGCCAACGAAGCTCATAGGAATGGTTTTGATACTATTTTAATCCCTTCTGTACCTAATAGCTATCTAGGTATTATTAAGGATGACTTTAATCACTTCTACAATAGACATGGTCAAATAGGACCTAACTTTGTTTTATCTCTTACTTAAGCTTTGCTCACCCTTTAAACCCAAAAAAATAAAAATAAAAATTAAGCTTCGTAGAACTTGAGGAAGTCAATTCATTCATGTTGATCAATTATTTTTTTAATTTTAAAAAAGAAAGAAAGAAAAGAATGAGAAGATTGCAAAGACGTGCTTATCAAAACTTTGTCACAAATTAAGTAGTGTGGTGTATCTGGACTCATTGACTCGCAGATTATGGGAGTGAAAGAGAAGAAATTAACTACCAATTGGGATGAATTATGTGTATCCTAACTCCTCCTCCCTTCATGCGTCTACTTCAATCTCACTTCTTCATTTTTCATTTTTTAATTAATTGAATTAATTATTTTCTTATGTAATTAATCTTAAATATATGTACGCATGGGGCTAACACACAAAATCCAACAATTTTAACCTAAAGATAATTATAACTTTTAGTCTTGAATTTTATCTCAAATGTTAGTTTTGTTGTGAACATTGACTTAGTATAATTTAGTCCTCATATTTTATAAAGTCAAGAAATCATAGAAATTAGTTGCTAATTTTTTTTTATTATTTTGAAATAACTTTTGGAGCTATCTTACTGAGCAAGGTAGAGATGAAAGGTTGAATCAGGACCGAAGAATATAGAATAAGATGAAGGACACGGAATGACAATGAGGAGCAAGCTGTTATGGTATGGCTTGAGAAATCAGGAAACAAATAGAATTTGAATAAAGTATACATCACACACCACGGAAATTGAAAAAAAAAAAAAATCAAATCCCCAATTTCTCCAATCCAAATACACATCTGATTTTCAAAAATTAATTTCTGAAAATGTAGTGTGGATTAATGATAAGAAAACCAATCACAACTTTTATTTTTTATTTTTCTTAGTTTAAGAAGGAAGGGAAGGAGAAATGGCGGGGGGGGTACAGAGGAACAAAAGGCTTGTATATTGGCGCAATTGCCGGCCGCTCCACATTTCTTCAATCTTTGACCATTCTATATAATAATAATCATTAATTTCACATTGTCATCTACATAATGTTTCATGCACAGTTATTGGGCGAGAATTTGTGATAGACAATTTAAATAATTTGACATAAATTCAATTTATTATATCCATTGGGACATCCAAAAATTAATTTATGACTCTTTCCTACATTGTTGACATTTTTTTTAGGAAAAAGGAAGTCCAAACATGTTTAAAGGCATGTATGTAAGTATGGATATATTGAACGGTTGTGCGAGTGAGAGGATAGGATCGGATAGTTCATAGGTTTGTGACTTGTGACTTACAAAGTGTGCCCACAGACGGTGAAGGTGTTGCCTAGTTTGCAGGCTGCAGGCTGCGCGCACTTTGGTTCGTTTTGCTCCGAGCCACTCACTTGGCCTTTGTCTGTTTCTCGCTTTTCTGTTGGCGCATCCCTACGGTTAGTTTCTTCTGAATGATTGCATTATTCGGTTAGTTAAAAAATATCATATACTTAATCTTGTGTGTGTTTGTGTGGATATTTATTTTTAATTAAATCAACATATATAAATATTTTATAGATTATTTATTTTGTAAAAAGTTTTTGTTATTAATATTATCAACACTTTAAAATTTATTTGACTGACTTAAAATATAATAAGTATATAAAATTAAGTATCAATGTCTTCTCATGATTTGTGAGAGGGGGCTAGATCGACTTGCAAGATTGAACTTGCTATCTGTCCATATCTAGGCAGCATCTTTGACAAATGCATGTTTGATTTTTAGTTTACACGTCTAAAAATATATTTGGAAGAGATGACCATTTATTGGATTTGACCCAAAAAAAAAAAATATAAATGCAGTTTAAATTGATTTTTGAGGGCCATACAGGTCCTGAGATAATACCTTGAACAAGATCAAGTTAAAAAAAAAAAAAAATCACTGTCAGAGACAAATGACAATGCACCCAATGAAGAATGAACATGGCTTCCAGCTTACTCCTGCGTGTCACCTCATTCATCAGTGTAGAAGTCCTAAAGTAATACTGATAAACCATTGCCTAACGCGCAAAAAAACTCGTCATGTTTGCCTGTCTCCGCTGACCCATCAGTGACTCTGATTATTACTTATTAATCTTGTCATCCAAGCATCCAATTACAGTATTACCTACCTTTTTCAACTCATTTCTACCAAAGCGTGCAAAGCCACACAGATTTCTTAAAATTGCAATATTTCCTTCGCAGTCTTATAATCCTGTTTTTTTTCTTTTAAATATCTAATAAATATATTAGATAAAAAAATCAACTTTCATATTATTTTTTTAATTCCCGCAGTCACCATATATATCACTAATTAGTATTACTAAGCAACATTAATAAATTAGTGATACGATTTTGAATATAAAAGATCCTGATTGCATGTCATCCCCAGCCTCTTATATAAAAGGGACAGGGACAAGCACAAACCAGATCACGCCACTCCTCTCAAACAGAAAAGTAATACTACTCCCATAAGAAACAAGAAGCTCGGAAAATAGAGTAAAACAAAACCGCACAGTCTTGTTTTATGGACTCTATCAAGTCCTTCAAGGGCTACGGTAAGGTAGATGAGCTCGACCAGAGAGCTTTCCAGAAGAAGACACGTCGCCGCCTCATTATCCTCGGCGTTTCTTGCATTCTCCTCGTCGCCGTCGTCGCCGCAGTCGTAGCCACCGTCATTCACAGGCGCGGCCGCTCTTCCTCTTCCTCCGACGACGTCCCTCCCACCGAGTTGACTCCGGCGTCGTCCCTCAGAGCCGTCTGCGGTGTCACTCAGTACCCCAGCTCGTGCTTGTCCAGCATCTCGTCCCTCCATAATTCTAACACTACCGATCCGGAGCTTCTCTTCAAGCTCTCTCTCCGAGTCGCCGTTGACGAGCTCTCCAATCTTTCGAAGCTCCCTTCCAAGCTCAAAGCCAATGTGAAGGATCCGCGGGTTCAAAAGGCGATCGAGGTGTGCGGAATCGTGTTCGACGACGCGGTGGATCGACTCAACGAGTCGATCTCATCGCTTGACGGCGGCGGCAACGGCGGGAAGATCCTTTCGCCGTCGAAGATCGGTGACGTTGAGACGTGGCTGAGCGCTGCGATTACGTACCAGGATACCTGTCTGGACGCTTTGGAAGAGTTGAATTCCACCGCCGCAAGCGAGATTCTCGGGGATCTGAAAACCGCGATGAAGAACTCAACCGAGTTCGCGAGTAATAGCTTGGCCATTGTGACCAAGGTTCTACGCCTTCTCTCGAATTTCAACTTCCCGATCCATCGGAGGCTACTGGGATTCGGGGGATCCGATTCGGGTTTTCCGGATTGGGTTGGCCCGGCAGAGAGGAGGTTGTTGGAGGATACAAACGCAACGGTGCCGCATGCGGTGGTGGCAAAGGATAACAGCGGGCAGTATAAGACGATAAAGGAAGCGTTGGCGGCCGTGAAGAAGAAGAGCCTAACGAGGTTTGTGATTCATGTGAAGGAAGGGGTTTACAAAGAGAATATCGATTTGGATAAGAACACTTGGAATGTGATGATATACGGTGATGGCAAGACCAAGACCATCATCTCCAGCAACCTGAACTTCATCGACGGCACGCCTACCTTTTCAACTGCTACTTTCGGTAAGCCGTATATCTCTCTCCTTTCATTTATTATTCATTTAGGCCGTGTTTGGTATGATGGAAGAGTTTTTAATGAAATCGGAATCAGAATCGGAATTGAAATTGGAATTGGAATAGAATTGGATTTAAAAGTGTGTTTGGTATAATGATGGAATACTGATATAATTTTAATAAAATATAAGTATTTAAAATAAGAAAAGACTAAAGTGTCCTTTTTAAAATTAAAAAAAATTATATTGGAGGAGAGAGAAGGGGCAAATTGGAGAAAAGGAACCATGGAATTGGATTCCATGATGCATATGATGGAATTGGATTCCATCAAATTTTCTTGAATCCTGATTCCAAAGAATCATAATTATTGCATACCAAACACATATGTTAACAGATTCCATGTCCAATTCCATTTCTTTCTCCATGATTCCAAAGGGGCCTTACTTTGTTCCCCTTCCCTTTCTCTTCTTTATTATTTTTCTAATTTCCATTACTCGTTCCATGCTTGATAGTTAACATGACAACCAACCATTCATTCATGCACATCGATGTTTCTTATGTTTGTTAGGCATATGTTTTTGATGCTGCGTTTGGTTCATTTAGAGGAGCATTTTCTTTAACAGTTTTAGTGGCGAAAATATTTTTGGTACTATATTTAAATCTCCTTATACTTCATTTTAAAGCTTGAACTTTCTTTTTGATATAACTTTTAGCTTTCTTTTTACAAGTGTATAGAATCGTTCAAAGCAATTTGCGTTAAGCTTGAAAATATTGTTACTGTTATATATATTTTAAAAAATTGATAAAATTTAATGAAGTTTTTTCTTAAAATGTTTTATTAAGCCTTTTTTACATAATAAATATATGGAAAATATAGTTGAGAGAACGAGTTCGATAGAAAGAACGTGACAAGGGAAACACCGGCGTTATTACTTATTGGCGGGATAAATGTTATAAGCAAGCGGTGACACATCATATGTATGGCCAACCCACATGTCCACATGATGTGGTGAAAATGATGGATCATAATGTGAACATGATCTGGCAGTGTGAAATCGCGTTCAAAACATCGTAGCTCCTTTTGGTTTTGTTACTTTTATATTTTCCTGAACAGTGAACGCAATCTATGGTGGTGATGATGATTCAAATGAAAAACAATGTTTGATGGAATATGGTTGTCGGCTTGTTGCCTGGTGGGCTCACGTCCTGCCATGAGCCCATGAGTGCATGTCTGTTTTCAGATGATATGCTTATTCTTTTTCTTATGATCTTGTCACACGTAAACCGCAAAAGTCTCGGGCCCAAAAAATTAGTATGAACAAGTGGTAGGTCTCTTCTGGAGACAAACAGGGTTGTAATTTTTATGTTTCTTATATTTTTTTTAATGAAATATCATACATGACATATTTTTATTTATGTAACATCTATCTTAATGTTTGGAAAACACTTAATTATAAGCCCCTAACATTTTATGTGAAGTCTGAACTTTTTATATGTTATTATCTTATCTGGAAAGTTGTTTGGCTTCAAAAATAAACTATCTAAGCATATTTTTGCTTGAATGATTTTATTCTTTGCTAATATATTCGGCTTATAAAAAAAAAAAGTCAATTAAGCATGCCAGTATTAACTTGAAAAGATTATGTCCTTATCCTGTACTAATTATAAAATTTCATAAAAAATGTGCAGAAAACTTGGCCAAGTTTAAGTAACTATTGTAAAGGGGAAACAGGGTTATAATCCAATAGTTTTGCATTTTTACCAATGATTTGGCTTTGTTGCTTTCTGTCCAATCTTTTATTTCAACTCAAATGTTCATGTTCGTGCAAGACTGATGGTATAATTGAAAAAATTAGATACTTAATTTTGTATATTTAATATATTACTGTCTAATAGAATTAAAATAAGTAGATTTTATATTATTCAACTTAGCTTGACAAGAACAGTTTTACTTCTTTAGTTTACTCCCACTAGACAAACTCACTTGCTTATAACCAGCTGTCAAGGGAAAGGGATTCATCGCCAAGGACATAGGATTCATCAACACCGCCGGAGCAGCGAAGCACCAGGCGGTGGCGTTCCGCTCAGGCTCTGACCGATCCGTGTTCTTCAGGTGCTCTTTTGACGGCTTCCAAGACACTCTCTACGCCCACTCCAACCGTCAATTCTACCGAGAATGCGATATCACCGGCACAATCGACTTCATCTTCGGTAATTCCGCCGTCGTCTTCCAGAACTGCAACATCAAGCCGAGACAACCCTTACCAAATCAATTCAACACTATCACGGCTCAGGGCAAAAAGGATCCTAACCAGAACACGGGTATAATCATCCAGAAATCCTCGATCTCTGCTCTTGACAATCTCAACGCTCCGACGTACCTTGGCCGACCGTGGAAGGAGTACTCCACCACGGTGATTATGCAGTCTGATATAGGGTCATTCTTGGATCCAGCGGGCTGGAAAGAATGGGTTCCGGGCGTGGAGCCCGCGAGAACCATATTCTACGCGGAATACAAGAATTCGGGAGCCGGGTCGGGCGTGGATAATAGGATCAAATGGGCGGGTTATAAGTCGAGCCTATCGGATGATGAGGCAGCGAAGTTCACGGTTCAGTCTTTTATCCAAGGAAGTGACTGGTTGCCAGATACCGCTGTGGAGTTCGAATCCACATTGTAATGGATTTTTTTTTTTTGGCTTTTTGCTGTTTGTTTTTAACACTGTTTACTAACTTATATTTGGTTAAGCCGAGTATGACACATAATGTTCGCTCTTGTATTTTAGTTGATGCTACAGTTTGAAAATTGGATTTGTAATGCAAAGACAGTTAAAATTGAACTGTAAATTGGAATGCCAACACACTTTTAAAATGACGTGAAAGTCATGTCAAAGCCACTAATGGTTTTATAGACCCGGTTATTTAATTGTCGTGCCTCGGTTTTATATTGAGTCCCCCCCCCTCCCCCCACAAACAAAAAAAGCAAACGTTGCGATGGGAGTCTTCAAATCGGATTTCTGGAAAATGAGTTTAAGAACTACTCTATTCTTATCCTATAACGGGGGAAAACAAATAATATAATCACTGGCAACGCTTCACCTGAGTGGTGTGTGAGGTACTGCGATGAGAAGTGGAGAGCCTGAATGAACATAACTTCCCGGCTTGGTTTCTGATTTTACTCGGCGGAAATATCTAATAATTTATTAGATCAGCTCAATTTGAACATACATGAGCTAAATTATTTTGGAAGAATGATATAGAGATTTTAAGTTAAATTTTAAGTGTTAAATTTTAAAAATTTATAAGTTTAATTTTTTTTTGTAATGTTATTGTGATGAATTTATAATTTATATTTTAAATTTTAATAAAAAATAAATTTAATTATATTAAAATTTAAAAAATAGTTAGTAAATTTATTACAACGAAATTATAAAATTAAAAGATAAATTTATAAATTTTTAATATCTACATTTAAAATTTATTTTGAATTATTTTTTTGAGACCCACATTTTATTCTCAATTATCTTCACCTATTGCACGTGTACGCGTAGCACGCTGCAATTGCTTCGACAATAAAGCAAAAGTTCCAGCCAATTACTCTGCTCCTTTTTCCTTTACATTTGCTTAAAAGTTTAAAAAGATTTGAAATCGTGAGCTTGCTTTGGGTTTCTATTTCACACAAACACATACACACCACACCAGAAACTGACCTGTGGAGCAAGTGAATGGGATAAAAATGAGATGGCGAGAATAAGAAAGTAAATAAAATTAGTATTTATCCATTTAATCCAAAATGAAGGTTTTATAGTCTTAAATAAACTACATAAATTCCCCATATTTTTCACATGAATAAATCACATATTATGAGTAATAAGATTCAAAAAAAAAATTATATGATATAATTGACAACTAGACACATTTTCTTTCGTACATTGTACGGAGTCTAAGGCTTGCTTTATAATTTATATATTGATTATTAGAACTTTCTAAGAATTTTCCCCATAAATTTTGTTAACGTGCGGTTCCAGAAGTTTACTGAATTTACGAGCATTTAATTAAATAAACATTCATGCTTTTACCAAATAATAAATAAAATCATGTGCTTTACTTGTTTGGTTTTAATGTTTTGTGTGCAGAATTATACATTATGTTTCCTTACATTTAGATTGTCACCTATAAATCAAAATCAAACACATTTCTTAATCACTTGATTTATTAGACATTTCGATGCTCTTAAATTTAGGAAACTCCATAGAATGAACTTGGGAGTATTTTGATCCATAATGTCTTTTCCAGTTAGGGCTTTCATTATTACGGCTCCCTCAGATTTTTGTTTTTATTTTTTTTACTATGTGTAATGAGATATGGTTTTGCTGAAAAAGAAAAGAGGGTATAGTTTTTAAAGGAGAAAAATACTGTTTTGGCTCCTGAATTTTCAGTTTTGACTTTTATCTTAATATTTTCCCTCTGTATTCTTCCTATACTTGCTGTTATCGCCTATTCACTTAATAAAACAAATATCTACTTCAACATCAATTATTTTTATTTATCTCTTTTTATCTTTATAAATACTAATAGATAAAAATATGAATATATTATTAATTTCTTTTCATTTTTATTGACAACCATTTTTCTAAATCATAAAAGTGTGAATTTTTTATAGTACAAGACTTGCACACTCAACACTTAATATACTTTTATCTAATTAAATCAAAACAAATGAATTTTAATATGTTAATAATATTAATAACAAGAGTTTCATATGAAATGAATAATGCACATGTATTTATTTAATTGAAAGCAAGCATATCAAGTATATAAGCTTTTCTATTTTTATAATCAAGTTTTTCTTTTTTTTTTATATATACATTCTTTGCAAAACTTTTTTCTTGAATTTTTGGGAAAATTTATTATTAAAAATTTTCAATGTTAATATATTGATAATCATAAAGAAGATATTTTTAATTATTGAAAATTTTATCAACTGTATTATAAAATTATTTTCAATTAAAAATAAAAATTCAGGTAACATAAAATTGGCTCCCCACACTTATTGCTTTGGTTCCACTACTAGTTAGTACTTCCCTTGATCCTATTTATAGGGTAGAGAGAAATTTTTTTATCCTATTTATAAATCACATCATTAAATTTTTATCATAAATTTTTTTTAGCCTCTATTGAATATTGGAGAAAAAAATATTATTAAAATATATATATTTAATAGGGGTAAAGAGAACTTATTAAGTGTTAAGACAAAATTAATGAATTTTAAAATTTTTCTCAATATTAATAAAACATATTAGAAGTGACTTATAAATAGAATTAAAAAAATATCCTTGGCAGAATTATAGTTGCTCTACGATGCTCCTAATTTCTTCATTATTTATGCTTTCTTTTTTTTTTTTTTAATCAAATGACATCTAACTAACAAGATAAGTTATGTTAGCGTGCAAAAAATTACTACGACCAAATGACGGAGTATCAAAAATAAGCACATAAAGATAGTCAGTAGGAGCTTGACGAGATAACTAATTCACACATTTATTTACTTTCCTAAAAATATGGTCAAACATAATCGTTCAATCTTGCTTAATAAAATCTCTGATTTTATTGATAATTGCAGAAACTAAGTGATTAGTAGAAAACTCATTTATTTATACTTTTGGTAGCTAATTTGCTTTTAGAGGAGGGCAAATGAAATGACGACCAAAAAGCTAATCTGGAATTTCAGGAAGAGAATCAAAATATAGAGATTTGGTGTTAGCAATGGGTGTTATTATTGCAGGGGAAGCAACCACAGGATCGGTGATTTGAGAAATGAGGGTTATGGCGGTTCATCATCTTGTGAGCTTGTTCCGTCGCCTTCTGGATCTGATCCAGGTGCTGTTGTTTCGCAGCTTCTCTCCATTCCTCGGCTTTTCTGTGAACCGCTGCCATCCTCTTCATCAATTTCTCTTCCAGGTTTGATTTCATCTTCTGTATTTTCACCTGCACAACGTTCACTCAATTTTCACCTTCGTTCCAATCACTCGCTCTTCAACTGATTGAAAATTTGACTAAAACAGCAAATACACAGTCCTCTTCATTGAAATCTTTCTCTTATTCTTCACTTTCAAATTTTCATTAAGATTAGTCTATCTTAATCACCTTTAAATTCTTTTATATAACATCTACAATACATTTAATAAAGGTGTCTGAAAAAAGATTAATTATTGACGTTTTGCAAAGTACCTTGTATTTAAGCTTTAATTATTGACGTTTTGCAAAGTACCTTGTATTTAAGCTAGAAGGAGTAATTATAGCAATTATAATAATTACTTTTAATAAGAGCTTTTGAAGGGCTTTCTTGTTTCTAATTAAAAGAAACAACCTATTATTTGAAGCATTTATTAATTGTTGTTCTTTTTTACTCACATTTAAAAGAGTGTTTATTAAAATTGCATTTATAGCATATTTATTTAATTCTATTAATTTTAATTGCATTCTTTGATCATTCAAAAAAGGATAGGAAGGAGTACTTTATAAATATAAGACTTTTTTTTTTTAAGCGAGATGCCAAAAGATATAAAATATTTTAGATCCTTTAAAGTGCAATTAATGAGATTTTTTTTAAAAATACCCTTTAATTAAATGTGTAATTAATAAGGCTTTTTTGATTGAAATACCTTATCAAATAATTATGAATGTGAAAAGAGAGTACAAAATTTTAAAGACAATCATTTAACTCTAAGATTGTAATTCGATTAAAAGTGTTTTATAACATTGAGAGAGAGAGAGAATACTTTTATGGTCTTAAATATAAGTCATTTTCGACTAATTTACACACATAAAACACTTAGCCAAAGTCTACCAATATAATCCTTATTAATTACACTTAATCGGTTAACCCACTATTATATACCACCTCTACATCACAATTTCTAATATATGACATGTTTGAAAAACTATTTAAGGCCTCAACAAGTTCATAAAATGACTAATAAAAAAGACTACAGATATCTTACACTTCCTCCATTTAAAAAATATAAATCATTTTTAAAGAATTAAATGTTAAAAATATAAAATATTTTGAGTCTTTTAAAGTATATTATTATTTTTTTTAAAAAGTACTACTATTGAATATATTATTTTATTTTATTTTTTTGGGGTGAAACACCCTATTAAATAGGAATAAATATAAAAAAATTTTTAGTTTAAAAATAAATTAATAAAAAATATTTAATTTAAAAATAAATAATTATTTTATTAAAAGATGTTATTCGGAAGGGGTACTGGCCAGCATTTCAAATTTGGGATTTGTCAATATTATTTATGAGTTCAATAGTAAAATACGCTTTACAGCTTATTGCCTGATTCCCCCACCTACCGTCCACGGTCTGAGCTCGGAACTTAATGAACCCAACGTGAGCTCTCTTAAAATAATAATGCTCATTATTATATTAAAGTTGAACAGGAAGAAACAGAGAACAAGTGCGACTGAGCATGGCTGACTCATTATTCCCAAGACTATATCTAAAGCAAACTATCACATGCACTCCTTAAGTCCTGGTACACTCAATATCGCAACATTTTGACTTTCAGGCTTTTAGTGCGGTATTTTATTTTTGAGGGCATGGTGTGGGGAACCGTATTGAATTGAGGATCACTCTCAAAGCAGGGGGACTGGTCAAAGAACAGATAAGGTTTGTGTTCCATTAGGAGCTGCGGGTGGCTCGAGGAGATGAAACCAACCACATGCCAGGCTAAACACTCAGACTTTAATCAACAACTCGTATCAGCATGAGCATCTCAGGTATCTAACTTGTATGCACAGTTATTAAGATACTGGGTTTCTCAGCGTCCAGTACAAGGCCAATCCATGCGCAAGACACAGTAATCTGGACTTATCTTGACTTTCACTGTTCAAACTGCTTGCAAAAGTGCAAGTCCCTACTAGACAAACTGATGTCCGTTTTCACAATACACAAATATGACAAGAGCAGCAAGGGAACCTATGAAATCATTCTTTACCAACTAGACAGATTCAGTTGGGTTCGCATTGATAATTTGAACAAACATATTGTCTTACTTTCAAAGCTAAAGACTTCAGAAAATAAGGCAAGGAATGCAAACTAACCATGATTCAACAAAGGGGAAGTAAAAAGGGAATGATGGTTGAATAATATTTAAATACCTCAAGCTTTCTTGATTGAGCTTCTGCTTTTGCACTTTGGAGATTAACCCAAGCTTGGATTTTTGCTTCTTCTCTCTGATACCTGTCACTCACATCACAAGCATGTAGTTCTTAACTTGACTATCTGACACATGTGGAACTACAATGTGTGCTGCAACAACAATGTTTCACTCTTTCTAAATATTTACCTGAGGCAACACTTGGTCTTTTCCTCTTCTTCCCATGTAGCAGCTCTGCAGTCTATATCAGCTTTCTGGCTGGTGCTATGTCTCAAGCTCTTTGATATCTCCTCCTCCTCCTCCTCCCTCGAGCTCCAATTTGATGTGACTGAACCATACTGTGTTCCTAATTGCAGTTTAGCGAAATGGCACTCCTCGAGCTGAATAACATCAATAGTACAGCCAGTGTCGTTTTGGTTTGCTAGGACCAATGGTCCTGACCTGCTAGCTGGAGTATTATGGCGAGCAGGGGATGAGCTCTTGAAGGGTGTGTGGCACCTTGAAGTGGTTGAACTTCCAAGAGGAGTCATCTCTGTCCCAACATCTCTGTGTTGAACCTCATGAACCATTTCCGTGCAAGCATCTTTCATTGCCTCACCACCAGGGTTTCTGAAAAGAAACGCTTCTTGGTTGGTTCTGAATATCTGAATTTAGGCAGAATAGGGTCTGGATTGTCTGTGAACTTGTCTGCATTACAAGTCACTATCTGTCAAAGGGTTGCTTATTCTATTGGTAGACTTGAATTCAGTTATAACTTCCACCATTCACTCAGGTTCTCTTTCCTTAACTCCTTGAACACAAAAAGCTTATGATGGTCTTTGAAAAGATTGTGCCACTGTCAATTTAAAAGCTTCTCAGGTTATTTTGAAGTATTCTAGTACCAGAGAGCTGTGATTTTGTTCCAACTATGAAAGACAGTGTCTGTATAATTTTATAACCAACTTATGGAACACAGAAATGAGAGTTTACAAAACTTTAGAATCTTGAACCTACCAACAATTTTGGTTCCAAGGTTAAAAATAACCATAAAAACCACAAATTTCTTCCAAGCATAAGCGACCAAATCTAAATTGGGTCTAGCAGCCATCTCAAATCCCAATAATATTGACCCTTAACCCAGATAAGATAAAAAAGCTTTATAGAAAGGCAAAAGTCAAAGAACTTAATACAGACAAATTAGAAAAAAGAACAGAGAATGAAAAAGATGGGAAAAAGGCAGAATGATTTTGAGGTTAAGATAGTGGATAGTGCGGTCATACTCTAACCTTTTAGAACCATGTCTGAGTTATGGTGGTCCAAAGACACGGACCCTTGAAAGCTTGGGACAGTGTTCGATGCCCTTTCCTCCGTAACCCTCGATTTCTCCGAGAGATCCTCCATTTGTTTCTTAAAGTTATCACATTGGCTGCTAACCTTTGAATTTTCTGATACCTTCACAGTATGAGCAGGAGAGTCATGGCAAGAGCTACTTATGAGCCATTTCTCTGCATCATCCCATTTCGAAGGAAAGTTCTTCCTCGAGAGATTTCCAACACTCGTAAAGCAGAAAACAGGTCTACCAGGAGTTGAAGGAGTCTCCAATCTCCTGTTTGTGACCGAGTTAGAGCCTTCTTCTCTCCCTCTCTGAGTCGAACCCTGAAGAATACAGCCCCTGCTCTCTGTGCTTCCACCATTCGACATTGGAAATGACTTGACAAACTCAGAGGTCTCTCTGAGATTGAGCTTGCAAAGTGGGTCTGGAAATGGGTTTTCTTTGCTCCTCCCAAACAAGTCGATCTTGCCCTCCAATTCCTGAAACACAGACCCAAAGAGGGGGAAAAAGAGAGAGAGAGAGAGAGAGAGAGTAATGAATAGAGAATCACATTGAAGCACAGGAGAAACGAATAGAAGGAAAAGAAACGTACCCCATTTGAAGATGACAGAAGAGGAGAAGGTCGAAAGTATTTGTGGTTGGGGAGATCCATGGCAGAGGCAGAGGATATGAAGGAAGGAAGGTGGGTGTGGTGGTTGGGAGAGTGTGTGTGAAGGGCCTTGACTCTTTGTGTGTTGTCGCATTAGACTCGAAAGGGGTCATATAATGGAACAGTGGGTCATGAGAAAGGGACCAAAGAGGCAGTGAAACAGCATACCGAACAAGGGAAAAAGCAAGGACTAATTAGGGAGGCGGGATCTAAAGTACAGCTTTTTAAAAAATGACTCGCATGGGACAAGAGGCAAAAAAACAGAGACCCCTGTTCCAGCTCACTCAGACTCTGCCCACTTCTGTCTCGAAGAAATATATTTTGGATGAGCAACAAGACGAATGAGTACCTCCATGAAAAGAAAGGGAGCTTTGGGAACGACACACACAAATTAAACTATGAAATATTGAAATGCTAACATCTTGGTTGTCATGAACTAATAGCTCACCAAGCGTGGTTTAGCTTTTGGGACTTCAAAATGATAAGAGCAGAACAAAAATAAAAGACAAAACTATAAAATATGCATTGTACTATTATTCAGTAGTAGTATGTCTAGCTATTGTTTTATTTTGCAGAGTTTTTTTTTTGTGTTAACCCTTTCTCCCCTACCAAATCAAAGTCTATCTCTTAGTTAGATAGTCAAGATAAAGATGACTTGTACTGTTTTTTTCTCACCATACACATAATTTTCCCTCTTTTAACTCGCATGAGAGATTGGTATAGTTCATGCTACTTGAGCTATATGTTCTTGGCACTTTTATTAGTTAAATACAGAATATAAATTGTGTTTGAAAATAAATGAAAATTAAAAATGAACTTTCTACATAGTTTATTACTTTTATTACGTCAATATATAATGTCAAATTTATGTTATGCGGTCATGCACAATGCAACTGATTTCAGGCTCTGCGTAATGCTTCAAAAATGCATCTAATCTTTTTTTTTTAAAAAAAATATGAATGAGGTAGAGGATCACATATTCTCCCAAGGTGAAGAGTGAAATTTTAGGTGCATTAAACTGTTTATATATAAACATATAACGTTGAAATATTTATATACCACTTACATGATGTAAAGGTATCCCAAAAGTAGAAAGCAAGAGCTTGTTGTGCCCTGCTTTGGGTAGGACGATGGGAAAAGTTAAAATGTGAATTGCCAATCCAAAAGGATTAAAATATGAGCAAATTGATGGGCTTCACTCATTTATTGTCTTCGTGGGACTGAGAGTACAGTCCCATGTGGTGTTTACAGTTTTGGGAACCATTGAAATGAAAATTGATTTGTTATAATATATATCTGCCGACTGATTTTGGTGAGATAGAAAATATTTGAAAGAAATTAAAACTAAAAATTTATCAAAAACCCACGTTTGATTATCCATTATCTAATATGCATAGGTTTGGGTGTATGTTTTTGTAATTTTCTTAAAAATAAATAAATAAAGCAATGAGTATCTATGTATGAAACAGGAGCCTATGGAGCTTAAATCTGCTGGTAACAAAAAAGATCGTACGGTTTGTTTCCTCGCCCTCCCTATGTGTTTTTGGCATTTTGCCGATCATGTACGGCTTTCTTAGGCTTAGCGTTTCTTTTTTTTTATTTTTTTTTCGGGGTAAAGTTAGGCTTAGCGTTCCTTGTTCTTGTGTTCCCTTTTTTTCTTTTTTTAAATAAAACTATTAAAATCACTAGTTTCTTATTGATACTAAAATGATCAGTTATTAGTTGTTAGTAAATAATATCTTACTATCACATACAATATTTAAGGAATAAATTTAAAATAAATCTGAAAATGAAAGGTTTATGATTATTTTAATTAAATGATAAATATAATTAAACTAAAATAAATAAATACTCACTCTAGTTTTGTTTTTCGGGTCAATGTTTTGTGAATACTATACCTTGCAATGATTTATGAGTGGGAAAGAATATGATTTTTTTTCCTGAATTTATTTGTTAATATTATTGTTTATATGATTATCTAATTGAATTATTATTTGGCTCACTCGATAGTATCTTTTTCAAAGATAGTTTTTACATTCACATATACTTAAATCAAGACTTTGTATTTAGTGATTATAAAGTATTTCATTGTTTTACAAAGACCAACGCGGTGATGATTACTTAGTTATATTATTTGAATGATACAAGCATGATTGTTCGTGGATTCAAAAGAAATTAAATGATGAACAGAAAGTTGTCAAACGTCGTTTTGGTTAGTTGATTTTTTTTTTATTTGTTTTAATTTAATCTTACAATATCAATTCAAATTAATTCAACTTGAAAGATAAGATTTAAAAGACGGACATTGTCTTGTATCTTGCTATACGATTCTTCTCCAATATATCCCCTGCGAATTACTCTTATGGGAATGTGAAAAGTGAAACAATAAAAATGTGATGGTCAAATACACTGACTGTGAGAGGTGAAATAAGTGAAAGTAGAAGTCTGATGAATGATGCAGATGTATAGGACAGAAGGAGGTGGCTGTTGAAGGCCTACATTTTAATTGGCTTCATTTTATTTCTGAGAAAATTTCTGGAAAGGCAAGATATTCAGTCTTAATTACTTCTTTGCAACTGCAAAAATCTAGCCAAATTAAGCCAATTAAGCAGAGAAGCGTCGAAAATGAAGAGAAGTCATCGATACGATGAACACATGAGCAGGTCATTGAAGCCAACCAGATTGCGCAAAGATTTCGCATCTCTAAACACTCTGTCATTGATGATACCTCTATGAACCTTAAGATGGCATATTTCCTGTGTCTTTATATATAAAATATTTTCAAAAAATTTATTTTATTTTTTAATATAAAAAGTGACAATGAAATTTTTAAACAATTAAATAATTTTATTCTTACTTTAAAAAATAAAATAAATTATTAATTGTATGTTTTTTTTACTACCATCATAATATTAATTATAATATTATTAAAGGTAAACTTGAAAAATTATTATGTTTTTATATGAGTTTAATTAAATAATAAATTATTATTATCATTATGTAAGATTTAATTAAAATAATATTATTATAAAAACGGAGGGAGTATATTCATGGAGCTTGATCGCTAACATGCCTCGCTCTGTCACTAATTATGAAGATTATCATTTATTACAACTTTCAAAAAAAAAATTTGGGAAACAAATGGCCCATTTGCATTCCAATCCAATGTCATCATCAAAAGCCCACAGCTCGGAGGACACTCATAACATGCTCTACAGGTCAGGTTATTAATATGCATTCTTCATGGTTTAGTTTTAACTATTATTTTTTTTTTTACTATCTCCGTTTTAAATACACGTAAAATTGTTTACTCTTTAGAACTTCAAAGCAATATTTAGTAATATTTTTCTTATTTCCCCCCCTTTAATCCAATAATTTAACTAACTTATTTAATACAATATTCATTATTAATGATTTTAGATGACCTGTATTATGAAACAGAAAGAGTATGTTTTAATATAAGATAAATGAATAAATTGACCCTTAAATTATAGGTCTAAAAACATTTTAGACTCTAAACTCATTTGTTTCACATATTTTTTAAAATTTAAGTTAATTTTAGTTATTAGTTAACTAAAAAATGATAGAAAATAGCTTTAAAATTATAGAAAATGATTCACTAAAATTTTCTTAGTCATTTTTTTTATTTTTGAGACCATTTTTTTTATTTTCAAATTAATTAACAATCAAAATTAATTTTTATTAATGATAAAAATTAAATAATATTATTTTAAAAGTTAAAAAAAATATTATATAAAAGATGAGTTTAGAGCTCCAAACAATTCTCAACCTGTAATTTAGAGACTAATTTGAACCTAAGGACACTTTACAGGTTTCTACGAGTAATTAATTATTTGTTAGCTAAAATGCCCTTAAGAATAATTAATGAAATATTAGGGGCCGTCTGTGTGTTGTTGATAGCGGCCCTAACTTTTTCATTGTCCCCTTTCCCCGCAACTGTTTTCCGTGTTTTGCCCAACCAAACTTGTTTTTTTTTTTTTGAACAAACCAAACTTGTTTATTTTATATTTCATACTACCAAATTCTCCCGTTGTCACTTTGTCTTTTAGCGTTCAATTATATTGCAGTTCTTCAACAGCTTTGCTATCGCCAATCTGCCATCCGTGCAGCTTTTGTTGCTTTGTTAGCTAATTAATAATCCTTTTTTTTAAATTTTTTTTCCAAATAAGGGAAATTTTTATATCGTTTCTTTCTTATTTATTTTATAGTCCCAAAACAAGATTATTCATTTGAAATGATCGATTGTGCTATACAGATTTTTTTAATTGCATAGTTGAGATTTTCTAGATTTTTTAAAAAATGAAAAGATTTTTGGGAGGAAATTGCAATCAAATGAGGAGCTATCTTCTTCAAAAGCTTGTGATTCAAATCTCCAAGAACAAGAAACTGAAATTAATTTAGAAGATTTTTCATGAGATTGAAGAAAGTGATTTATATTACAATTTTAGCATATCATCCTAATCATATACATATATAATTATTTTATATTTTCATTACACGTAGTGTGTGTACATATATATATATATATATATATAAAAGAGAAGTGGTTGAGATTAAAAGAAAAAGAAGCACTCGCATTAAAAAAGAAAGAAAGAAATAAAGAAAGAAAGACTTCTGGCGTGAGGACGTTTAGAGTATAGAGTGAGGTGAGAAATAGTCAAATCAACCAGTGAAGAGGAAACAAGCCAGAAGCAGCGTGACGCATCAACCAATAAATATCGTATTACTATATAAGATATCCATACCCATTCTCTTTCTTCTTCTTCTTGTGCTCTTCGTCACAATCCACAACATTAATTTATGGCTCTTCAGTGTGCTTCATCTCAAATCCTAATTCGCAAATCTGGATCGTTTCTCAAGTTTGCAAACAGAGATTACATGTCCCCACGAACTCGTTTGCCTCTCAGACTCGGAAAGGCCCCTCCATTCATACTCACAACCTCAGCTTCCATCGACAAGGTTCTCTCTCTCTCTATAAACTATTGCATAATTGATTGCTTGATTAAACCTAAACATGATATCTAAAAGCCAGTGAACAAAAATATAAAAATTGAGGTTTGTAGATGTGCGGTGGAACAGGTGTACGAGAATGAATCGGAGGGAATAGTTTGCTACAAAGACGAGAGTACTGGAGAGATTATTTGCGAAGGATACGATGAAGGGCCTCGGCTTCAACGAATTCCAGCACCAACCTTTCCTCCAAGGTTCAAATCATATTTCTCTATATTTCTTTCTACGGAAAACCCTTAATTTTTTAGCTTTTACTTTCATTTATTCAATTAAATTAAAATAATAATATTAATAATAAAAAATATTATATACTAAATGGTATATAAAAAATCTACGTGCTTCGATTTAATTGAAAGAAAAAAGCACTTTAATTAAGTATATAAGTTTTTTATATTCAATCTAGGAATATTCCCTCCGATTTTGGAGTTTTTAGTCATAATTTAATTCTAGTTAATTTGGATATATCTTGTGTTATTGTTGGGCTCAGAGATGCTGAGATCATGAATCTTCTGCTTCAACAAAGTTTGCTTCAGATCGTAAAAGGCAAAAAAATGAACCTCTCGCTTCAACGTCTTTGCCTTCATCAACACTTCAACTTCGATGGTACTGAAATCTGACCCAACCAGCTGAACCAACAACCATATAAATCCTTATCACTTAACAAAACAAGCTGTGAGTGTGTTGTGAACGTGTGTGTGTTTATGTATAAACAAACTAAAGTACACCAATCACAAGACAGCGCGCACTTGTAAGTTCAATGGAGCTGATAAACAAATTTAAATGCTTTTTAGGGCAATAGTTTGTTTGTGATCCAAGCACATCTTTTTATTGCTAGTGATTTTTTTTTTCACTTTAAAATGACAATTAAAGTTGAGAGTAAGAACTGAGTTTGAAAGGTTAAACTTAAAAGCCTTTTTTGAATTAAAGTTTGAGCTTGAAAAATAAATTTTTTTAAGATAATTGAATTTTTGGGCTTGAGCAGCCTCCAAACTCGGTTCTATTTTTTAATCCATTGTATCTTGAAATGTATCATTTGGCAAATGAAAAAAAAAAAAACCCTAAGTATTCATCAATTCTAAGTTCTCTCACTTTTATTGTCTCTCGACTCAAGTTGTCTCTCTTGCCCTCTCCTTTCCTGTAGCTGTCTCGCCTATCCCTCTTGCTGTTGTGCTCACATTTTGACTCTCTGCGTCTCTCGACTTGGTATTTCCCTCTTTTTGCCGCTCAATCTTGCAATCTTCTCTTCTTGCCTTTGCTTGGTGTCTCTCTCTCATCGTTCTCTTGTTTTGGCCTTTTGACTTTCTTACTCTTAGATAATTTCTCTTCTGGCATAGACCTTTTTTTTTTAGGCTATAGATGTTCAATATTTCAATTTGATGCTCACTCTAAGGAACTCATTTTAATTTGAAAAGTCTAATTCCTTATCTTATTCTATGAGAATTATATCGGTATACCTCGTGTATTTTGTTTTTGGAATTTTGTTGTAAATTTTAATGACATCAACTAACATGTATTAAGACTTTTAAATCTTTTATTTATTTTTTAAATAATGTGAGACATTAATTTAGTTGAATTTATCATTATTTGTAATCTTTTGAGTATAGTTTAGGAACAAATATGATTCTTAACCCTTTAATTAAACTTGTATACAAAAAGCCTTCCAATCAATATTTTAATTTTTATCAATCTAGTATCTTACACAACAATCTGTTCTTTTATTTTTTTTTAAATGTTTGAATCTATTTTTTCTTACACAAATTATTACATTTTTTTATTATGGTTGGCATTAATATCATGTTATCTAAAGCAACAAATTTTGACAATGTTGTCTTCTTTTTAAGTAATGAAGACCAAGCCAATGGTTGAGAGCAAACTTAAGAAACTAAATTAATAAAAATTAAATTTAAAAGATCAAAGTTAATAATTGAGATAAATTTGAGTGACCAAAAGTTTTATTTTTTTTATTTTTCACCATTTATTTATTTTTTCTTTGAATCAAATTTTTTAGGAGGGAGACTGACATTGAAATTATGAGATTTTGAATTTGGACCTCACCATTTCATTTTCCTCTGATTAATTGATAGGAAACTTTTTATAATTAGAGTCAGTTTATAAAACATACGTAGTTAAAGTAATTATGACTATATTTTTTTTAAACATATTTTTATTCTTCACAATTAACTTGCTTTACTTATCTTTTATACATTACTTACATCAACATTGTTCAATCACACTTGCACAAGGAGCAGCATCATTCATAGTCCAAATCTTCCAAATTTTGTTGGTGAATTAAAATATTAAAGTCTTGTATTTATATTGAATAATCTTGAGTAAACATTTTTTATTTTTAAAATGTTTAATTAAAACATGTATTTAAATTTTTGATGATAATATAACAAATCTGTGATTTAATTGAGAAATCATACAACTTTTTATATCATATATTTTTTAATATATAATTTTTATCTCTCTGACCTAGCTCATGAATCTTTCTGCTCATATTCCTGCAAATCCTGAATTTGATCTCCCCCACCAGCTGTATCCAACGAGGAATAAACAAGAAAGAAAGAAGAATGGCCATTGCCATTAGTAAAATGATGACAATATCTAAACCCATGCAAGCAGAATATGATGAAGATCTTACATACATTTGAAATCTGATCTATCCAATTAATAAGTACAACTCTGAGAAATTTATCACGTATAAATGTACATATTGTGATGCTAGTTACATTCACTATGTATAGATTATTGTACACAGATATCATATACAGGCTCATCAAATATTTCTTTCCTCATACAGACATCCTGCGGCTTCTAACAGCCTCTTTTCTCTTTATTCTGCATCTTCTAACAGCTTTAAAAATGAAAAAAACAAAAAACCTATATAATGAGAGAGAGAGAGAGAGAGAGAGAGAGAGGAGGAGGAGGAGAAGAGCAAAAAAAGAAAGCATCAAAGAATTATTCAACTGAAGTAGACGGTGTGTTCTCTTCAAATAAATCAGACTGGGATTTAGGTGGAAGAGACCACTGATCCGGAAGCATGTAAAAATAACTGCTCATTGCTTTCCTGAACCTTTTCTTGTATTGCTTGGGTGATATTACCGTTGGAGCTGCATTCTTGGGGCCTCCAAGGATGCCAGCAGCTTTTACCCACGTTTCCAAATGCTTGTCCCATGTATACTGCCTCATGTAATCAATGATTCCAATCACCAACTCATGCTTCTCTTCATCCATCCCAAGAAGTAATGAATAGTCCATTACGCCGACCGACTGCACAAGAACAAGACACAAAACAAGGGAAATAATGGGGCATAAGATGAAGCGAATGTTTGTTTACACCTTTCAATTTGGGGTTAGCTAATCCTCTGTGTATCAATAGACACAAGCGTTGCTTTTCTATTATTTCACTTTAATAGATCTGATATTTGAGTTGTTTTGGAATGGACATTGTTTCTTTTCTTTTTTGGTTTCTGCACCATGAGATAATAAGCATTATATAGAAGAAAATTGATCCCTCAGATAGTAGAAACCTCTCCAAAGCTAGGAAGAAAAGAAAAAATTGCATGCATTACAAGAAAGAACATCAGATATAAATAGCTCTTCAATACTTACAGCAAGAAAAGAAGTATCATTCCAGACAGCTCTCTCTAGCAACCGTTTTGCCTTATTTCCCACAAAAATGGGAGAAGTTGGTATTGATTCAATCAAGTTCTGGTCCAGCAGAACTTTGTTGCTCCCAGTAGAGTCCGAATTATAGCGAGACCTGGAAGATCCTTTGAGATCATAAAGTCGTTTCACATTCCTCCCAAACAGAAGATTCTCCATAACCAAGACATCTATCCTTGATTCTTTCCCCCCCTTAGGATGCTTTACTGTAACCTTTCGAGGACAAAGCAATCGTTAAACAGAGTTTATCATATGCTATTCAGCAAAGAAACATTACCATTTATTCATTTGCTCTCTAGAGAAAATTTCAAAAATTACATGGCCATTTAAACTTTTTGGACAATTTAAGCAGGCCCCTTTTCCTTTCCTTTTCTTTTTCTTTTTTTAAATCTTCCTCTTAATTAGTTGCCTGCTCAATGCCTGGTAAAGTTTTCATCTCATGAGGAAACATTATAGCAGTTTTCTCCTTAGCTCATAAAATAAATAATTTAGAATCTGGAACATTTGAGGATAACATACAAGTACCTGGTATATTCCTAGAATCTTTGCCAAGCATGTTGGACCTCCCACCTGGTATATTGAATCAGAAAGGTACTTGAAGTAATCAGGACCAAATTTAATAAAGGATTCAAGCTCTGTTTTGGTGACTTGTTTGATGATAAATCGATCGTCCAAGGTTTTTGCAAAGAATACGTTACTCTTGCCACCTTGAGCTCCCCATTTTCTACAGCGACTCAAGGACCGTACATAGTCAAGTTCGGAAGGACAAGAGGTCCTTCTTAAGGCTTCAAACAGCTTGGCATAGTAAACAGTCACAGAATATTTGACCTTACTATGGAGACCATCATCTCCAAAGGAAACTCTGGGATGCATGGCCTTTGTACATACCAGTGGATCTCCTACCCATGTGCTACGTGAGGCAGAAAAGGATGGTAACGTATCATCTGTTGAGAAAAAACTTATCTGAGAATCAGAAGTTGTTTCATTAGCAGAAAGGAACGACTGGAAATTTCCCGAGTCAGACAAATACAATGAAGGCATTGTTTCAACTCCATCTTTTGTTCTTTCTCCTTCATCAATCAGCTGTGCATGATATTCTGGTGACATTAGTGCATACGATATGATACTCGAGGGCTCATCATCAAACAGTGGTATTACAGTCTCATTAACTCCAATCGGAAGAAGCAGCCTTGCTTCGCCTTGTAGTTCCATCTCCCGAAAGGAAGATAAGGAAGATACATACACAGGATTGTAGTCTGCTAGTGTATCAAACTTCTGGGAACTGGCTAGAGAGTTCTTGTTAAATGAGCGATAGAAGTTTATGAACGGCATTCCTAGCCAGCTTAAAGAGTCTTCCATAGTATCATGTCCTTTCGGCATATTCTTGACAACATTCTTGTCTTCTGCATGATTCCCTTGATTTGACATGTCTCTTTGTATAGCGGTGCTCAAATCTGCCATAAACTCATCAAGATTTACAGAATTGTTATCCTTTAGGATTTCAAACCCTGAATCCTCACCTGTCCATTTTGCATCAAGGGTATCAGACAAACAGTAAGACATGGATTGATAATGCCCCTCAGAAAGAGATCTGCGAATGCCTAACCCAAGATTTGAAGAGTCAGGTTCATCCTCTTTCTCATGTTCTGTGTCTTTGTCCCAGTCAATTTCTTGATCAAATATATCATCACCTTGGGAAATTTTGCTACCATGTCCTCCTCTGACCAGATAAGGGCTTTCGAGAAGCTTCGGATCCATAAGAATGCAATCACTACTCCTGAAACCTGGCATGGACATCCCACTTTTCAATTTTTCATCCGTGGTTCTCGTCTTGTCATCTGAAATTGAACCGCTTAAATCACTCTCGTTTGTAAAATTAGCTGAGCTGGCAACATGGATAAGGCGGTGGTCCCACATATATGATTGGAAAAATAACTGCCTCCGCGACCGATTAATTTCCAGAATGTCAACCCCAGGCCGGCCCTTTCTCTTTTCCTGGTTTAAAATCTTATGAAGTGCTTCCTACGTAAAATGAAAAGAAAGATCGAATCACAAGCCTTGAGTACATAGCATTCATATGCTGCTTCATTTGTGAAAATTATTAAAACTGCCCCTAAGTTCTACAAAAGTTATCAAGTATAAATTGCAGATATCAAGAACGAGAAGAAGGGGAAAAACAAAGAAAGAAATTGAGGAGGAGGTGGCAAAATTAAAAATTGAACAGGAACCTCACATGATAAATTCATTAAACATAGCAAATTTCCGCGCAATTTCACACTTACCAGGCACATGGTAAAGCTGGTCAGATCAATTTCAATGGTCAATGGACACTACCCATTTTAAGATCTCAAAAACTTCTTATATTTACCATGTTCACAGGAAAAGGACTTCAATTTAATTTGTTATAAAAGCCCAAATAATCAAAATGAGTCTTACAAGATAAGGAACTAACTAGAGCAAGGCTCCAAATTCAAGCATTTAGAACTAAAGGCCTCACCTCAAATTCATCTTTCTCCCTTCGTAACATGGCCTCTAGTTCCGCAACTTGGCTCCCAGATTCAGGTGTTACAAGTCCACTACTAACTGGCATTGAGCTAGTTCTTTTGTCTTCAATCTGACTAAGAGCACTCTGTACCTCTGAAAATAAAAGCTCCGCTCGGTTAACCACCTGTTACACATCAAATCACGTCTGCGATCAAACAACCATATTTAAAGATCTAACATCTCAAGAAAGTGAATATTGAACCTCATCTGACTCCTTTTGTATCCATTCTTGATTTTCATCATCAAACTTGAGTTTGTATGGGGGAAGGTAGACCGAGTGAATTTCGATTGATACATACCGAAAACAAGCAACCATATGCCCAAATCTGCAAGAAATTGAACATAATCTACAAATAAATCCTACAAAAATAACACATGCATAAGCTACAAAAAACCTATAGATTCTATATTCCAAAAAAAAAAAACATTCCCCCAAATCTGCAAGAGAAATATGAACATGGCGAACTAGTAAATAATTCCCACAAATACATGAAAAATCTAAACCAATTCTAATTTCATGAATGGGCGCAATGAAACTCATTTCCATAAAGACACAAAAAACTATAAGGCTTTTCAAAAAGTGGTTATAAGAAGGGAATCTATTGCATAACTGAGTCAAGCTAAAGATAACCAAACGGTTTGTTTCAATTCAACTAGATGTAATTCAAACCAAAGTTGATCATCCGAAATAATTTTGGGAATCTAGATTACAAGCATGAAAGTTTGGGAAGAATGATGCGTAACAAGCAATGCAATGTTGAATAAAATTTGAAGCAGAGTTTTGCTTATTCATACAAGAAGGAGAAAAATGATCACCCATAAAAACGAAGACAATCCCTATGTAAAGAGTGACCGCAGCCTGCCACTCTGCTTGCTGCAGCATGGTTCGAGAAACTGAGTTCCAAAAATTTCCCAAATGATAATCCCCAAGCAGCATCAGACATTATTATTCTATTTGTAGCGGGAGGAAAACCATTCATTCTTGGACACTTCAGGCATCTGTGCCACATCCAGATCTTTCCATCCTTTTCCCCATGTAGGAAAATTTCGGGCAGTTTTTTAACTGATATGGTGATGGTTCCCTGCCGATGAGTATAGCAATGCACATGTGCTTCTGATGGCATTTCACAGAAGTTGCACTGATAACTCTGAAATGCAATGAAACGAAGCATGAGAACGGTAGCCAGAGTTCTCAAAATAAAAATGCATGGATTATTTCTGGAACAGAACCAACCTGATCAAGTAAACAGTCCCGCAAAAACCGACCCAAGGGTTTGTCAAAGGTTCCATAGTATGCAATACGAAAAATATGGGGCCTCTCACACACGGTTCCCTTCCATACGCATCGGGAGGACATGGACACTAAAATACTTTGATGATCAGTAGGTGATGGCGGAAACACTTCTTCAGCAAGTAATTGCTCTTCATTCACTGCTTCTGTCTCTTTGGAATGGCTTTGACCAACTTCTAAAGGCGACAGCTTCAAAGCACTCAGTGTCGTGGACATTTGGCTGAGACTGTTCTGAGGTGTGTCTGTCTGGATGTGATGAGCAAATTTATCTGAAGTCCAATATTCATTTACAGAAGGAGAAGGATGATTATCCATAATTTCAAGAGAACAGTTCATTACAGAAGTTCCCGACATGAGAGATATTTTAGATTCCATTTTATTTATATCTTCACTTGTAAGAGGCTTCTCATAATAGGACATTGAAGTTGATGAAGGAAAAGAAGAGGGGTAAAAGGTAGTTGAGTTGCTGTAACTTGAACCTGGTGGCATAGATGAATAAGGAGCATAAGACAAGGAGGTCTCTTTACCGCCAATAAGTGAGGCAAGCTCAGCAATTGAGATGCTTTTGGCTCTCTGTAGTTCAGTGCCAAGTTCAGGTCCCAGAGACTTTTCGCTGCCAGGAATGGGATAACCAGGCACTGTTGAGATGGACCTCTCAATGACCGGTGATTTCTCTGGAATGGGCACAGGTATTGGACCATTCAAAGGACACTCTGTTTGTGAGGCTCCTTCATCAGCAAGAAAAGATGTCTCCATGGCCAAATGGTAAGCTGCGAAAACTCCATACTGTACCACATGCTTTACCTTCTTCAGTTCATCCTTGTCAGCACCTCGAAGTAAAATCTGTAAGAAACAGATGCGCTAAGTGAACACTTAATGTAGGTCTACGAAACAAGTTGTACTCGAATGGCTTCTAAAAATTGACAAAACATCTTGGATGAAATTTTCTGGCATATACTTTTCAAGCAAGGATGTACATGACAGCAATCATTGATTTGGGTGGATATAGATAATCCATCTGCAATTCATTAGAAAGAGTGCCGCAAAAATTTTTATTTCTTCAAATGAAATATAAAAATTAAGATAAGGACACACCGTGAAACCCAACGGCTTAGGACAGCCTTCAAAAAACATTAACGTCTTTGCAGATTTTTTCCCTTCATGACCAGCACTACCTAGGTCTTCAATAAACTTTTCCACACGAAATGTTTCACAGCTGCCCAACTTCAGCGATGATAGATGATCAACTGAAGGTGCTATCTGAGTTTCCGTACAGCGTGCTATGCGCTCCAGAAATGACATTTTGACATTGAGAACCAATGATATGCCTTGTGCAAGAAGATATTCCTGTGCGTATCGAGAAACTGATTTCTCCACCAAAAGGATATCAGGTTGTTGTGTAGCTATTTTTGCCACCGCCATCTTCAAATGCTCCATTTCCTAGAAAAGAATGTAAACTTGTCAGCATGAACTCATGAAAGTGAACATATAGGCTGTGCTCCAGCAACCAAGCAAGTGCCACGCTAAACTTATAAAATGGTAAACAAGTACAACCTGCTGCAATAGGGTATCTACACTAGTCAAGAGATTGGTAACACGCTGATACTCAAGCGCCCCTCCAAGGATCAACAAGCGAGGTCTATCTACTTTTGATCTCATTCGCCGATGAGCCACATTTTTCTTACAGACAACTCCTTTAACAACCACACTGTGAATAGAAAATCCAAGAAGCAGGTCAAGTAGCAGGAAGGAAGGGCCATAGAAAGTTAGACTTCTCTTTGTCCCATATTATGGCTTAATAGTAATGCAAATTAAATTAAGTAATAATTTGTCCTTTTATCCAAACTTTAATGACAATTTATAAAAGCGATAGATTGTTACTTCTGTGAAAGTTGTTCCCAATTCAAAGGATACGGAGCAAGACACGTGAGAGTAATCAGAGGAGGACTTAATGGCTTCTAGATTTCGCAAGTCATAATGCATCTAAAGACCATTCTCTAGCCATGCTATATCCAAATCTAGCAAGAGGCTGACAAATTAATAATCAGACAATTGCATTTTTTCCAATTTGTTGATACTTTTCCCTTGAACTATTTTAAACCCATTAGTAAACCAACATTTATTAGTTGATATGAAGAACATAAAACATCCTATGTGGATATTACAACAGAAAATCATACAGATTATGGCACTTACCTCTCGCTGCGGCTCCCGCATGCTATGCATTTGACCTTCACATATCCACCCGGGTCCATCCCACCACTTTGGCTTGTATCTGGTTTCAATAACCTAGCAGCCTCCCATGATAGAGAAGTGATGATTTCAAACCAACTGTTGTTATCATTTTCTTCAACTGGTAGGTTTTCAACTAGTAACAGCTGTGCTACCAGGGCCCTAAAATGTTCATCAACTACATTGCTTGTGCCCATTCTCTGTTCCTCACATGACGAATCTCTATTCGGGTCCTCTCCACTTTCGAAGCTGCTTGGTGAGTGAGCATACCCCCACTCTCCTATGTCATTCCCATAATAATCATCTTCATTGTCAAATAACATGTCTTCTCGTTCATATTCTTCGTCTTCCGGTTCAGGAGGGAGCCAGAGAAGTCCATTATTTTCAAAATCTAAGGGTTCAGCATCAATATCTGCTGAAACATATAAAGAAGAAGGTGCTTCGTTTTCATCAAACATATCAGGCTCATCTTCATTTTTTATGATAGCCGGGATTTCATCCAAACCCCTCATGTCAAAGTATTGGTGCTCAAAAGAGTTGCATAGAACTCCTGTATTGATGTTATCTTCATCAGGATGCACTTGTGATCCATCAATGTCGTTAATTCCATCAAAATCAGCTTGACCATAGTAGCCACCGACTCCTGAATAATGCCTCATTTCAGAAGCTGACTGATACACACTGTAATCATCCTCTTCATCACCGCTCCTGAAGCAGGATAAAAGCATATTTTCTGAGACAGACTGTTCCATAAAACTGTCTTCATGATTAAGGGCTGTAATTCTTGATTACTCTCAATCTCACATTGATTACAAATTATATCCATGTAGCCAGTCTAACCGGCTTTGTTTCTATCATAACTAACTAACTAACTAACAAGGAAAATTAGAAGCAAGAGCAACCAGTGATTTGAAAAGGGGGAAGAAGAAAAGATCTGCCAGCACTTGTGGGATGTGCTCAATCTCATTTGATCATTATTTATTATTTATTATTTTAAAGTTGAAAATACATTAAATATGTCAAGTGTATCAAATTAAAAAACAAAAAAAATAGAAAACTTAAATAGAACAAAATTATGAAATAAAATAAAAATATCATCTATAAAGTTTAGAGGATCTGTTTCAATAAAGTTATTAGATTGTTTTAAATGTATAAATTGATGATTAGTCAATTATATTTTTGTTTTGACACAAATGACCTGAAAAGGTACATTACCCTTTCATTGAGTATTCGTATTGCTTTAATGATGAATTCCCAAGGCTTGCCACAAGATCCCTCCTAAGTGCTGATAAAATTTCCCTATCAAGACTTTCTAATTTCATAGATGATCGATGTAGGCTCACACCAGATTGTTGCCCTTGTTGATAACAACCAACCGAAACGGGAAGGGAGCAAACAATATTGTTACTACTATTAGCGGTGACAACAGATTTGGTACTGATAAAGCTTGAAGTTGATGCTGAAGAACTATGATCCAAACTGAGGACCTGATTATTACTATTACAACTAGCTAAGCCCTGCTTCCATTGCTTGTAGCAAAAATTGCATACCCGAACCTTGTCCCTCTCATCCGACAAGTTCCTTTGGTCGCTAGATAGAGCAGGAGCTAAGTTTGAGGTACAGCTGGCACAAAAAATTTTGCCACAATGACGACAATGGTGCCTGCGATTAGTTAAGTTGAATAGGGAATCACACCCATAGCATACTGTACAACTGTTTTTGGCCATCCAAAAAACCCTGGACACATTTGTCGACTCAGATTGAGGTGGCCAAGGAATCCATGACTTGACGATGCTCACAACTTCAGAGAATGTCCTCCGTCGAGCAACCATTGACAAATACAACTTCTTCCCCGTTCATTGTGACAGGTTCATCTGGCACTCCTGATAGGCAACGATCTGAATTGGAAATTCACACAAAACAAAGAAGAAGAAGAACTAAATCACTCCATGAGATCCAAGCTACCGTATTGACAACTCCAATACAAACCTTCGCGGTCTACATCAACAAAGGATCCACAACCTTGTTTGAGGAAGTTCAAGGTTATCCATTTCAGAATTTAACCAATTCCACTGTCACAAATCCATCTGCACAATTACACAAGGATTACCGCCTAAACCCACGTCAAATTAAACTCATAAAAGTGACCGAATTCAATAGAAACAAAAGCTCATAGCAGAGAAGATCTCTCTCTACCATCACATAGAAGACTCAAACACGCTTCTCAGACAATGCTAATTGAAATGGTCATATTCATCCGTCGTCTTCAATCACTCCACGCATAACCGTTAACTTCTCATTTCAAATATTCAGAAGGCGTGGAGATGAACCAGATTGAATTATAGTTTTAAACAACCTAATGAACCAATCAGACAAACTGCTGGTGATCAAAAACGAAATTGAAGCAGGATCGCATGAAATTCTGATTAAAATTCCCGCTGAAATCACGTACAACAGTTTTTTTTTTTTTCTCGGTCAAATTAAGGCACAAAGAATACGATTGCGCCTCAGAGTTAACGGACTCCTCTGCACGGAAAACTTAAAGACGGAGAGAGGTTATTCAGATATAGTCTTGGGAAACAAACACGGACCAAGAAACGATCCTATCCTTTTTCTATCTTAATAATCAAGAAAGCTTCAATTCTGGATCGCGATTGTTCATGAAACTTCCACTTCCGACGTGGTTCATCCAAAATATTCATATATAGAAGAATATCAATCAAATTCAATGACGAAGGATGACATTGGTAATTCTGTGAATAAATTGCAACGCCTCCAAGTAATTGTATAGCAATTTTATTTTTTCCGATAAAATTAGGAAATTAAAACAAAAAAAAAATAACTAGAAATCTTTGTCTTTGTGGGGATTCAGTGACAACTCTCCATTCTCTTATTCTTCCATCGTTTTTCCGTTTCGCAGCAAATAGTCGTTGTTGTCCCCTTCTCTAATTCGCGTGACCCAGAAACCGAAAACTGCTGACGTGGCCGCATCCCATCACAACATTATTCAAATATGTTACATGTAAATACATCGGTTGTACCTTTACACACACACACACACATAAATATTCAACCACTTCAAAAAATTACAAAATTTACTTTTAACTGCCATGCAAGAAGTTTTCAGTGATCTAGACTTGATTCTTATTTTATTCTTTAATAAGTGATTATTTTTCACCTTGTATATTTAAAGAGGATTTCAGCATGGAAGTATGAATGGATAAGTATGAAGTATCATGAGAATTATTCAAGCTTATTTATTTAAAATTCAAATATAACTCCATATTAAATGACAAATAAATAATTAATATTATTATTATAAAAAAATAAATTTGGGTCTTTACACTATTCTCGCATTTTATCATTGGTCCTTGTATTTTTTTTTTTATGTTCTACGTTCCAAAACTTTTGTTTTTTAGTGTTTTAAATTCCTTCATGAACAAAGTATGGGAATCTTGAAAAGACTTAAAACATTAAAAAATAAAAGTATAGGAATTTAAAATATTAAAAAAAATACAAGGATCAATAGCAAAATATGAGTAAAGTGTAGGGATCTAGAGTTATATTTTTCTTATTATTATTTAATAATTGATCGACACATTAGACTGGGAACATGTTGCTGTGGATAAAATATTTATGAGTATTTTTATTTTATAGGAAAAAGTATATTAGATATATCAACACTTACATGTTGGCCAAAAAAACATCAACACTTACAATATAGTTTGTTTTTTTTTATTTTATAAACAACATTTACAATATAGTCGAGAGTATATAACTGTTTGGCAGGATTAGAATCAAATTTTGTTAGGCCCAATTAAGGGATAAGAATTTTAAAATTACAAAATATTATTAAAACTTGGGTGTTTTTTGGCCAAATTATTAAGACGTGGGTGTGAATACGCATTATTTTTTTATCAGGAAAAAATTAATTGCATCATTTGGGACACCAATGGGGTTAGGTCTAGTAAAATGAACTAATCTCTTATAATATGACGAATTAAGGTTCGAATCTTTATCAAAAGAGATGTACATATTCTGCACCTCATAGTGCCTTAAACAAATTGCCTCTAATAGAAAAATACACTTGGATAATGAAAAAAATAAAATAAAATCTCATTTAAGGACCACACCATGCCATCCCCCCTCTCTCCCACACAGCACTATCACTAAAATTATTATAAAATAATTAACAACCAAATTAATACGCATCTATCATATATGTTATGCTTACACAAAGTTTATAACATATAGTTTATAACTTGTTAACAGTATGATTTTTTTTGATAAATTTTATGTAAAACATTGATATGAAATGATACTCTTTCTCTAGACCTCTATATATACGACAAATAAGAGTCTTTTTTTTTTTTTTAAATTTTGTCTAAACATAAGAAACAACTATCTATTATCCCTTGCACTTATTAAGAAAATTTACCCTCATTAAGTTAGTATAATTAAATCTATGACCACCACATGTCAAATAATGAATAAGGATATTTTATAAAGACTTAAATCTTAATCACATTTATTGATATCAATTAACTGTAGTTTTTAATCTGTGTGAAACATATTTAAAGATTATGAGAAAGTAATCCATCCGATCCATTTATAAGGTTGAAAAAGAAAGGTTTTTTTGGTTCTATTTGTAAGTTATATTATTAATTTTTAAATAATATTTTTTCTTTTACCCTCAATTAAAAGTACTTTGTGGAAAAAATATATTATTAAAATGTGTATGTGATAGGGACAGTTGAAAACTTGTTAAATTTTTATGTAGAATTAATAAATTATAATATGTTTCTTAATTCCAATGAAATATATTAAAAATAATTTATAAATGGGGCTAAAAGAGTATGTTGATTGTAGATGTAGAGGCTAATATAACATAACATGTAGGAGACGAGATGTTATGATAATTAATGCAAAAAAAAAAAAAAAGATTGGGTTGCAAATATAATTATGGTTTCCAGTTGTGTTGTTCAATTATTTCTCACAAAAATTGATTTAGCATTCCATTTGATTTAATTTTAAACCGATATGTATGGAATATTTAATAAATTAGATATGATATGTCCTATCTATCTTAAATTTCCTTTTCCCACCTCATGTGCCAAGCTCGAGCCTTGAGATTAGGAATAAAAACTGTGTAATCTATCAAATAAATTCAACCAATCATCAAAATCAGATGAAGAAAATAAGTAAAGGGTTATTTAACGCATTAATTACAAATAACCAATCTGTCTATATAAGAGAAAGAGTGTAGAGACAATATTGGATCTTATGTTAGAAGAAAGGAAAAGACCTGTAAGTTTCACTTTCACACGAGTAATATTGTTGATCGGTCATGATCGATCTCTTGTATTGTATGTCATAAGCCAGAATAATTAATTTGCATTATATTATTGATTTTTTTGTGACCATTTTTGTTGAAATTAAACTTAAGCTTTTTTTTTTAATGAGAAAGAATTATTGGGATCGGCATTGGATATAATTAGCTCGTGATAAATGAAGATATGGTTTATAATTTTAAATGATATTGATATATTCAATTATCGGCAGAGAAAGCATAGTACAAGCTTATCGATCTCTCTAACAAATCTAAACCAAATTGATTAATATAATTAATTAGCATATCACAATACCTGCTGTATCATTTCATTTAGCATAAGTGCATGAATCTGGTCTTACGGAACTATCTGACTTTATCCTCTCCAAAAGGGGAAAAAAAATGCACATATAATGCAGACCGAGTGCGTACAGAAGGGACAATTTCTCAAAATTTATCAACATCATATATTTATTCATTGATAACAAATTAAAGAGATAAATTTATTTTAGCAAAACTTATCCTTGTAAACTTTTTAAAGGTGATGAGAAAAACTAGACTGACCAATTAGTTATTAGGCCTAACTTTAGTATACATATATTAATATATATCACTATAATTTTGAATCAATTGAGATGGTCGAAAAATAATTTATAATTAAAAATTTGATAATTTTTTTCTTTAATTTGATGTCTTCTTGACTATTAAATATTTATGAAATTTAATAAAACTTACACTCAATTTATTTTATATATGTTTATTTATTTTAATGAACTTGAGAACTTCAAAATAATTTTTCATAAAAATTTAATTTTATATAAAATATTGTGTTGATTCATTTGCACAATTCAATACTTTATACTTACAATTATATATATAATTAAAAAAAAGTTTGACTCTGAAGAATAAATAAACATAACAGATTTCATAAAATATATTGTTATCACTATTAATTAGTATAAAGTAAACCATAGCCCTATCTTACAAATAATTCAAAGAATCATCTATCTGCAATTCATGCTCATCCAATATGACATAAGGCTAAGAGTTCCAAGAAATTAGTATCATATATCTAATGAAAGCTGATTTTCAATTTTAAAGCTATTCTTTGATTTTCTTTATAAAAAAGGACAATAATGTAAAATATAAAATAACCCCATTTAAGACAAATTCCCATGGTTGGCCGCTGCCATAGATAAAGATAACAAGACCGTTTCGCATTATCTTAAACTGATTTAAGACATGATTCAATATGGGACTCTCTACCTGATCAGCATATATATATATATATATATATAAAGGCAATATATATGATCTGATAATTTAAATTGAGGCATGGCAAGAGTTCATGTTCATCCCTTTGATTCCTCTGCAACGAGGACTTGCCACCACTTCACTTCCAAACAAGAAACTTTTACCATATGGATGAAATCTCTGATCCTAAATGGAAATGGCTGTACTGTGTTTAACTCCCAAGGCCAAATTGCGTATCGTGTTGACAATTATGACATCAGGTGTGCACATGAAGTTTTTCTCATGGATCCAAAAGGCAATGTCTTGTTTACCATACTCAGAAAGGTACAATCTCATAATAATTTTGGTTGTACATGTTCATGCTACGTATAGTTAATATGCTTGTGTTCCATACATCGACGCTCAAAAATCAAAATGCATACTTTATATATGTGTGCATTCGAAATGTCTAAATGATACTTAGAGTCAAAGCTAATAAACTCAAATTTCATGGTGTTTTGTTTTTGGTAGAGGCATAAGTTCACAAGGGTTTGGGAGGGCTACAGATACAATAATGATCAGAAAGAACCAAACTTTCGAGTCAGATCATCAAAATTAGGCTGCAGGGTTCAAAGAGAAGGTTTGACGACATACGAAGTTATGCTTGGACTGGACAAGAATCAACCATATTCTCACACAATTGAAAGCAGCACTGGGAAGTCATCTTTTTGCAAAATCTCAGATCAGTTCGGAGGGCTAGTTGCTTGGGTAAATTATAAAAAATTCTGCTTATATCTAAATATAATTAATATTGAGCTTATGTAGGTTATAAATAAGCTAGCTATCATGATCAATTTATATAAAAAAAAAACATAATTAACACTTATGTATATACATGTTTTTATATTTCTTTCTGAGCAGTTAAAAAGAAAGAAGGCAAGCTGTGGAGTAGATTTGGGAGAAGATGTCTTGTCAATGGTAGTGGAACCAAATATAGACCTTTCTCTTATTATGGGGCTTGTTGTTGCTTACTGCCTCATCAACTCTAAAATGTAATGTTTAGTGGTTAGAATTAATATAGTTGTACTTCATTATAGCTGGAGATCAACCCTTTATATAATTTACATCCAAGAACGTAATAAAATTTTACTATATAATATATATTTGTGTTTTGACTTTTAGAGATATCAAAACATGCAAACGATGAAGTCAACAGGTCTGTTACTCAAAGGTTGCCATTATTTTTAATTTATATGAAGGACAAGATCAAAAAAGAAAACTATATCTGCCTTCTCTAATATGAAGCAAACAAAAGTAAGGAATTAAAAGAGAAAACTTTGCCATCTCATCAGTTTAGAAAACTATGACAAGATCAAAAAGACTTAATGATGAATGGAAAAGAAGTTTCTAATTACTTAAAGAAAATCTTGAGCAATATAATTGGGAATCGGCCAATTGATGCATGCTATATATATAGCAGCAAGGCAAGGCAAGATGTTCTTTGAAGGAGTATAAGATCCGGCTTGTAGGTCTCATGGAATACTAACGTTTGGCTGTCTCTTGAGGTTCCATTCTCAGTGGACAGTGGTGAACCATCCAACACCTATACTCCTCTTATTACTTGTTGCTTGCATGTTTTCCTTCCCTATATATAACTATATACCTATTATAAACTTATGTTCCCCTACTTATTCCTTTCCTTACTTTTCAACCTTTTGATTGTGGGTCATAGCTTAACCTAGCTAAATTTTTTCTATTTCTTCTCCTAACAGGATGGAAACAGGCTATGTAGGTCAAACTTTGACCAAATAGACTTAAATTTAAAACAAGGGCTTATAACTTATGTCTAAGCCTGAACTTATGTATATAGTTTTTTTTTTCTTTTAAATTCAAGCATTAAGTGTTTTTTTAAATGTCTATATATTTGAATTATATAGGCTTTTAAAGGTTTAAGAGATTAGGTCTTGAAGATCTTAAAGTAAGCTTTGAGTCTATTTAAAACCTTCCATAAAATATTCTCAAAACTTATTTAAAATTTACATATTTAACTATCAATGATTGTGTCTGAATAAAGGAGTCCTTCATAATGTGTGAATCAACATTCAAATATCTATTAAAAAATATGCTCATATTTAACACTCTATGTTTTGTAAATGATTTTTTTATTTCAATAGGAGGACACGTGTACACAATTAATTCAAAAAAATCAAAATATTCTCCACTTATTCCTTTTCTTAATTACTTTCCAACCTTTTGATTGTTGGCCAGTGCTAAACCTAGCTAAGACTTTCCTATATACAATACTATTCCTTCTCCTTAAGGGCTTTCCTTTAATTTATCGGAAAAACAAGTAGCAGCTTAGCTACGCAAATGATCGGTTAATTAGCAAGAGAAAATTAAATTTGCAATTTGCTAGGGAATAATTTATATATAATGTGATTGGATTATTACATTTATGATCTGGTCTTGGACTTTGCTGATAACAATGATGCAGATGGCTAGTTGCTCAAAGCGGAAGTGTATAGATATGAAAATGGTAATTATAAGGGAAACGCAACATAATATATTTATATATATATATATATATATAATTATATTTGATAGGTGCATGTGTGTTAGGTACTGGTAGGCTAATCAAGTTTGGTTTGAGTAAGCTTATGTGCGTTGGACAGATACTTGTTCCTCAGCTCAGCAACATCAATTTCTCCGAAGTGATTCTCAGGAATCCAGTTTCCGGTGTTTGGATCTCTCATCCAAAACACTTTCTCTTTCACCGTAACAGTTCCACTCACTGACTGATCTGGTGGTCCCTCCACCTTCCTTGCCGCCGTCTCAGCCGTCCCCAACCTTCCACTCTCAGCCGCAACTGTGTGACATCGCTTGCTGCATCATCAAGTACTCCGTATCATAACAAACTAATTAAGAACACATACACAAACATACATATTTTATGGTATAGATAATAAGCTACGGAAGAAGATTACAGGGTGGGAGACATAACCTGATGAGAAGGAGAAGTGGGTTGACAGAAATCTTAGCCATTACTGTGAAGGAAGAAGCGATGTACAGATTGAAAGTTGAAGAGAATTTATGGGGTTTGTAAATATATAAGCTCACGATGTAGGTTTCCAGTAAAAGCATGAGCTAATAAGATATATTAAATTATTATTTTTTTGGACAAGACTTTGATTAGATTATCATGTGTCTTTGGGCAGATTCTCTAATACAAACTATACAAGATTTGGTCGGTCTTTCATTCTGTGTTTGTGCGCTTAATGAAATCGAAAAGGATGTGGTTTTTCTGCGGGAGTATTTTAAAGCAGGCATGATTAATATTAACTTGATCAAAATTCCCAAAGAAAAATTGTTAATGAATTTCTGTCATCTCAGTTATTATTTTTTTCATTTCATCACCAGTGTGCTAGGAAACATTGAGTATTATGTGCATGAAGTAGCTGCCTCATGGGTATTTCAATTATATCCTTTGGTATATTTATTCAACGCAACTGCTTGTTTTAGATTTGAATTTGAAATTCCAGGATAAACAAATTAAATTCTCTTGACTAATGAAACTAAGAGACCTCCACATCTTAGCATTTATAAATATATAACCCGGAAGAAGGGCTTCCTTGTTCCTCGCTCAAATTTTTTTCCTCTCAGGAATAAAGCAAAGCATGCACGGTTTTTGGACAGATGCCTCTCATTTACTCGAATCAAACATTATATATAGTATTGAATATCAAATAATTGCATATAAAAATTCTCTCTTCTAACGTTAAAGAGTCTAGTGAAATTTTTAATGGTATTTTAACTAAATGTGACTCCAAAAAACATAAAATACTATCAAAATTTTGGCGAAATTTGACATTTTCTAAAAACATAAATTAAATAAGCATTTAAAAACTCATATCAATTTTTTTCTAAATTACACACACACACCCCCCCCCTATTAAGCAATACATGTCCACACAAAATAATGCCCAATTGTGTATAAGAGGCAAAAAAACGAAAGGAGGGAGAAAAAAAAAGCCACTTGTTGCTGTAAATTAACCAAAAGAGATTAAAGAATAAGAAAATGGACAGTGTTATTCCTTTTTTAAAAAAAGAAAAGAAAAAAAGACACTTAGCTTGTTATTCTTTGTTCAAATCATATTAACGTGGGCAAAATTTGTACTAGCTTTATTCTTTGCTTTCTTCAAGGCATTTGATGCCATAATCAATTAATTAACCATTGATAATTCTGTCACAAACATATTGCATGTTTTGCCGAAACGTGGGGAATTTTTCAAGATACGAATGGGTGATGAAATGCAAAATTGTCATATTGATTATATCATTAATCATTAAACACTTTCATCTTCCATATATTCTACAGTACACAGTGAGAATGTTTTGCATGCTTTAATTAGAACATATTCTTAATCCAATTGGAAGGAGAAAGTTGATTGTAGAGACTCCTCTATGAGATACCCATACAATAAAGCCACAGTTCAAATATCTTTAAAAAAGTATTAACGCTTTACAGCTTTAAAGCCCAAAATTGGGTTCTCATCTGAAATTATGTTTACACGGACAAAACCGTGTAAGGGTTACAGAGGTCAGGACATATCAGAGTCTAAAATGTTCCTACATCTCATAGGCGGAACATTATAGATAGAGAAATCATAGTGGTCATGCGAAGATTCCCGTGCGAGCAAATCAGCACAATTGTTTACCTCTCTGAAAACATGGTCAAAAGTAACCGTCCAATTTCTCATAATAAGCTCCCTTATTTTCTTGATGGTTGCCGCAAGAGGATGGCTATCAGAGAAATTATGTTGAATAAGAGATAGGGCTTCCATAAAGTCAATGTATAAGTTAATCTTGGTAAGGTTAGCATTCCTACCAATCTGAAGACCTTCTAAAATGCCTGATAATTCAGCTGCAGTACAGGGTTGATATCCAAGAAATTTAGAGAAACCGATAATCCAATTTCCTTTTTCATCGCAGATGACTCCACCACAAGTTGCAGCACCGAGTGAGTTAACAGAACCGTCAACATCAAGCCTAGCCCATCCTTCCTTCGGAGGATGCCATTTAGACTCGGATCTAAGTCTGTTGTCATTCAAAATATCCACTCTTGATAGAAGCCACATATCATTTATGATTTGTTGGGTACAAGAAAAAGCTATATCTTTGTCTTGATTGTCATCTTCAGAATATAATCTCTTGCATCTCGCTTTCCATATGTTCCAACAGACATGAGCAAAGAGCTTCTGCCAATTAATTTTTCTTATGCTAGTACTCCCTGCTTCATTTCTAGCATTCCAAACTATCCAGTCCTGCACGTTAAGAGAGAAAAAATTATTTAGCTTGGAAGGATTGACTAGCTTTAGCCAAACCTCCCGCGCTTCCTTGCAATCATGTAAGATGTGAATTGAAGAGTCAGGAGAGTTACAACCAAAGGTACAGTTTCGTTGTATTGGGTTGTGCCCTTCATCAGTTGTAAAATTACTCTATAGGCGATCCCAAGCCGCTCTCCATAAGAAACACTTGATTTTTTTCATATGTAGGCCGCTTCCAAATTTTAGACCAAATATTAGAATTATTTTGTTCGTTATGGGCTTCTAGCTTTTTATAGGCAGATTTTTAAGAAATTTCCATCAGAGGAAGATCTCTAACAAAGGGCATCATTAGCACCATGAGGGTTAGGAGGTTGAACAAGAGCAATTTGATTAATCACATCAGGGTGAAGATGACGATTAAGAAGGTTGAAATTTCATCTTTCTGAAGGTGTGCATAAATCAGAGATTTTGGCGTGAAGAATAGATTCAACACTAGGGAGAGCATATTTAACAAGAGGTTCAGGAAGAGGAGCCCATTTGTCATACCAAAAGGATATTTGGTTACCCTTACCCACTCTCCAACCGACTTGAGACATAAAATTTTCCCAAATTTTGCAAATACTGCTCCAAGTGTAAGAAGAAGAACTTGGTTTATAGACCATTGAAATAGCCATTTTGCTGCATTTGTTCACACTTTACAGAAACAGCTTTCTCATGTGTCCAAGTCGATTGATGAAACTTATACCAAGCAGAGTGCTTTCTCTATTTAATTGTATAGTTGGTTTCCCTGTAATGATCAAACATTTGCCCTTACGCTTCATCCATTTAAATATAGCATATGGATATTTAAATTCTGGTATGTGCATTTGGAGTAACAAATTATAAGGTTGATTGTGACGATTTCATACACTAACCGCTATTTCAAAATCGTCAGTTAAGTTTTGCTTTTGACAAGAGGTTTCAAGCCTTACTAGTGCCGTTCAGCTATTTTTAGGGAAACTCCTGCAAATTTAGGAACCAAGCGGACCAAGTTTTTGAATTTTATAGACTACAATTCAACTTAACAAGGTTGCTTAAAACACCAACAATCCCAAGATATATACTGAATATGCACAAGTCTGTTATAAAGTAGAATAAGACTTGTCATTCGTTACATGATTATATTACAAAATGTCAGCAAATCCGCGAACAGAGACCTCATGTCCTTAATCATATTGGAGCCCTTGATGGGATGCAAAAGCCGTTGAAGTTCAATAATATGAACTTCAAATCTAAGGACCAAAAAATAACAATAATGATTGGAGGTAGGGATGTGGGAGGGGGAGGAGAGCCTATTCCTAGTGAAATCAGTATTTCTTAAGAATTAAGACCTAATTCTCACTTTTGCCCCTAAAATCCTATAATCTATATAGAACATAATGGTTACAGATGATTCCAACACAAGAAGGAACTAGCATGGCTTGTTAATGGAGGAAGGGAGAGACCGAACTATATCAAAGGAGTTTTGATGCCATTGACCCCTGAGAAAACCCATTAGCAACACCTGAGGGTTTCTTCTTGAAATTTGTAATGCTACAATGAGGACAAATATATTCTAGACCATCTGTTTTTGCATAATCCTGCACAAGTTGTGAATGAAATAATATGGTGAATCCTCGACACGAAGAAAAGGTAATGAAATTCAATTTCCCTCACACAAGATAGCATTAGACTATTCATTGGCAACAAAGATTGGGGCAGTACCTTAAATGCACCAAGACCTTGACGTCTGTCACAGCCAAAGTGGGCCCACTCGCCACATATGCCACAATTCACCCAATCCCCGGCAGCACTACTGTTGAACAGTTCAAAAGTTGTAAGCAAAGATTTACACAAAATGCGAATAGCTGCTACTAATTGTACACAATTTTCAATAACAGCAACATCTCTGGTTACGGTCATGAGCCAAGAATAAATTAGATGAAAATCTACAACTTCAGCACTTTTCATGGAAGGGGGTTTTAAGAGAAAAGAATCTGCATGTGATCGCGAAAAGCAATAGCATATCTGAATACAGTCAGGAAAAGGGAGAACAAAAACCTGTGACACAACAAGCAGCACTCCCCATCAACATCATCATGAGCTAACTCATATTCGAGAAGGTAAGTTTCATAATGCCTTTTGAGTGTATTTCCAACGCCCTGAAAAACCAAGATAAATTATACAGATAATCTTAGCTGTTGCGTGTTATAGCTAGTTAACATCGAAAACAAAAAACCATTAGATAGATCATCACATGGATTCTCAACTAGTTTCTGGAACCATTACCAAAGCTTTTTAATCAATATGCAAGAAGCCCTCTTGAATTTTAGGTGATTCGCAAATAGCACTTAACTTTCAAAATCAGAAATGAGGTCCCCAAATTTCACACTTCAAGATATAAGTCCTTCTGTCTATTTTCCATCAACCATGTTATCTCGAGCCACATTTTTATTTTGGGCCAACGTATCAAAAGCCACTTTAGACTCCCCTACAACACCCTAAATTGGCCAAACTGACACCAAAAATGAGAGGGAGGTGGAAGCTTGTCACATTGATTTCAGGAAGTTAAAGGTGGCAAAGAAGTTAAACCCATTAAGATAAAAGTAGATAAAGGACCTGCTTCCTGAATTGTGAATTTAATTTCTAGTTTTCAAAGCCTGGGATTTATTTGCATTAATAGATAATAAAATTAAGATTAAAAATATATAAGTCAACAAAGGAATTATATATTAATCCTACGGTTGGCTAAAAGTTTTGTACTTTTTATCAAACAACTAAATCTAAAATTAATAAACCATTTATTCTAAATTACAAACCCTAAATTCCAAATTACTATTACATCGTATGTTAATTCAAAAGCCTTTTTTTTTTTCCTTTTCATAATGCATCAATTCAACACAATGTCTTTTCCTTGGTAGGGCACAAAAATGGGCCAACTTCGGACACAAAATGGTAACATACTGATAGATCTGGTTATACCGGCACTGCCATTGCCTATTGCCCCCAGTATCCAGTGAAGAGTGCATACTGACAAATTAATCTCACAAAAAGAAAAAACAATGAGAAAGAGGCAAGGCATCAAACATACAGTCATTCTATTGGTGGTTGTGTAATTGCGCATCTTTGAGAAGATTTGCCCTTTCCAATTGATGCCATTGCCAACATGGAATCCTCCCCTGGTAACCACCTAAGAAACAACAAACAAATTTATCAACATACTCCCCAAATTTGCTGAGCACAATCATCATCAAAAGTGAAAACCCCAATTGCTCACCTCTTTATACAAGTTGTAGAGATCAAGTCGTTTCCCATTGAGTATGGCATCAGGAAACTCAGCAAGCCCTCCTTGAGGGATTAATCGACTATGTCCTCGAAGCATTAGAAACTCCATGACATCTTTCAAAAATTCCTCCTATGAAGAACAGTGACTTAATAGAAATCCAGTAGAAGTTTCTTGATAAATAATTATATCATAAAAAGATCTGAATACAGCCAACTGGTTTAATTTAAAATTCTTTTTCACTGCAAAGTGATGGAAGTGTGTGACTTATCAAAATTTAACCTCACATGGTATGCACTCAATCAAGTTCTACTTCAGATACAGCCTCAATTCTTCCCCTATTTCCACATTAGGGGGCTCACTGAAGAATATAATGCAACTCACACTTTACCATGCTATCTCTTTGAATAACCAATCACAAGCATTAAGAAAGTCTCCATCAGTGTATTACCTTTCATCCAAGTCTCACCCAATGCCAAAGTATTAGATTGCTAAATGAAATAGTGTACCCACACAAAAAGTTGTATCACAGGAAACAATCAAAGAACTCACCTCAGAGCAAGTTTGGATCGGGCCTCTGCCACAACCATGTTTTTTCAAGGGCAGTGGGTTCAAGGAAATAATCTGTTTAGACTGAGCTGAGCCTGAAAATGACCTTCTCTGTGTTGCAGAACTTGAACCAGTAGTACTGCGCTTTGCAGGGACAACAACTGGTAAACTAGCTTCAACTTGGGCACCATCATAACCATCTGTCTCAGAAGGTCCAGAAAAGAGTGTCATTCTATGGCGATGAACATGAGGGATGGGCCTCATTGCAGACACTTTTAATCTCTGCCTAGCTGGAGTTAAGGATGTGCCAATTCCATTCACCATTCTTGTATCCTTTTCCTCTTCATCTATTCTTTGAATAGTACTTTGCCCAGTTAAAACACCATCTTGAAGGCCAGGGCTTGCCTCTTGACTTGGCTCATACCTTTTTCTAGTAGGAGGGGGTGGTTTCAACCAACCAGGGGGGCTGCTGAAAATGATTTTGCCTCCACCACTATCTTTCCCTTGACTTTGATAAAAGAAAAGAAGGCGCTCAGCATCATCTTCCCCAAATGAAGCAATAGGCAACCCCTGAATGCTAGCAATCCCAAGTACAACTAAACTTCGATAAGTAACATTTGGAGCTAGCTGTCGCAAAACCTGAAGGTTGAGTCAAGAAATTATCAGCAGAATACATGATAAATAAAGAGAAGACAGCCCATTTTCAGTGCAATTAAGCCCCAATTCTTATAGTACATGAACTTTAACGCTACATTGAACTGAATCTCCAGCTACTTGTGAGGCAAAACTCTTCCCAACCAGCCAATAATTGTTCATTTTCAGCAATGCAAGAACTTACCATATTGAACTCTAAAGTTCCCATTAAAAATACATTTTATGAGGAAGGCAGTAGATAGATTGATGCAAGGATTTAGGAAGACCCAGATTGATAGTCAGTCAAATGATTGAGTGATATCAATTATCAGCCCATTTAAATACTACAGCACTTCTCATTTGAAAGGGGCAAGGTTGATGATAGAGAAAGCAGAAGCACATTTATACTACCAGCCTAGAAGTTAGCTTCCTAATATGATTTCCCCAACTAAATTTTAACATATCATATCAGCATCTTCCACTTTGGTTAGTCTATTATTTGTAACATTTAGCTTTAGCTAGTAAAGAAGAGCAAAATTCAATGATGTGAGAACATATTGCTGTTGTTCCATTTTTGCATGCAGGACCTTTGTATCATCATTTAGGTGTCAAAATTTCAGAACTCAATTTCATATAAATTGAAAAATGGAATATCCACATTTACATCAAGTAATGGTGCAGAACCTAGATACCTAATTGGCGTGCAAAACTGAATATATTAAACAACTATTCACTCATTCAGCATGGCAAAAAACTCGACCAAATGAATCAAATTGCCATTCAGTGAAAGCAAATACAGAGATGGGGCAGAAAAGCAATTTTTTGTCTTTTAAATTCATGTGAGGGTGATTAACATAAGAGGTAAAGGTCCAGAGGTAGTACGATTAATGTAATCAATCCTAACGGAGAACTTGACGTCAGTAGCATTGTAAGAAGGGTGATCTGATAGATGGGAAGAATACATTCATGTTCCAGATTTCATTTTTGCACAGAAACCTACCAAAATTAGAGGACCACTTCTCAAATACTTAAGCTCCCAAAGCAAGTGAGCAAATACATGCTGTGCTGATGCACAATTACCACCACTATATTAGATATAGAACCAGAACCTTAATGAGGACCTAGTAAGAAACTAGCAAGAAAGTGTATCTTATTCAACGCTAATAAATTTAAAAAAAGCACCCACGTAAAGTTTTGAGATAAAGAGAGTGAAAAATATAGTAATGAATAAAACCTGCGAAGCCCATAGAGGAAGCTTCAAGCAAACTTCAAATACAGCTGCTCCACAAGCAATTGAGGCAGATCTACGAGGTTCAGAGACATGCTGTTTGTTTCCCTCATCAATTTGGGCATGAACTAGTTGATTCTTCTCAATTATCTCATTTTTTATATGATTCTCCAATAACTATAAACAGAAAGGTCAGGGAATAAGAATTTCAAAGTTTTAGTTAGCCAACTTTACTTGCACACTTCATGTCTAGAACTACCTTATACCATGATTTTGAACTGCGCATTTGATATAAAGAAATGGTTGATTTAGACAGGTTATACAAAAAGGGAAATTGTCTGAGAACAATTTTCAATCCAAAATTAAAATTTAATATTTTCCCAGAGAAAAATAAGAATTACCTCCCTAAGCACACTGCGCTTGAAAAAATCTTGGTTATGTAAGATTGATGTTTAACACATTTCTAGCTTCAGTAATGCAACTTCAACAATCACCACAATACTTGGAAATTACCTGATCATTGAAGCACGTTTGAGCACTACCAGACACCAGAAGTGAGATATGGGCTGAACTACAGGTTGATATATCACATCGCATGGTAACAACTCCTCGAGAAAAAGTGGCTGCTTGAAGAGGTGGTGGGGGAGCACTGTGACAGGGGAAAAGGGCCTTGATATATTACCGGATGTCAATGCTCACCAATGACCAACAATCTCTCAAAAACACAGCAAAAATATTTTTAAAAAAGAAAAAGGCTTGTTACCCTATTGGTCAATTTAGTTTCGTAAGAGTTTAATTATATTGCCCCAGTCCCAATATCAAAGTTGCTGCCCTAGTGATTTCAAATTGACCGAGCATGATGCCACCTCTACATCAGAAACTTTGGCTGATAATGCAATAATCTTTCTGCTGAAGTGGATATGGCATGGCACAATCCACATCAGTAATGACAATGTCATATTAGGGCATACTGACAGAGGGGACTAATGCCTAGGTAGCAATAGCATCAATTTGAAAGTTATGGGGGTTTCAACAACAAGAAGCCTTTTCTCACTAAGTGAGATTAGCTACATATATCGGACAACACTATTGTGCTCTATCAACAACCAGCTCCCTAGATGTATCATCTACCTATCTTTCTAAGGCTAAAAATCATATGCTAAGCCCTCTTCACTGGCATCTTGGTAAGCATATGGGGGTTTAAAAGTAAAAATTGGGGGGAGGGGGTTAAATTTTTGCGCAAGGGAGACTGGTAATTAAACCCCTACTCTAGCCCCCCCCCCCAAAAAAAAAGAAAAGAAAAGAAAAGATCTAAATTCTAACATATTGGAAATCATCCAATGTGTAGTTAGTAGGCATATACATGATATTAACATACCTAAACTTGCCATGGAGCTTGCTCCCCCGTATCTGAAAAGATTAAAGAAGACCATGAAAAAGCTGCCTGCTTAAGGAAAAATTTTGACAAGTAGCTATAAAACAAAATAACAAATAGAGGCAACTAGAATGATCAGAGGTAATTAGCAAGGATCTTTAAAATGCCTCTACTGAGAGACCACTATGTTGAATAATGAATAAATCATGGAACCCAACTTTAGGATAAGAAATGATTCCCTGCATGTAAAAATAATGATCCCAGGGCTTTCACTAAAATGAATGCAATAAGTGCCAAATAAATCATGTTCATGTATAAAAAAATAGAAAAATTTGATGAGAATATACGAGAAATAATTGATCATACTTCAATGATTAAGAGTGATTTGAGTCCATCCTCCAATGATCTCAACAGTGACTCATCCTGGGAAAACAAAAGGAGAAGAGGGGAAAGCGCATGAGTAATTGGGGGGAAATCATGTGCATCTAGCATATAAATTCACATCATGTAAGCATAAACAAGTAAGCTTATACAAGGCTATAGCGCATATATATCATGATGTAGTATTCAACAAATGCTTACCACAATGGAAGGCGCACCACAGATGAGAAATCTCAAGTTCACTTCATCATCATGTATCTTTATAGCAGGAAGACTGCCTGAGGAACTTTCCTCATCATCTTCACACACCTCAGGAGGGTCAACATTGATCTGAAGACAGTCTCCAAGAAGGTGTGGCCCTACATTGTCACTAGAATCATGTTTCTCACCGGGAAGGACTTGATTGTTTTGAACACAGTAAAACTCAAAAGAAGCACGGGCAAGATGAAAGGCATCCCACGTATGCGTAGAAGAGCTGCAATTATGTCATTAAAAACATGAAATATAAGTCAAGTCTTAAATTTCTTAACAAACCCACTCATGTCAGGTGAAAAGTGGAATGCGCACACACAAACATAAATACACGCATGCATGCATATATGAAGCCAACTAGACTTCTTGCTTTGCCTTCTCAGACACAGAAATAATTAACATCTTCACAAGTTCTGACCATTCCATGATACAATCAAAACAACTGATATATTAAACATGTAAAACTAAATATGTATGCATTGAATGTCAGCAAACACTGAATGCAGAAGTTTACACTCCACATATTCGAGAGTTAAATATTCCTTTTATAGATGGATAGCTAAATGAAAGCACCATCAAATATGTATATGTGTTCTCGAAGTCTGTGCCTATCAATTGATCAATTCCCACAAGCATCCATTGTAGTGACATAAGACTTTGTCATATATAGTCATTGAAAATGGAACCAACCAAATACTTGCTTACTTGATAAATGGTAACATACCTCTGCACCACTGAAAGAAATGCTTGACGAAAATGGCAAGCAGCATAACAAGAAAAAGCATTTTTCCAATAAATCACATATGCAACTCCCTGCAAGATCAATGTCCAAAATGAATTTTCTTTCCCCCTGAAATTCTCAAAATGCAAGGGATTCCAAAAACCGCAAAACCCAAGTAGTTTAACCATCAAATGATATTAGTTTTGGAAGTTGTTGGCATTGCTGCCCAGCAACATAAGTACCTTAAGATGAAGAGCTTCTGCCAATTTTTCCCCATTTGGGATTTCCAAGTACACCTGCAGAATTTTTTTTTTTTTTTTGGGCAAAAAAATACATCAATTTGAATACCACCAGCTTTGCCAGTTCAAGGACGTCCTTTTATAATAGCATTATTACTTTACATAAAAGAATAGATTATATACATTTAAACAGTGAAGAAGTAAGGGGGCAACATTAGACCATGACAATGCCATCAACATGAGCTAGTATCTTGAGCAATATGTCTAAAGATCACAAAATCTTCTAACCATAGTTTCCCTAAATTTATCATCTAATAATTCATTCCACCACCAACCTTTCCTAGTTTCTTCCATGGTTCAATTTTCACATTATTACAAATTACTATGCAGGACAACTGATCAAGGTAATCTAAGGTTTCCTATGATCTTCATATTCTGTGACAATGAAATTCCTATTGTTTCTTCCTTTTGACCACAAGCTATGGTAATTAATACTCCCATTTGACATAGAAGATTGAGAAGTTCGCATTGGCATGTTAACAATTTGCAATATATAAAATAGCAATTTTACATGCTCCCCCTTTTGCTTTTCATCATATGTCCAAAGTCCAAACCCATGCCCAGTCGGCAAGAATTACATGAAAAGAACAAAGAATTTACTTGGTTTTAATTTGAGAATACATACAGCTGTTGGCAATGTGGGATCAAAGAGCTCTAATATAGCTTCAGAGGTGGCCAATTCTTCGCCTTGCCAGACCAAAGAACCAACTTCACCATTAGCAAGCTGTTCTCCTTGCAAATATACAAAATTTGGTTGATAAGACTCGAGAACTTTTCGAAACTGTTCTTTTTCTGGATTTTTTAGAGTTTGAATCTGCATTAAAGGCTAACCATATGTTAAAGAAACAACCAAAACTAATGCAAAACATAAATTTGTAACCCATAATTGAAAGGAGATAGAGAAATTTGGCACCTCCAGACGCCCTGAAGAAGTTAACTCGGGAAAAGGATATTTGAGCTGATTCTTAGTGGGTTTCTTCTCGAACTCATGCTCAACGCTTTTGCCACATGTGACAGCAAGTAGACTACAAGTTTGTTTAGGAATTCCTCCAGGGTGAAACATCATTCAAGCAGCAGCACCAGCCACCAGAGGAACAAAAGCCAGACGGTTGCAATCTTCGATTTGGCGAATTACCCAAACCACAGAATACGGAAGTACTTCAAGATTCCAATGTCCCGTCGAAACAAATCAAATACCAGTCTAAACAACGGAGCATCTCATCATAGGGGCCTGATATTGGGAAGTGGGAACAGTGAGCGTGCACAACTCAAAGGGAAATTGCAACTCTGCAAACCCTAACTAACAGGATGGAGGAAGAACAGGATCGGAGAAAAAGGAAGAAGATGAACAAAACAAAAGGCACATCTTCCTCAGCTCCTCTGCACTCTAAACGCGTCGTCGTAGTAGAATTTTTTTGTATTTTATTAAGTTTTTCATTGATTGATGTTTTTCGGGCTCAATTGAGCCCAACACAGGATGAATCTTTACATCGCCGTCACATTCATATCTATTCATCTTTCTCAATATCTTTTTGTTTTTTTTATTTTGGTTGATCAGGCTTTTTGTTTTGAATCGGATTGTTTCACTAGTTCGATTCCAATGTCAACTGATGACTCGGGATTTGCACGCGAATAAAACTTGAGACTAGACTGTTATTTCATGCGGAAGTTTCATCGCCCTATTTTCAGTTTTTCACTTTATCACATCTCTCTTTCAAGATTGAGATTTGTTTATATTTAAGATTTAAATTTTCCTGATAAATTCAGCATGTGATATGGGGCCAATTAAGCTTCCATTTCTGAGACAGGGAGTTCTATATATACGTGGAAGTCATTTATACTCTCCCCATTTTTATCTATAAAACACTTTTTATAACTTTTGTTTATGTCCCTATTTTTAGGTCATTTTACAAAATCTACGCATCAATAAATATTTGCCTCAAAATGCCCTTGACATTGATATTATTGAGTAATTATGACGGGGAGGGATTAAGGAAGATGAGTAAAATCTAGTTGGAACTTGATTTTAACTAACTTTTTTAATTTATATGGATTAATTAAATGTGAGTCATGCATAAGAATGGGAGAAATTATAAGATAGACTAAATGTGTCATGTTATTTATAATCCATTCAATAAAAATATAACATTTAAATAGCATTAAATATAAATTGATTACAATATTAATGATAGTATAAAAAGAAAATGTAAGAAATCAAATGTGCATTATTTTATAAAAATAAAATCAACTTAAAAATGTCAAACAAAATTTTATTTAGATTAATTAAAGCATTTCAATTGGACAAACTACAAATGACATGATACAATCAGTCTACCTAAGTATTTCTTAGAGTAATGGAGACAAATACTCCCTCCAATTTTTTGACAAGAATAATATTATTCAAGGACTATTAAGAGTATTTAATATTAATGAAGAATTAAAATATTTTAAAATATCACTGTAGGATCAAGAGATTAATTTAAAATTAACAAATAGTCATTCGTTAGTTAAAAAATATTCATTCACATTTCATAAAAAACTATTCATTATTTGACAAGTAAAAAAAAAAAGTAAAGTAAAAGTATTATAGTATTTTTCTATCTAAAATTATTTTTAAATTAATCTTCTGATCCTATATTGATATTTTAAAATTGTTTATCCTTGTTTAATATTAAAATGCTTCCATGGTCCTTGTTTAATATTAAATTAGTCTCCCATGTTTAATATTAAAGTGGAAACGGCTAGAAGAGAAATGCACCGTCGCACGTTTTCCATTCAGCTATGGCCCCTCCGGAACAGAAAAACATATTGATTTATAAACCAACATATTCATTGTTTTTTACTATATTTTTAACTCTTATTCATGTTGATGTAGAAAATAAAATTTTTTAAGGATGTATAAGTCTTAGTATTTAGTATGGCAAAGTAGAAAACTTATTTAACTTTTACACAGAATTAATGAGTTTTACAATTTTTTATTTCTAGTAAAAATATAAAAAATAACTCATAAATGATACCTTATGGAGTATTGTTCTATTACAAAGAAAACTGAAAAATAATATAATATATATTATATCATGTTGTACAACATCCATCCCTTATTATAAAAGCTCATGCATATTCCATTTCATATATTTTTGCTTATAGTCTAATTATATGTAGGTAATGGGTTTAATAAATACCAATTGAATATGTTACTTAATTAATATTTGTTGCACAATAAAGTGTTGGCCAAAAAAAATTTACAGTTAAAACAAAATAGTGCCTATTCTAACCTTAGACAACACTTATCTTGATTGTTGCAAAGTTATTTGTTACTATAGCTTTAAAATATTGTGGTGTTTCATAATATAATATGTTTTATCTAAAGTATTAATTTTTTTCTCCACATAGTATCCCTAACTTATTACAAAACTTCTAAAATGATTCCTCATGGGTAAACAAAAAAAAAAAATTCTAAACTGATTAACCAATCTCCTCTCTAACTAGAAAATTTAAATCAAAGGTAATTTAAAGATTTTACAATAAATAATTAATGATTAATTTAAACTAGTTTTAATTAATTTATGCAAAGTAATTAATTGGAGCTTATTGGAGGGAATATTATATTATATTACACATGTGTATTAAATGATCATATATGACTACTTTGGTCGGGGTTCTCTCTTTTTATCGTCCATTATATATGTTTGGTAATAAGTAGAAAACATGTGATCTACCCAAAAAATGTCGAAGACAGGATAATTTAATGCAAAATGATGCATTAAACCTGTGGGGTATTTGCAATTTGCATGATCGCATGCATGCAGTATTTTTGACTGAGTAATCTTCGAGATTCATGTATTTAATGAAACTGTCATGTGATGATTTATTATATCCGTAAAAAAATGAAACATTGGTAAAAAAAAATATTTATGAAGAAAATTCTCATGTCTATATAATATGTACTCATGAATCAAATAATTTTTGTAGAAAGATGGTTCATCTTTATCAAATTCGTGTCTGAAGGACTTTCTCTTTAGTGACTAATAGACAGTTAAAACCCTGCTTGGCACAAGCATTTGATAAAATCTTATATATAATAAAACATAAAAATTCACTGTTCCATTGTTTATGGAAAAGTGAAATTAACATTCCCATGGAACTCATTATTGTCTTTTTATAAAAATATTCAATTGTTTACTGGTCAAAAAAAAAAATATTCAATTGTTTTTCTCAATTATCTTTTGTTATACTTATCTTTTTTTTTAAAAAAATCAATACATGTTTAATCGTGGCTACTGATATTTAAAAATTATTTTTAAATTATATTTCCATGACATTATATTAACATTTTTATATTTATATGATTTTCAAATTATATTTTAAATTTTTCACAGGTAATAAGTTCACGAATAAAATCAGATGTCTATATTTTTAATATGCACAAATGTCAAAAAAATATTGTAAAAAAATAACAATTTTTTAATTATTTAAAAGCATTTTTCTATTGAAAAGAAAATTCCTATTCAAAACATGATTAAGTACTAAGTGTGGGCAGCTCCTCAATAAGGATTTGAATCTTAATTGGTCACTATACTACACTCAACTCCCATTCACAAAAAAATAACAAGTTGTTATTAAAATAAGTTTGTCCTGCGGATAATAAATCTTATTAGTGGCCCTTTTTTTCAAGATGTAATTTGTTTTCACATTTTTTATGTTCATCCTATTTTTCACTTTGTCTTAAAAAATTAAAGCATTAATAAAAAATTTTTATTATATTTTTATAATATCATGTTAACATATTTTTTATAGGACCTACTATTTTTATTCAATTACCATAATCATATTTTATGTAATGTAAGACAGGTGAAATTTTCTAAAGAAAGATATTAAAACAAATATAATGTGTCATGGCCCACTAAAAACAGATAATATATTGAATTGAATACAAAATGGGTCTCACATTTTATTAAGTCAGAATTTCACGTCAAGATATATATTCCAATGAAATAATGTCCAAAGACAAATTTAAAAAAAAAAAAGTAAATTTCTCCCTAATCACATGCATTGTTAGGGCCATTTTCTAGTTACTTACTAAATATAAGTCCGACCAATAGATATATCCAAAGAAGATAAAAAACAATTAATTATATTATTTAGATTACCATACACAACAAAGTATAAATCGGTTTATATGCATAAATGAAATGAGAAAAATAGAGTGTTAAATAAAAATGATCATGTTAAAGTCTAGCAAAAGAGTGAAAGACTCAGGCTGATTGTGAGCATTGAACCACAAAAACAAGTATATATACTGGGTAGGTGTAGATGTACGTATATATATTATTTTTTTGTATCTTGGCATGTAAAGGTTTAAATGAGATGAATTTTGCAGTTTGTCATGAATATATTACAAATTATTCACCAACAAAATATTCACATTGGTGACGAGATTTGCACTTATGATTAATTATAGGTTAAACTTTTATCAAATACATCGAAAAAAGTTAGTATTGTACAGATGTTGTTGGGACAAAACTTGACCTCAAATCGATTTTTAAAATTTTTTTTTTTTGGTAAATCACATATGCTGGAATGTTGGAGATGGCTCGCATTTATCAGGTGGCCAAATAGATCATTTATTTATACATGAAACTACAATTATGACATCATGCTCCACAAAAACTTATTTTAGTGCTAGTTTGGCAATGTATACACACACATGTAAGTACGTTTATTTATTTTTTTTTAAGAAAATGACAATTATGGTATAAGATCATTAATTATAATTAGAGATCTTGAATTATTAAAATTTTAATAATGAATCATGATCTTTAATTGAAATTAAAATGTACTTATGAGTTTAAAACAAAAAAAAGACACTCTTCAAATTATTATTATTGGTTGGGTCTATTATTAATCTCAATTAAAAAAACAAAAATTCACTCTTGAAAATGGATTGAGAATAATCTCAACCCAAGATAATAATTTTAGTAGTCCCAAAGCATAACACTTGGAATCTTGATTTTTTACTGAGATTGGCAATAGTTTCAATTCATGATAATAATTTTAGTAATGTCTTTACAAAAAAATTCAAGCAGTTTTAAAAAATTCAGAAGTGATGGACTCACAGTCAAAAGTGATTTTAATAAATTTTTAAGTAATTATTGTATATTCATAAGTGTTTTTTGAAGATTTAACAAGTGAATTTTAGTTTCATATTGTAAAATAACTCATTCTCAAATATAGTTTATAGTTTTCTCAACTAAAATTAACAATAGTCCTAACCCATAATAATAATAATAATAATTTTAGTAATGTCTTTTCTTAATTTTAAACTTATGTGTTTTTAATTCAAAATAAGAACCACAATTTATCATTAAAATTTCAATAATTCAGGATCCCTAATTGTAATTAATGGGGGTCCTTTGTTGTCATTTTTCCTTTCTCTTAGGTGAATGCACATATAAGTGCGTTGCTGGATAACCAGGCATAATAACCAAACGGCTAATTAAGTGACTAACCCGATAATCTCACACCCCATATATATAAATGTTTTAATAGTTAACTAATTTTATTTTCACAATAAAGTTTATTAAAAATTCCAGCATTTAGAATCACTTAGGTGTCAAACATGCTAAAAAATTGTGAAATAAAAGCCTAGTACTGGATATCGAACCAGTGAAGATACTGTATGATTTAAGAATAAGATGATTAAAACTATAATCAAATCATAATCAAAATAATCATAAATAAATCTTTTTACAAAATTGGTCGAGATACTCATTCAATAATCTTCTCATTTAATAGGGTGAACTCGATTTTTAATACCGCAACATGATGAATGTTAAGCCTAGAAGCAAGGTGGTCAGGAGAGGCATGGGGTTTGTCTATGTTGCTCATCAACATCATTGTGATGTAATTTGGTTCATTTAAATCAAAATCTAGATAATCTAAATTTAAAGTATTATTATAAAATAATTTTAATAAATCATTTTACTTTTAATCTAGTATAGATTTAATTTAGAGGGTTCAATTTAATATTAAATTTTTTTAATTGCTATAAAGAGTATAATATTAAATTAAATCCTTTAAATTAAATCTACACCAGGTTAAAAATAAGAATTAATTTTAATAAATATAAAATAAAATAATACTTTAAATCTTAGGTCAAGAACACATCACCCTGATGAGGACCTAAGTCGATTCAGAGGCATGAGGCACAACAAAATCTCTCACGATTCCCTTTGCTACGTGGTTCTCTTCCATCCCTCCAATACATTGCACGGCTGTCTCTGGTTGAATGGGGTTTTTTTTTACAGAGTTATTATAACTAGCAATAACAAAAAACCAAAATGATATATCGTGGGAATTATATTCCAAAATACTACATCAAAAATTGCTTTTTATATTGAGCAATTTATAAAATTAATGATACCATGAACGATTTCTTCAATATATACTCCAAAAGCTAACAAAAGTGAAACAAAAATTATTCTTGACATGGACCATTCATAAACTTCATCCCCAGTGCATCCTCTGCCCTTGATAAATGAAATGAATGATTTAGTAATCATTTAAATAAAAAATAATGAGTAAATAATTGGAGAAGAACGTGTCAATAATTACGTAATGTTACTAATATGATCAAGAAATTATTATAAGGTGTATTAAATTAAAAATCATTCATAATAAATAAATAACTATTAGGTTTTATGAAAATTAGTAATAAATAATTAATTTTTATGAATGAAAACTAAAAATTAATTTACCTCACAAATATAACTTCCAGTATCATATTTTATTGTCTTTCTCATACATTGCGCGCCGCTGTTGTTGTTCTACGTTCCTTGACGGATGTGTCACTTAGAGTTGGCTGCAATCAAGAAGGCTATTGGCCATTTATTATTTATGGGTGGTTGTTGTATCACAAGCCATGGCGGAAAATGCCTAAGCCGTGATGGATTAATTCTTATGGAGTTGGTCATGGCGGATGTACTATAAGCGGTGATAGATGTATCCATATTTTTTAAATGTTGTTTTCATCCCTGATTGAATATATTTGAAATGCAAGAATTATTTTCCCATGTTTCCACATACTCCTATACTCTGATTTTTAAGTTATTTTAAGAGCATTGTTTTTATTAATTATTTTCAAAGGACTCTTAAAATCTCAATCTTTTGAAATAGTTTTAAAAACCTTGACATAACTCTGGTTATGGTTGATCTTTATTGAGATGGTTGTTCGTTTTAGTTGGGTTTAGTATTTGATAATGACAAAAGTCATTATAAAGGAAAAACCGGAAATTCTTGCAAGAGGTTTGCAATGAAAATTATGTCTTATGAGTTAAAAAAGTTGAATTTGTTCACCAAGTAAATGATTCACTTTTTCATTAAAAAAATTAATTTTTGACTACAAAATTATTCTTGATATGAACAAGTTTTTCACAAGTATAAACTACTTTATAATATGAACAATTTCTAGTATTGTACTTAGATAAATATTTTCTAAAATATAGTATTTAGATTTTTTTTTATTGTTCGTAGCATATTGATAAAAAAGTTGTTTGAATGCATTATATGGGCTTTTTTACTTGGATACTATAAGTGATAAAAAAATTAATCAAATGCTGCATCGTGAAAAATATTTATTCAAATATTATACTATAAGTTGTTCAAATTGGGAACGAGTTTGTATTTGCAAAAAAACTTGTTCAGACCAAGAACAATTTTGCAGTAAAAAATATTTTAAAAAATGAAAAATTAAATCATTCGCTTAGGGATTGAGTTTAACTTTTTTTGAGTGACAAGACATAATATTTCTTATTATACTTTCTCTTAGCATACTCCGCCAAGAGTCAAATTGCCTTATTCACAAATTCATTGAGATAAGTCGAGTAAGTGATGTGGCAACCACCTATTTACCTCATCACTAATTAAAAATGAAAATGTAAAGAAATAAGAGTATCAAAATTTCAAAAGTAAAAGTGTTGTATTTAGCTAAAAATAGGGCAGAATTGTCAAGTAAAGACATGAACTATCAAAATTGAGTGGGAGTGTGTGAGTTGAACAGTGATGTTGATAAGGGTAACATGTAATGAGACTTAAATTAAGTAGAATTAAGAGTAGTGAGAAAAGGGGTGATGATAATGATGCGGCTACCGTGAGATTAACTAAAATCTTAAGACTTTCATTTTCCTAAATTTTTATTTTCAATTGGCGATTTGTAAACAAGTAAGATTGGGTGAGATGAAGTGGGACTCATTTTCAATTATTCCCCTATATTCTTATTATGCTTTTGCGTAATGAGACTTGGATTGAGTATGATTAGAAGAGGTGAAAATATGTGATAATATTATTGATGTTGCCATGTAATGAAATTAACCAAAATCTTGAAATTTTTATTTTCCTACATTTTCATTTTTAATTGGTGGTTGGATAGACAAGTAACCACAATGTTGCTTGCTCAGTCTATTTCAAAAAAATTTTGAACGAAGCAATTCAACTCTCATAGAGTAGGTTGAGAGAAAGTAGAATAGAAAATATTATGTCTTGTCAGTTAAAAAAATTGAACGTATTCACTAATTAAATAATTTCACTTTTCATTAAAAAAAATTTTTGATTGTAAAGTTATTCTTGGTGTGAACAAGTTATTTACAAATGTAAACTCATTCTCCGTCTGAATGATTTCTGGCATGGTATTTATGTAAATATTTCTATGGCACAGCATTTGAGTAATCTTTTTTTACTGTTTACAGGTTTTTTGTTTTTGGACAATGTTTATAGAGGCTTGAAAGCCCATTATATGCAGGCGGAGACACGGAGTGGAATCCGTACGGAAAAAAAAAAAACTGATTCACAAACAGGTCATCTGTCATCGCTTTTATGGCATGATTAACACGTGTGCATATCAGAAACCGACAAAGGAGATGCTGTGCTTTTGACGCTCCCCAGTGGACCACACCAGTTGAAATTTGAAAGATGCGTCACTTAACGTAGGTGTTTTCAGTCTGCTCTTCGTTTACTCTATTACTATATATTATTTTGTTTTCGACCATGACAAAAGCATGCACATGCTGTACACATTACAGCCCCGTCAGTGTCTCAGGCGGTAAATATAATATTTATAAAACTAAGTAATTGTGGCACGTGTTGTAATCATAAATCAAATGCATCGGAGTTAAATATACATGCAGCACAAGATGAAGTCCACCTGCGTTGTTTTTATCCTCTTCTCCCTTTTTTTTTTTTTAATGTAAGGAGACGGCCGAAAGATGATTATGAAGCCAGGTCAAATCAAAATTCAGAATAGACCTACAAACTATAAGTAGTTCATTATAAATAATGAGATCACAATTTTTATGAGAGATTTGACATGTAAGTAGATCAACACATTTGTTTACTTTTTTAGAGTCATGATTAAAGGTGACTGATCAGTCTTTCATAACAAATTTTTTGATTTTCTTGATGTTTGACGTTAAAAGATAATTATCAGAGAAGTTGTGATGGATAAGAGAGAGGACTTCCATAGCATGAATGTGTAAGTTGATCTTAATAAGTTTAGCATTCCTAACAAATTAAAGATCTTCTAAAATGCCTGATAATTCAGCCGTTGTATTAGATTAATAGTCAAGATATTTAAAAAATTTTATAATTCAATTTCCTTTGTTGTCGCAAAAAACTCCATCACAAGCAGCTACTTCATAAAAATTAATAGAACTATCAATATCAAATCTGACCCACCTACTTTCAGAGGATACTATTTTACTTTGCATCTGAGTCTCTCTTTATTTAAGATATTTTCTCTGGATAAAAGCATCCTCTTCTCCCTTTAAAAGCCCACCACTTCTTCCATTCTCAGACCTCATCAGTCTTCTCTCTCTCTCCCCTCCCCTCCCCCCTGAAATCTGAATCATACCTCCATCATCTTTCTCTTCCTGGTTTGGTCATGGTGCTTCCAGAGTTCAGTAAGTCCAGTTGTGCAGAGAGCTCCATGAATGTTGGTCTGAGGCTTCTTCCTCAGATTTCCATCCCTAATAACAGCAAATCCAATGTCCTTCTGAAATCTGCCGTTAGAAAGGGAGACCAGACCAGGCCTAATTTAGATCAGGACTTTTGCTACCTTAAAACTTGTAACCTCTGCAATAAGAAGCTCAGTCCAGACAAAGATATCTACATGTACAGGTATTAAACAGTGACCCCATTAGTACCCTCAATCTCACAATCATCATGGGCTCTCTAAATTTTACTTCTAAAATTCTGGGGATACTTTGGTTTCTGATAAAACTCTACATTTTTATGCATCTGAGATATTTAATTGTCAAAATGTGAAAGAGAAACACCATTTAAACCCTTTTAAGAATGTGTGCCATCTCTTATCTCCTTTTTGGCTGGGAAGTTATATGTAAAGTTTTGAATTTTGATTTTCTTCCCTTCCATGGGTAGTTTTAAATTTGCGCATGAAAATCTGGGTTTCCTTTGGTTTCTGGGAAAGTTTTAATTTTGATGTAAATTGTGCAGAGGAGATGAAGGATTCTGCAGTGTAGAGTGCAGGAACAGGCAGATCGTGATGGACGAAATGAAAGAGTTAGACAGCTCAAGGAAGAAGATGGTATCGTCTTGTTGGAATGAGTCTCGCCGCCTGGAGACTCGTCTCATTCTCAAAGACCTTCAAATGCAGAGACTAAAGTCTAAGCCTTGTAATCCTCGTCATCAAAATCACTGGGCAATTGTTTCCTAGTACTTCGCTTGATCTTATCATATCACTCTCTGCTCTCAGTTTTTTCGTCATCAGATATGTAATATCAGATTTCGGATTTTTTTTCCCTGAATTTTTGGGCCTCAGTAACATATCATCTTTTGGTGAGAATAAAGTTCTTTAAATAAAAACAATAGCACACACTTCACATCAACTCTGATGGAGATTTGTCTGGACTTCAAATATCTCTATGAATCTACCTTTTGGGCCTGCCAGGCTGGAAAATCTAATCATTCATGTATTCTTCAAAGCTAGCCCTCAATTTCTTCTTTTGTTTTTCTAAATTTACTAGTTAGTGAGAACTACAAAAAATGTTCCTGTCCTATTTTTTGTCTTTTAAAATAACATACAGTAAATGATCACAATGAAAAAGAAATAAAGGAGAAAAAGGTACATTAAAGAAGCCAACGTTATCAAATTTATGTTGCTACGGTACATTGAGATTCACTTTTTAAATTAAGTAATATAAGCTTTTACAAATTCAAGATGCTTACATGTTGAAAAATATAATTCTAAGAGTTCAAATTATTCTTGGAAGCATTAATACTATTATCTTTTTCCTTTTTGAGAAAATTAGTCATTTAATTTTTATAATTTTAATTCAATTGTAACTTAATTTTTAAATTTTAACTTATTATAACACAGTTCTTAAAGTTTTAATTTAATTATAACTCAATCGTTAAACTTTAACTAAATGTAATTTAATTCCTATAGTTTTTACCGTGTAAAATATTAATATCTATATATTAAAAAATAAAATTAGAAAGATTAAATCTTTATAATCTTTATCAAATTAAAATTTTTGGTAATTTAAAATTTGTTCCTAAATGTCAACATAATTTTAATTTTTAAAATTTCATTTTGAACATATAATGATCAATATTTTAAATAGTTAAAACTATAGGGATTAAGTTGTAATGAGTTAAAGTTCAGGAATTAGATTACAACCAAGTCAAAATTATAAAGATCGAGTTACAGCACGTTAATATTTAAGGATTAAGTTACAATTGAGTCAAAAATATAAGAACCAAATAGTTTATTTTTCCCTTTTTTTAATACCAGAAATGGTCAGTTCGGTCTTGGGTTTTCTTAAACAAATGAAGAATATTGAATTGGACTTTAGGAATGTGAAAAATCATCTTGGAAGAACATCCTAAATTGCAGCTAATTAAGTAACACTATCATTGAATCTCATTTGGTAGTATATACGGATATATAGCATATAGTTGTATAAAAATATTACTATCAAGATATTTCCCCTTCAACAAAAATATAATTATACATGCTTTCTTATTGTGTAGAAAAAATGTCAGGGGAGGATTTAATAATTGATTTATATACTTAATATATTTTTATTCAATTAAATAAGAGCAGAAATTTTAAAGTATTAATAATATTAATTATAAAAATATTTTATAAAATAAATAATATAAAACATTTCATATATCTTGATTTGATTGGAAATTTTTAATTATCAGTGTTATCGAATTCCAGTCCTCGGAAGTTCGATGAATGTTATCTTCCCAAATAAAGGATCAAATATGCCTGCATTAAAAAAAAGAAAAAGATCAGATATACCATTATTATGTAATATGCAATACGACAATAGGCAATTTGCAAGGGGAGAGTAATTAATAGTGAAGATATTTATTCATTATAAGTAATGTCCATTGTGTTGAATTGTGAAAATGCATATCTGAGAATTGGGATGGTCCCTAATAAATTGAAGCGTGTAAAGTAAGATATGTAGAGATGGATGAGAATGGATAGGACAAAATTATACGAGAAGAATGACAAAGAGATCTTAAAAAATTAATTAATTTAAATTGAGTTTCAAGTGTTAAAGATTATAAATTTACAATTCAATTTATTAATTTTTTTAACTATATTATAATGAATTTATAACTTATATTTTAAATTTTAATGAGAAAATAATTTTGTTCTTCAATCGTGTTAAAATTTAAAAAATAAGTTATAAATTCATTATAATGCAATTGCACAATTAAGAGATAAATTTGTAAATTTTTAAAATTTAACACTTAAAATTTAATTTAAATTAATTAATTTTTTTAAGAGCTCTTTATTATTTTTCAGATTATATGAGTATTTTTAGTTATTTTTAATTTATCTGTGTTGGCATTCAGATTTATGACTGAGATGATAAGTTGGATAGATAACCCTGTCTGATTTGTCGGTTTATACAACCTAGAATGAGCTCAGGTCCACGGCACTTACGATCCTTGTTCTTTTATGGCTTCCCGTCCGAAACTCCTTTTTGACGTCTATCTTCTTGCTGTCTTTCTATATGGTAAGCAGCTCACCATGTGAAATGTTATACTTTTTAGAATGTTCAGCCGGAAACATGTATATGACAAAATAATTAGTTTTGATGTAAGTATCTGACTTGATACAGCACTACTACAGAATTATTAAAAAAAATTAATTCTTTAATTTTTTAACTTTTAACTCGCTTTTGATTTATTCCTTCAACTATAAGTTACTGTGATTCAATCCTTTAAATATAACTTAATTCCTCTAACTTTTGACTCACTTATAACTCAATCTTTTAACTTTTGTCAATTTTTTTTTATATTAGTTTAAATCTCACATCAAATAATAAGATGATTATACTTTAGAGCAATATATGGGTATTTCTTTCATCCATATTAGTTGATAAGGACAATTTTTAAAAAAAAAATTAAAAAATAAGGACTTAGTTATAAGTAAGTTAAAAGTTGAGAGATTGGATGACAATAAATTATGGTTGAGAGACTAAATCACTGTAAATCATAATTAAAAGACTAAATTATATGTGAGTTAAAAGTTAAAGAATTAAAATATTAATTTTTTTAAATTATTAACATAGGACATCTCATATAGGATGGTTATATTAACAACTGTCTTATGTTAAAAGGCAGAGAAAGGCGTGTGAGGAACATAAGAACATCTACAGGACAATTGCAATAGGATCTGTCCTATATGTAAATAATATAAGACGGTTTACTGTGCAACTGTCCTATGCACGTTTTGGAATTTAAAAAAAAAATTACTTTTTTTAAAATATAAAAACATAGATGACAGTTGTTTTTGCGAACCGCCCTTGATGCGCTTCACTTATAGGATGATTAGCTTATAAAACCGTCCTATATAACTCTTTAAAACTAAAATCCCTAGCCCCTTTCAATTTTCAAACAGAATTATATTCTCCTCTTGCATGCAACATCTTCTTCCTTTCTACAAGCTTAGAACCTCAACTCCCCTAGCCAAACCATTTTACTTGACAAAAACCTAAAACTTAAAACCAGATTGTGTTGCATTCGGCAAAAGTGTCTTCAACTTCAATAGACAGTAGTTTAGGCACTCCAACTTCAAATCAATTGTAAGCTCTTTCTTTGTCTCTTGTTTGTTTGTTTGTTTTTATTTGTCTTTGTACATTCTCTATGCCATTGTGAGTTCAAATTAAGTGTTGGGATGAGATTTAGAAGAAATAGAGTTTAGATTTATTGTTTGAACATTATGCATATGAGATGTTTGATAAAATGTCTAAAAAAGAAAGAGGGATAAGGAAATAGAAAATTTCTTGTAGTTTTATAGTTAAATTGTGACTCTAATTTATATAATGATAAAATGCGTACTTATTTTAATGCTTGGTTGAGTTGTATAGATTAAAAGTTGCTTGAATTGTTGCTCCAAAAAGTGCATCGATTAGCTTATTTTGATGCTTGCTTGAATAATATTATCTTATTTTTAGGTAAAATGAGTTGTTATATTTTCTTTTATTTAAACTAGTATTTATGAGGTTATTTAATTTTTTATTGCAATCACAGAACTTCTTGCTATGCAATTAAATGTTTTGGACACTCCAATTATATTTTAGCTAGAAGCTTATAATTTAGTGATTAGAGCCATCAAAATGTGCCCTAAAATGCAAAATTAATTATGAAACCCTAGTGCATTTCTTTTGTTTCCGTGGCTTCCTCTTTGATCTTTTTCTCTTTTTTTTAGAGTATGGATGTTATTGTTGTTGTTGGTAGTGGTGATTGAGTTGGGTTGAAATTATAATATACAAGGATGAATTTAAGTATCCCAATTTTAAATAGTTATACTACCAAATTTTTGTTTAAGAGTATAACAACTAGTTGGTACTTTTAAATGAAAATTGTGGCTTATTAAACATTTTTATCTTCCTTATATTAGAACCAATCTTTTCTATGGGAGGAAGTTCAAATAATACAAAGATACAATTGAATGGAATGTATTACATGTATATTTATCACCAATTGCTCAATTATTTTTTATTTTTTATACCAACAACATATGTGTATATATATCGTTTTCTTCACGTAATGCCCCCGATAACTCGATCGCTGCCATTATTGTGGCTACTGTGTGATAAGATATGCTAAAAATATCATCATTCACGAGCAAGCTGCAATCCCCTCCCATGTTGTGTATCATTCAATATAAGTTTTAATTATAATGAATTTTTAAGGATTTGCACATTAGTGAAGCCTTTGAAAAGTGGAGCAGATTTACATATGACACGTGGGTGACGAGCAACACAGGACTATACTATTTAGTAAGGTAGTTTAAAAATAGTTTAGTTCAATTGTCAATAGTTTAGATTTTTTTTAAGAATCATTAGTTTAGTTCAATTATGAAGGGTTTAAAATGATTAATTTTAAATTGTAAATAATAATTAATTTGTCAGTAGAATAGTTTTTGACAATTTTACATCATGAATGATGTAGTTTTGAACCGTGAGTAGTGTATTTCTAATTTTGAATTATTCTTATATATAGGGCTAAAGGAAAAAATGTTCTAAAAGTTTTTTAAAAAAAAAAATACTGGATATCTTTACCTTTTAATTAGAGCAATGTTGTCCCAAAAGTGTTAAAAATGGAGCAATTTTTTTCCTTTATTAATTTTTACTAACCTTTAACTGTTAAATATTGCTTTTTGACCAAAAATGCTAACGTGTAACCTTCTTGTCTTCCCCTCTCTCCTCTGCGTGCTCTACCTCTCTCTTTCTCCAATTCCACTGCACCATTTCACTCCAAAACTCCTCCTCTGATTTTTCTTCCTCTTCCTCTTCCTCTTTCTCCAACTCCGGCCTTGCTCCCCACTCCTTTGAGACTTGCTGATAAGCTCAAGTAGCTGCACAATGGAGGCTTTAGCTTCATCAGGGTCCCCAGCAAAACCCAATAATCTAATCCCAATCTTTGTCGAGTTCAACCTCGCCTCTGCTTCATCCTTTTCAAATCCTACAGGATGATGGGACCCTTACATCCATGAATTTTCTATCCCAAGGACCCTCACATCTATGAATTTGGTGAGTTTCGTTCGTGTTTTCATCTTTGATTTCAGTGGGAGGTTTGTTTTTTTTTTTTTTTGTCTTTGCATGGTGGATATAATTGTCTTGTTCTCTAAATGTAGCTAATTTTCAAGCCCTAACTTGTTTTGGATCGCTGTGCTCTAAATCTGGCTAATTTACTTTAGATTTATTTATTTTTCTTATTTTTTGGAAAATTTCCTCTAGTGAGGAAGGAAAATGGGAGGAAGAAGATTATGATTATAGGTGTTTTTTTAGTTGTGTTTTAAGAAGACCAATTTTGGAGAGAAACGTTGTGCGTTTTTGAGAGCTCAAGGGAGGGATTGGAGAAGAATTCATCGGAGTTGACAAAGGAGAATGTTGATGAAGACATGAAAAAACCATCTCAAAATGACACTCTTCATCAAAGCCAAACCCACCATAACCAGCAGAAGAAGCCTTCTTTGCATTTTTTATTCTTCTTGGTCAACGAATTATGTAGAGATGAATCAATTTTTGGCTTATAATTTGGTTTCAAAACCCATATTAGTATTGCCGCTTCTCATAGCTTTGGATGCAGGAGAAGAGTTCTTTTTGTCTTTTTTTAATTTTATTTTAAATGCCATGTGGCGAACAAAATGTAATAAACGGTCAACAAACGATCAATTGCAATAAGATAATATTTCACCCTTTTTAACACTTCTGGGCAATATTATTCCAACTAAAAGGCAAAGGTATTGAGTTCTCTACCACATGTTTACTTGTTAACCTGGTATATAGATATTTGTGTTTGTATTGCAAGGGGTTGCTAAAAAGTAACCCCCCTAACTTTTTTAAAAAACTAGCCATATATGACAGTTATTGTTATAACCGTCTTATATGACTTTAGAAATAAAGTCGGGAATAAGAGTCGGGCTTGAAGGTCCCATTTAAATAAGGGTTTTAAAGTTAGAAATTAATTTTTTTCAAAGTAATCTGGTTTGAGAGCTTGACTCTAATAAGCCCTGTAAAAAATGACTTAGATCCAAGCAGCCCTTCAAGTCAGGTTATCTTATATATATACATATACATATATATATTTGACTGATAATGACGTAATTTGGTTAATACTTATTATAGGTGATGAAAAAGAAGTTGTAGAGATAATTGACATTAAATTTACATCTATATCTTCAACAATTGAACCTATATCGAAGGGATCTAATATTTTATTTTTAAATGATGACGACGAAGATTTCAATTTACATTGATAAAGATTTTAATCTTCATCTTAAATTTTAAATTGTAAATCTTTATCAAATTTTATGTTGAATTTTATATGAGATTTTAATTTATTTTCTATTGAGTTTTAAAATATTCTGTTTAAATTAAAATATTATATTTTTTTTAGAAAAAGAGGGCTTAAGGGCCTGGTCCTGAGTCCTATAAATAAGGATCGAGCCTTAAAAATAGGTCAAATTTTGAATAATCAGGCTTTAGAGTTTGAGTCCTTTAAGACCAGGTTCGACCTTGATTCCCACCTCTACTTAAAGGTTCTATATTTGGTTCAATCTAAAATTTTATATATTTGTTTCTTCAATAAAGGACGCTTGGATAGAGGATGGTTGTTTGGTAAAAATAACCATTCTCTATGACTAATTTTGTTGTAGTGTAATTCTCTCACATGTGTTTTTTACATTTACACAAACGAAAACGTGAGACATCATGTTTAAATAGTCACAGGCTCTTTCACTACATTCACATGTGACAAAATATTAATTTATCACTTATATTCCCATCATTTTAAATTATAAGATATTTTAAAAGAGATTTATCATCCAAAAATATAAGACACTTTAAAAAAATTAATATTTCATTAAAGATACTTATTTCAACATTACCCTTACTCTATCTATTTAATAATAATTAAGTGTAGATTTAAGGTTATTAAATAAAGAATATTTTTAAAAGTTTATATTTTTATTTTTTAAAAAAATAAGATTATTAAGTGTATTTAATAATGTTTATTAATATATGAGATTTTATTTAAAAGAATTTAATAATTTGAGACGGAGGACGTACATGATTTCTCAAACTAAGTAATTCAATACGAAGATATTAAGATTTTTTTTGGGGCAAGCCTCTAAAAACTGAACTAAAAGAGAATCAATATATTAAGAATCGGTAAAACCAGACAAAACTATTTCTTTTCCCCAGGGGAAAGTCTCTTTCAATGGAACCAATGCTGCAGGAAAAGCAACCCAGTGTGTGAAATGCGCCCCCTCTGGCCCTTTTTACGTCCTTCCCACTTGTATTATGGCATTGACGATGATGTGGGACTAATACTCTTTTCTTACCCTCCCATTCTGCCCCTTTCTCCCTGTTAATCGCTCATCTCCTGACTTGTGTGTGTGTGATCAGCCACGTATTATTCAACTTTCTTTCCTATCAGCTTTAATTATACATACTCTGTTTATTTAAAAATATAAAATATTTTTTAAAAGATTAAATTTTTAAAAATATAAAGTATTTTTTATTTTTCAAAATATAATCGCTGTTTTTTTTTAAATATCCCTACTTAATAAATTATTTTATATTTATTTCATCATAAAACACTCTATTAAATATGAATAAATATAAAAAAATAAGATTAATTTAAAAATAAATAATTACTTTATTGAAGTGAAATTTGATTAAAAATATTTTATATTTTTAAACGAATAGAGTATATATTAAAAGGAAAGCCATGGCATGAAATCTTTGAACAAGTTATGGTTCTCGTAAGCTTATTTTTGATGAGATTTGGACCGTTTAGCTTTATTTGGGTGTCTAGATTTAAACTTCATAACTTATTTTTTGTTTTTTTAGAAAAATCATTTTTGGGCAGTGTCAATTAAAATATTAGCTTTATTTTTATATTATATTTATGAAAACAAAAATTTATAGAAATTATAAACTTTTTAATATTAAATCTTAACCATCCAAAATAAATATGGACATTTAATTTATAAATATTTTCATTATTTAATTTGGATTGTATTGTTCATATTATTCATTAAAAAATTTTATAATTTCTATTTTAATAAATATAAAATAAAAACAAAGATAATTCCCTAATTTTTTTTGGTCAGAAGATAATTCCCTAATTGATAGTTGATACTCTCTAAAAAATAATTTTCATATAAAATATAAATTAAAAATTTTAAATTAGAACATTCAATATCTCTTCACAGGAGAATTGCCACACTAGATTCCTTGCACGTTGCATTTGCATGGTTCCTCCAAAAAGTACAAACACCCCTGATATATAATGATCACATGAAATTCTGCCTTGAAAATCAGATTCCAAAATCACACACACCTCAAACTCAAAGTCTCAAACATACGTGATCCCTAATCTATATTCATTCATGATAGCCCGGAACGAGAGAAAGAAATTAATCTGGCAACATAAAATTAAAGAATGAAAGCCATATATACTGAAACAGCAAATAAACAAACTCACTCAAAATACCAGCATCCACCATCTCCTAAATTCCTGCCTCAACAACATTAATTAAGAAGTTAAACCCAATTAAAGTTAATTCCTGGCTTTTCAAAACAATTAATAATGCCCCACATCGCTGCTGATCGGAACCATGGAAGAACTATCACCACTGATGCTTGCATTCAAAGTATCCCATTCCCATGCCTGGTCAATCCCAAACGTGTCGTCGCTCATCAACACAGAGTGATACAGAGACTCCGCCGTCGTCACCGGCGGCGATGGTAAATCGATCAGCTGAGTTTTCTTCTTCTCCTTCTCCGCCGCGGCCATCACATTCTGCCTCAACTGTTCAACGCGCTCCTTGAACTGCACTACTTCCTCCAAACCCATCTCCCCAACCGAACGATTCCACCAGAACTCGGATCCGAAGCCCGACCCGAGAATCTCAGAATTCAGAGATTTCTTCTCCTCCTCAAACACCTTCATGGCCTCCTCGTATTCCCGCCTCAGCGGCGACATCGCCGATTCTCTTTCCGGACCTTGAACCGACGTAGGGTCTGAGGATAAGGAGGAGGTACCGGAGAGGTAGCGGCGGATGACGGCATCAGGGTCGGGGTAGCCGGAGGTGTAGACCTTGCCGAATTGAGAGAAGACGACGACGGCGATTTGGGAGTCACAGAGGAGGGATAGTTCGGCGGCTTTGCGGAAGAGGCCTAATTTGCGTTTCGAGAATGTGACAAAACGCTTACTGGTTTGTTCCACTTTCTTGATCTCGATCTTGCGCCTTCCTTTTCCAGTCTTTCTGGTTGTTTTCGGTGAAGAAGATGAAGCCATTGCGACCCAACAGAGCGACGGAGAGAGAATAGCTGAAGGAGGAAGAAGGAAACGAGGACAGAGGAATTGAAGTTCGAGTTGTATAAATAAGTTGAGGGCTCCGAACTCCAAAGCGAGCGGAGGATACATTTATTTTTACTTTTGTTGACAAATTATTAATGATTTTTTATTTATAAAAATTTACACACGAAATTAGAAACTCGAGAGGGATAACAAAACTTCATAGGATACTAATCAATCCGGTCAGAAGTTTCCTTTTTTCTTTCACATACTTGATGCTCATCTTTGATTATTTGAAATTAATAAGATTTAGTTTTGATTTAATTTTGACTCTAACAGGAATTTCAAGTTTCTTGACCATATGATTACTTGCCCACAAAGTTACACACACACACAGTCACACTACATAGTTAGTGTAGCATCTCGCTTAAAGACTGTAGTTAACATTAACAACAATCATTTATCCACTTAGCCTCCTCAAAGCTAAATTAAAGAGAGGGACAAAGATAAGATTCATTTGCTGTTATGAATTGAAAAAATATCAGAGTAAAAAGGCGTGTGAAATTTATTTCTTTTACATTTGCTCGTTTTTTATTTTCCAATGTATTATATCAATAATTTATGACTTTGAAAATTCAAATTTAATTCCATATGTGTATTGGGATTTATATTCTGAATTAATTTCTGTAGATCCATGATCCAAAAATGATTATTTATTTAAATTTTCAATATCATAAATAACTTTACAAGAATAGAAGTTGATGTTGTCTATTAATCATACTGTTCTAAACAGAAGTAACACAAGTAAACTTGGGTGCTAACATGATTATTTAAATTATTTATTTTTTACATGTTACTCTACTGTGAAAAAGAAAATATATGACACCTAAAAAATGACAATTATTTGAAAAAGTATCATTTTAAGTTGATGCGGATAGAGATGAGAATATGGGCCAACTCAACTCATGTGAATTAGATTAGGTTTAACCCATTTTTATATGTGCTGAAAAGATCTCAACCTTGGGCTAACTCATTAGTCATAAACTCATTTATTTATTTTTTTTAATTTATTCTTTTATATTTTTTAAATACAACTAAATAATAAGTTGTAATTTGATGTTCCTTTGTTATTCATTTTAAATATATCAAAATATTAATTTATAATATTTATGCAAAATATATAAATTAATTTAACTAAGTAAGTCATGCCTAATATAATTTATATTTCCAAAATTTCACCCTTTTTTTATTTTTTTTAAAAAGGGTTAAATGGGTCAACTTTAACCCATCATGTTTAATCTATATGGCTTGGGCTAAAAAAAAATTATTTTTATTTGAGTCAATTTTTTTCAACCTAACCCAACCTTTATAATCGATTATTTAGGCCAACCCACATAACAGTCAAATATTCTTTTTAGTTGGTGTTTAAGAGGATGGGATGTTAGGTTGTATTTAATTGGCCCTGTTTTTCATTAGGTGAATCAGGATAATTTTAGTCCCAAATGTATACCTTCTTAACATGTAAGATTCAGTATGAAGTAAATAAAGAAAATTTCAGGGTTAGATAATAGAAAAAGTTTGAGAGTCCTTTTGTAGTTTCTTGGCTACCAAAGACTTTCGATGGAGGATATGGCTTTAACTTCATTCTTTACCATATCCTGCCTTTAAATTTTAATTATGAGAGTTAAACGCGTTGAAAGGGTTAATGCTCTTCTGAACGAGTCGAATAAAAAAATTCTGAAGGCTAATCTTTCAATAAATTAATATGTCCAGTCCTCACTAGTGGGAGTGTTTATATATGATATTTGACGTGCCCATCACTGTTGGCGTTAAATAGTATGTAGCTGAGTAGTGATGGGTGTGTGTGTATACATATATATATATTTTGCTTGCTATCTTTGTTGAGCTCATGGCAAGTAAGGCATGTTTAGTTATCTCTCCTTAATTTTTTCCGTATCTTTTTCTTATTTGGCTCTGCTTGAAATCTGGAGTGGCAGACCCAGGACACTAAGTCAGGAAGAGCAAAATAATTTAATACAAAATTAATTTTTTTTAAAAAAATAATTATTCTGCTAAACTAAAATTATAAAAATATAAATAGTTTTATTATCATTTTTTAATTTAAAAAATTTATATTGAACAGATTAATATGATCTTTTATTATAAATATATTCTCCATATCTTATCATGACCATTAAAAATATTATATATTTAAAAATTTTTTGAGTCTAAATATTTTGCATTTAATTTAGAAGGTGTAAAATATCAAGAATAGAAGGTGTAAAGTTATAAATTTTATATGCCCTACTTATAATTTTTTTTTTCAAAGTGAGGGGTGCATTTGCACTAACTCCCACTCTTTACTAGCCTTATTTATTTATTTATTTATTTACCAAAACTAGCCTTATTTAATTTAGTTTGATTATTTTTGAGCTACTTTTTGAGCTCTCTTTGTCCTGATCATGATAAGTTTCTATTAAACGTTACAGATGGACTGTGGTCACTTGTTCTCCTGATCCTTTTGTCACATCCTCGTTAGTCAAGCTTGAACATTCAACATCCTGTTTGTCTATTTGCCCATTTTCTCTCTGTATTGATTCTATTTTTTTTTTTTTTTATTGTTACGGCAGGCTTATCTTCTCGATCAATATGCATACAATATGGCAGGGAGAGTGACTTGAACTATGTTGCCTCTTCAAGAAATTGAAGATCTCTTAAATTTTCTCAAGGATTATTATTTAAAAACTTTTTATTAATAGATTCTCTTTTAGAATTTAAAGAATTTAAAGGATAATATTTTTTGTATGGTGAATTCTCAAGTGATTGATATCTTTTCAATTGTATGAGGTTTATGTATAATATATTTGATTTTTTAATCTCATGAATGTAATATTTTTTATTTTATATGATTAAAATGCATGAAAGTGTATATTAAAACTAAAATTGATAGACAATTAATAAATTATAACCACATAATATAGAAAATCTTGTTAAATTTTCAAATGCTGATATTTGATAGTTATTTCAAATAACCATCATATAAGCAGGCAATGCATATTTGATGGTTATTTCAACTAACCATCAAATAAGCTTATGCTTATTTAATGTTTAAATAATCGTCAATTAAAGGGTATCTTTATAAATGATGGCTCTATATATGATAGTTAATAATCATTATATATAGGGTAAAATAATTGTCAAATATATTTTTTTGTAGTGTTAATTTGTTGATTATATACATGATTTATATATGTTTGCATCTTCATGTTTCTCAAGCAAAAAAAAAAAAAAAAACTCTTTGCATTTTAAAGAAGCATGTATTTATAAGTTAATAATAAATTGATCCTCATCCAATTAATTTATACTTTTTTTTTAACAAATGAAAACAAACTACTAACTGCTAGCAGGACAAAATTCAATCAGCACATAACGGTCTTCTGCAAGGCGACCCAAGCAAATTTGGCGGCGAGTGCAGAATCACCCAAAAACGGTCTTCTACTTGGTATTTTATAATGTATAAATTCTACATTGTATATATGGAAACTTTTATAGATATAACATATATTATAGAACCAAACCAAACAAATCATTTATCATATTTTAAATTATGATTAATTTATTATATTTGTCAATGATATATTGTTGTGGACTAACTATGTTCCTAAATTTTTAAAAATTTAATCTGTATATTTTAGTTACAAGATTTTTTTTTACCAATATACCAATTTATCCTTATATATGTATGTATCAATTATTGTCTTTATTTTTTGCCAAAAAATTTGTCATGAAAATTGTGAGTATCTTGGCCAATGACTTGATTAATGACTGCCCTACGTTGGACCAAAAAAAAAGAAAGAAAGAAAATACAAAACAGTCATTGGGCTTTCTGGTACCAGCCCAATTGGATGTTTGATGGACTTTGAAAAAAAAACCATGTTATGGATCCTAATGAGTTTTATGAACATGGACTGTGTTGATTAATATTAAAATCAGTAATTCAAATTAAACCCAAACCCGCCTGACAAAGTTAGGGTTAGATTTTTCTATATGAATTTTTTTAAGAAAATATGATTCTTTAAATTCGATCCAAATAAGCTTGAATACTGAAATTTTGGCTTTGTATATATGTAAAGGTGAAAATTTTGGCTACACTCGACAGGCCAACTTGAACCCGGCTAAAAAAAATTAAGTTCAAGTTTGGTTATATGAATTTTTTAAGAGGATATAATACTCTAAACCTAATTCAAATAAGCTGTCTGAATTGAGCCTAACTTGAATAAGTTCGAGCTTAAATTATCAACTTTAATTAATACACACTTTCCCCTTCGCCCTCTTTTCTACTAAAAGAAAAAACATGAATTGTGCATTCTCCTTTCCCCTTTGCCTCGCAGGTTCAACTATTGGCCGACAAGCTCAACTCTTAGGATATTATAACTAATTAGCCATTATTGTTATTGATTTTAGGCTGAGAAAATTCTTATAAAATAATTTGAAAATGAATAAATATTTAAATAAATTACATTGAACTAGGATGAATGATGAGATCTATGAGGACAACAATAAGAGACTGATATTCACCTATTTAGAGGAGGCTAATTTACATTTCAGTAGTTAATTCTCACAACTATTATGACAATAATCATGAATATATTTTATTAATATTTTCAATTTTCAAATTTAATGTGCAGCGCCTAATCAATTGTTATTCTTCGAACTTAATTGAGATGTGACTCTAGGCCTATATTTAGATAAGCTAAATCATGTTTATGTTTCTATAGCTAAAATTATGTCTCACCTCTTAGTTGTTCGCCTAATTTCTATAATCAAGCATTGACCACAGAGAAAAAAATAAATCTAAAAAGAGTTAAAATTATTTCATATAATAAAAGAGTTCAAATTCAATAGTCAAGCACATAAAATTCAAAAAATCTCTGTTGAATTAGACTACATCCACGTTCCATGTGTATTCTTAGCTTAAAAATCTCTCTCTTTTTGGCAGCTCTTTTTATTTACCAACAGACTTAATTAAAGACCATTTCTTTCTTTTTTTTTTGGGTTCAAAAACAGGGGCAAATCTAAACACACACATGTATGTATTCAAACACACAAACACATACATTAATTAGTTTATGTTTGAATTTATGACTTGTGAAGGTCTGAAGGAGGATTTTGTGCTGCTAGGTCCAAAGGTCTTAGGATTTCATTATTATTTTTATTAAAGACCATTTCCTAATTCTACCAAGTCTCCAGAAACATTTTTCTATTAGTTTTGTTTTTTTTTTTCATACAAGCTTTTTCCATTAGCTGAATGATTCATGTGATCACTTAACTTCATATTTATTGATAAGAGAAAAATCGGCCGTGCAACGTACGTGGATGAAACATTTTCACCTTTTTTTTTAATGAAAAAAAATGCACTGAATAGACCACCCTGAAACTCGTCCAAACACACACTCATATAAAATCAAGCAATCAAGACTTAAAAAGTTAAAATCAATATATTTTAGCGGAAATTAAGGCATAAAAAATGGATGCATTAAGACTTAATATGCATATTTATTAATTTAAAAAGCTAGCTAAAACCAAGACGATGTGTTGAGGTGGCGTTTTGGAAGCATATAATAGATAATAGAACAGCTTCAAGGCTAGCCGACCATTCTTGTTCTTTACGGGGTGTTTGTCAATTTGATTAATCACGCTAACTAATTAATTGACTTTAATTATACTTTTCTTTGTCGATTAAAACCCAAGTTAGTTTTAGAACAACAAACAATTATGATGACTAAATATGCCAATCATGTCGACATCTTAATAATTTCATTCTATTGGCCAGTGGCTATCGCCAGCAAGTATATAATTATTAAATGCATTTGATATTTCATGCGCCCAAAAAATAAATTTAACTTACATTTAAACAATGTGTTTTTTTTTTTTTTCGTTATGGAAAAAAGAACAGAACCAGCGTTGGGATGAGAGGAAGCCATGTGGAACTCGTGAATTCTTCAAAAGTTAGGTCGTTCAACACACAGTTTTTGTCTTTCCAGGTCAAATATAGGAAAGTACATTCCAATGCGTGAAAGGTCAAATGAATTAGTGTAGTTCCTTATATTTTAGGATTAAATGATATTTTTATCCTCTAACTATTTTAAAATTTTTTATACTGCAATGTTTCCTTGCAATAATTTAAAAAGTGTAAGCTTGCCTTCATTATTAATATATATTAATTTTAATTATTAGTTAACTTAAAAAATTATATAAAAAGACATAAAATTATAAAAAATGAAAAAAATGTAAACAAGTATCGTATAAGAAATTTAATACTGATTAATTCACCTAAATTATAAATACTTCCTCCGATCATATTTATGAATCACTTCTTGCATTTTTATCAGAATCAAAAAAAATTTTAAATTTTATTAATTTTGTTTAAAAATTAAACAAATTTTTAATTTTATCTTTATTAAATATATATTACATATTTTAAAAATAAAATACTTTCACGTTTAATAACATTCATAACTCTTAATAGGAGAAAACATTATTACTCATAAATAGAACATGTCTTATAAATAAAACTAAAACAAATACTATTTTTATTTTGTAAATAAGATTGGATGAGTAAATAGTAAAAGACCAATGTTATTTCTCAGTAAGTAAGAAATCAAAACGCTATTTTGACAAACCACTCTAATAAGCTATGGGATGATTATTTGATTATCATTGCTGGCAACAATACTGATAATTAATTCATATATTTGTTTCAATAATATCATATTAATACATTAACATTTTAATATTTAATAATTTTTATCATCCTCCTCATCATCATCATTATTAAGATAATCCAATAATACCTTGATAATTAGTCAAAGTGACTAATTAAATTTTAGACTGTTATATAGGTAAACAATATTAGTAGTTTTTTAAAATTTATTTTTAATTTAAGCGACTTAACAAATGTAGAAGGATGACATTGTTTTTTTTTTTGAAAACTAGAATATCAAATATTCATGTGCTTGAGGTAGAGGGCAAAAATGTCCTAAAAACCTATAATTAAAAAAAAACTTATTGTTAATGTAAAGATATTGTTAATGAATAAATTATACATCTTTTTATTATAATTTTTTTGAGTTTCAAGTCCTGTTCCAATTTTGAAGAATCCTCAAAGTCTTTTAAAATTTTGTATTATCAATAAAAATGTCTTCATTTCATCAACGGAAAAATATCCTATCAATATGTTTCTTTAGTGGAAAAATATTATTCGTATGTTCTTTAGAAAATGCGACAGAAAGTGAAATTAACAACTTCGACAATGCATCTAATTACCCATACATCCTCATTTTGGACATTAAGCCACTCAAGTTCTATTGCTTTCTAAACAAATAAATTATTCGAACGATTAACTCTTTTTAACATTTAATGGATATTATAATATGATATATTAATGTGTCTTTCATATTTTTAAAAATCATGACCCTAACATCGTAATTATTTATATTGCATTATTGGTAAAATATTATTGAGTAAAGATGCATTTTTCAAGGAGCACCCAGCTAGCATATTAAAATATTAGTTGGAACAATTTTGACTTTTAAAGTATTTCATTCATTAAAAAATGTAAGACATTTTTTGAGGAGTTGGATGTTAAAAAAATGTAAGACATTTTTAGTCTTTTAAGGTGTAATTATTGTCTTTTTTTTCGAAAGTGTCTTTATTGATAATAACTTTATATTTATTGTAGTGTGCTTAGTAGAGGTAAATATAAGAAGATAGAGTTAGTTTGAAAGTAGATAACTACTTTGAGAGGTAAGATTCAATTAAAAATGCTTTATATTTTAAAACAGAGGGAGTAATTAAAATAGAATATTTTTACCTTTTTCGTTAAATTTCTTAACAGTTAACATTGGAGTCCTGATTAATATTTATAATGGTTAAACTTGAGAATTTGATGGCAGCAAAGGCGAAAGTGCCTTATTTTAAATACTTTAAGAGTGAAATTGTTCTAACCAATAATTTATGGTGCTAAGTGTTTTTTAAAAAATACTTTAAAGATAAAAATACATATTTACTTAATATTATTTGAGAAAAATATAATTTTAAATTCCTACATTTTATTTAAATTTTACTATAAGTCCCTTCACATTTTTTTTGACATTCTAGATCTCTATATTTTTTCTTTTTAATGTTTTAAATCTCTTTATAAATAATGTTATAAATGTAAGGATTTAAAGTTAAGTTTTATTAGTTATTTGTGTTTCTTTGACCAAGGGCTCATTTTATTAGAGCTTGGCGACTTATACAATACAATATTTATCAAAATTTTTGCCAAAATAAGTAGTGAAATCATTTCAAAACTAGCACATGGATACCATGCTATTACATTATTTATGATTTATAATGTGTGATTTTTAATAAATTTTATGTTATATGAAGATATATAAATTATGCAAAAAAATATTAATGATATCTTTTACTCCCTTTATTAAAAAATATAAGATATTTTTATAATTGAGATGTCAAACAATATAAAGATTTTTTTACCTTTCAAAATGTAATTAATAAGGTTTTTTGTTCATAAAAAATGAGATTTTTCAAAAATGCTATCAATAGGAGTGTCATTAATAATATTTTTTTAATTAACATATTTTATTAAATAAAAATAAATATAAAAAATATTTAATTTTAAAAATAATTAATTAACTTATTAGATTGCCATCAAGAATGGAGGTAAAGGAGGAGGGAATGGTTGCCCCTGCACTTCAATCATCTCTTGAAAAAATAAAAAATAAAATTTTTCTCATAAAAAATATAAAATGGATTTTGGCCTCACTACTTTACATTTTATTTTTAAGTTGGCCCCTTTTAATTAGCTCCTGGGTCTGTTTTTACATATAATTTAATTAAATATTTTATAAAATTAAATAGAGGAAATATTAAATAAATATTAGTTTCATTTCCCCTTCTTTGCATGGGCAACATTAAACTAATTCACAGCAAAACCTTCCTAAGCAGCCAGCAGCAGCACGCTAACCACGGAAGTAGTAAATAACACGTAAGCCAAGGGCATAGTGGTAAAACCACCTTCCCTACTAGCTCTCATTGCTTCTTCCTTCCTTTTATTTATGCTTGAAGTCATTGAAAAGCTCCCATTTCTCTTCTATTCAGTTCAGGAAGCCTTCAGTTTTGTACTTTTGTTCTTTTTCGTCATTCTTCGTCAACCGAAAGAAATTCTCAGCCTCTTGCTCGTAGTTTTTCTGAGCTTTGTTTATCAAAGAATAAAAAAGGTATAATCTTTTATCGGTGCTGGAGAAAGCGAGATGTGCGGAGGTGCTATTATCTCCGACTTCATTCAGACGCCGGAGGCCAGGTCTCGCCGGCTTACAGCCGATATCCTCTGGCCGGATTTGAAGAAACCCAGTTCGGGGAAGCGATTCTCGAAGCCCACTAGGTCTGGATTCGGGGATTCGGATGGTGATTTCGAAGCTGATTTTAGAGAATTCAAGGACGACTCTGATATCGATGAGTTGGATGTGGATGATGATTTGCTGTTCGATTTCAAGACCTTAGGTTTCTCCGCTGTCAAACCCCTCAAGCCTTCCGGATCCCTCTCTCGTGGTATATATATATATATATATATATATATATGTACATATATATTTTTGGGGGGTTTAAATCACGGGTCATTTGGTTGTTATATCCAGCTTTTGATTTAACTTAAATAGTTGTGTTAATGTTCACTTACAGCATAGATTATTATTTTTTAAAACAATTGCAGCCTTTGAATCTTTTTATCAGGTATTATCGGGAAAATTACTAGTTTTGATTTTTCACATGGAATTCGGTTTTCAAAATATTTTTTGGCTGGTTTATGTTCCTCTAAGCTCTTTTTACTTCATATTTTTAGATTTGTGACCTTGCGATAAGCTTAGCTTTATTACTTCGATTAATGTTCATTAATACGTTTTTCCTTTACTGGTTAATGAAACATAGTCCTCCTTTATGCCTTGCGCATCCGCTCCATGAATCACTTGCAAGTGATTACAGCATAAATATGATCACGTGGATCCTCTTTGGAACGGTTTTATTTGCTTGGATAATACTTCAGAACACGGATTGCGGAGTTCTGAAATGTTCATAAAATCTTCTTGAAACTGATCTCATGCTGCTTGATTTCGTTTTTGCTCCTCTGTGCACATATGTAAAAGCAGGAGTGTGGTTAGCCTGTTAGCCTAATGGGAGTTGCTTTTGACGACCACACTATATATCCCTATCAGATTACAAAATCTATATTAGAGAGGTAGATGCGATTCCTTTTTGCCGTGAAAATCTGTGTTATTTGTTTCAAACTTTGACATTTGCGGATCAAGATATAATTTTTTATTGGCTGTTCAGTAATTGAGCTTTAATGGTGTTTTAGATGCGATATTGCATTGAATATTGCTGGTTCTTTTGCTTCTGTCTTGTTACTTAAATAACTAATACTTTCCAAAGAATCAGTTGTCAAGACCCAAAAAATCTCGGATTACAAGCTGTGCTTGATTCTAGATACCCCTTCATCTTACTGCAACTTCCTTACAGATCAGTCTTTTTTGTCATTTCATGTGTTATTTACTGCAATCATCCCTTATTCTGTAACCTGTATGTGCATGTGTGTTTATTTAGATGCTTGAGCTGTTTTTTCTTGATATTACTCTTTTTACTTGTACTGCAAATCTATTATCCTTGCTTTGCCCATATTATAGTTTTTTCTTTTCTTGTTACATTGAAGGATCCGGTCCCATAAAATCTGTGAAATTCAAGGGAAAAGCTAACAAGTCTGAGAAAAGAAAGAGGAAGAATCTGTATAGGGGAATCCGTCAGCGCCCATGGGGAAAATGGGCAGCTGAGATCCGTGACCCAAGGAAAGGTGTCCGTGTCTGGCTTGGAACCTTCAACACTGCTGAAGAAGCAGCTAGAGCCTATGATGCTGAAGCACGTAGGATTCGCGGTAAGAAAGCCAAGGTGAACTTTCCTGATGAGGCTTTAGGCTCTCCCCCAAAACAATATGATGTAAAACACTCTGTTCAGCCCATTATGAACCAGAAATTCAATGTTGGGAACAACGCAAAGGACTACATCTGTCCCATGGGTCTGATGGACCAGAAACCACTGGTTAATCAGTATGCTAACATGGGAGGCTTACCCAGCTGTGGAGATGGGCTCACGTCTTTCACACCATTGGATGATGTTAATGTTCCTGTTTGTTTCAGTTCAGATCAAGCAAGTAATTCGTATGATTATTCTGGTATCGGGTGGGGTGAACAGGGCCTAAAGACACCTGACATCTCGTCAATGCTTTCTGCTTCTATAGAAGATGAATTTCAAGCTGTTAGTGATGCCAACCAGAATAATAACATTCTTGACTGCCAGGGTGTGCTGTCTCTGGAAAATGATTCTGCAAAGACACTGTCTGAGGAACTTGCAGATATTGAATCCCAGTTGCGGTTCTTTCAGACGCCTTACCCTGAAGGGACTTGGGATGATGCTTCATTAGAAACCTTGCTTGGTGAAAACACAGCTCAGGATGGTGAAAACGCAATGGACTTTTGGAGCTTTGATGCTGGGGGAATTTTCTGAGCAACTTTCTCATTATCTTCTCATTCTTGAGAATATAGTTACAAGTACGTATTTTCTTATTCCCCTTTTGGTCCTATAATTGTATTCACTCACGGACTAACTAATTTGGGTTTCTCCTTGAAAAACCGAAACGGATAATTGAGTCCTTGATTTCTTGATTTTGGGGATAACTGGTCCATTGTGAGTCAATCAAAAGATTGGATTGAATCGAACTAAAATAAGTCAAGGTCTGTACGATAGATTATTTTTCTTTCCAGAGAAAACCCAAGTGATATTTTCAGGGACCAAAATGTAATATTCTTCATAACGAAGTATCATTGGTTTCTGAAATAAAATACAATGTTTTGTCCAATTGATTGATTTCAGGAATGGTGTTCATCTTTGTTGGAGATTGAGTCAAGACAAAGCGGACCCTCTGAAGCATGCCTGGATGGTTATTCTCTGAACGCTGGTAAGAAAGTAAGCGCGGGACTATGGATATGTAGGTGTACATGTCAAACACCTTAACTCTTAGAGATTTTGAGTTTGCCATTCATTCATGAGGATGATTCTGTCAAGTGTGTGATGCAGTAAAATGTTAACTTGGTTGTTTTCGATTATGGCCAATCAAGTGGATGCATCAATTAACCCATTTTTGAATAATTTATCTGGTTTTGTTCAGAGTAGTGCTTGCAGGTCTCTTATAGTTAGTAATTACCTCCACCAATTTGAGTCCCGGAGGTCTTGTTTCTTCGCCACTCCTTTGTTTTTATTTTTTTGAATGGAAAGCTAGCTCATATTAATACTAAACTGTGCGAAAACGTAGTCCAGGGGGAATTAGTGCTCGAACCCTCTTGAAAAGTACGGGCCTTTGGTGTTCTTGAAGAGGGGTCAGGCTCCTGCTGTGGTGGTTTCTTCTGCAGAATTGGCCTGCGTTAAGAAAACTATGACCTTACCAACGCAGATCGACCTCAAGGTATTTGTCCTATGATCTTGCTCTATGGATGCACTGACGTTGGCTTTTGGGAGCTATGGCAGTGAAAATTGAAGACAGGAGGAAAATCTGCGTCAACGAACTTCTTAGCCTAAGAAGGGTTCAATAACCCCCTGTTTGAATTGAACGAAAAGTTGAGAAGAAAGAAAATGAGAGAAAAAAAAATGGAAAGAAACTTGTATTTGGATGGACAATAGATAATAGGAATGAAGAAAAATGAACCAATATCCCAATGATTACAACACTCTTATATCAAAATATTTATGTTTAATGTAATGATCTTTATAAAAATATGTTAAAATTAAAAATTATATAAAAATTAACATCATTAAAATAGTTTAAAATCAAATTTGTTGGTAGAAATTATTTTCATGTTACTATATTTTAAAATCAAATAATTTAATAAAATATGTTATTTTTAATTTAAAGGATTAAAAGTGGATAAATTTTAAAAATTAAATACAATTACATAAAAAGTAAATTACAGTTCAGCTACTGCCTTGCTGGTGAGAGCACTTTGCTTTCACCTATAATCATGAGTTTGACTTGGCAGCGAGCATATCCAACTAGAACATAAAAAATAAATTATAAATGCATAATATCATAAAAATATGAAAGACACATAGTTATAAAAATATGCAATTTGTAAAAAAGATGAAAATATGCATAGCCTTGAGATAGAGCTACGTGAGGGCTGAGGGTATGATGCAAAGCATGGAGGGTCGGAGATGATCAAGCAAAAGCTAGCTCGTGTCAAATAATATGCAAATACAAAGAAGCAAGAGGGAAGGAGGTAGACATGAAATGAATATTTTCCTCCCAAAATCTCTTTATATCTGGAGAGAATATGGTGGGTTTTACATTTTATTTTTTCCCTAACATTTTCCTAGCTCTCACTTTTTTTTTCCTCATCCAAACAAGAGAAAAAGTTGCTTTCTCCCTTATTTTCTTTTCTCCCACATTTCATCTCATCCAAACATAGTGTAAGAGAAGAATCATCTGGCGATTTTGTGAATAAGATGTAATATGTACACGAGTGGTGCAGATTCTATGAATCTGAGCGAGTTACTGATTGCTACATTCAATGATATGTGTTAGAATGGTACAAGGATTGGAGAGCTAGCGAGGAAGGTGATGATTAACCTTATGGCCTTCAGCGTGGGAGATTATTTCCCTTCCTTTCCTTTGGTTAGGTTGATGTTCTCACTAGTCTCATTTTGGAGTTGAAGGCCATATTCTATGCATAGGCAATTCAAAGAGAGCAGAAGAGTTTATTCTTGAGATTCGAGAATAATGAAATATTTGGTTCAGGAAGAAGAGGGTATCCTAGGATGATGTTCGGTGTTGCTGCTGTTAAATCCATGCTCCTTTGACTGGAAGCTATTGGAATATTTATATGGATTTACATTTGATTAATAGGCCCAAATAGATTGATCTTTATAATCTCATATGGATCGAGGTAGGTGAACCACACAAGTGAGCCCAATGAGCAAAGGCCCAACCCACAATCCAGTAGTCGTCAATTATTTTCTATTTTTTAATTGATTGAGTCAGAGATAATGAAATATAATTATTTAATAAAGCGGTTACTGTTCTGATTCTTATAAGTCGATTAGTCGATAACTGCAAACACATGATACATTTTCTTTTGCTCCATTATCTCTGCACTTTTTGAAGACTCTAGGACCAGTGGGTTGTGGGTATATCTACACTCAAGGTAATCGAGCTTTTTCAAGTGATCAATGAATTCTTCAGGTATGCACATGTTTCTTTATTCTATCTTATTAGATCATATAAGAATTGAGATATTAAATGTAACACGTGGCATCAAAGCCTGATTATGAATATTAATTTATATATCTCAATTCAATATGCTTATGGAGATCATGATAAATTGGATAGAAATTCCTTGATTTGTTTATCATATTCATGTATGTTTAGTTCTCATTTTCCATTCTTATTGAATATGATAATGAAAATTAAATTCATCAGAGATCTGATTATTCTTTATAAATAATCTTGATGCCTGTTGTTGCTATAATCTTGATCTCTCGTATTATTTTTTTTATTTTGTTGGTGCCGTCTACGTTGCCGTTGCTTACTTGTTGGAGATCTTCCCTCTTAACTTTGAGAGGTTTTGTTGTCGCTTGAGAGAGAGAGAGTTCAGGATTTTTTTTTGACATGGCCGCTGGTATGCAAAAGAGCTTTTGTCGTTGCCGCTGCGCCTTGGCTATTAACGTTGTCTTGCCTTCACCGTCGACGGAGATTCTTTAGCTGGCATCGTTTCCATTGTTCTGGTTCAGCGGAGACCACAGAGATGCAATAATGGTTAGTTTCACGCTGCCGGAGCAATTGCCGGCATAGTGGCAGGTCGTTGCATAGTTGTCGGTGTTGTGGTCGTCGACTGGTTCAATGTGCCATCATTGTGCTACCCTCCCATGGCTTCTGTAGCTCACGGCAATTGGAAGATGCAATAATAAGGTTACAAATTGGATCCTAGGGATTCGGTTTCATAGTTTTGGGCCTAAATTTCATTTGGGCTCAGATTTGTAAAAAAAAAAATATTCGTTCTAGGCCCAAAACATATTAGGGCAGATCAGTGTAAAAAAAAATCCATAAATTATGTTTTGGCCCTAATTTAAATTACCTCCTTGGCCCATTATTTCTTTTATTCACGATGTGACCCAAAAAAATTTTAAAAATTATATTTGAGTCCCCTAACTTTCAGAATTATGTTTTGGACCCAAATCTCTTTCAAAATTATTAATTTACCCCTGGACACATTTTAAAATTCCTCTTAAGTCTCAAATTTGTTCTCTAATTCTCAAAAGGTCCTAAGGACTTTTGAAATTATTTTGTTTTGTCCTAAGGTCATAAAATTTATAACTTTGTGAATTATTAGTGATGCTTAAGATCTTGCAGTATCGGTAATGGACATACCCCATAGGTGTGACATTATTAATGTAATTTTGATGGTTGGTTTTTGAGGATAGGCTAATAGCACTTTTTTTTTAAATGTGTTAGATATTTGTTGTACCCTATAGGTATGAAAATGTTTAATGCATTATTTTATATAGACTTTTGTATGAGCTAAATTTTTATGGTATGTGAGCCTTCTTGGTGCATGATTATAGTTGCATAATTGATAATTGCTTGTTGGGAAATTCTGTTTTATAATTATGTTGTGTACGCATAATTAATATTTCCCATTTTCTGTTTTACGATTTCAGTTTCTGCTTTTGCGTAACTATCCTTTGTGAAAGCTCTCAATGAGATTAACTATGATGATTAGAAATAGTCCCTAAATATGTATCTGACTATTTCTTAGAAAGATTTAGCTCTGAGAGAACCTAAGCCTGCGGATCTCTCTTTAGAGTCTAATGCTTCTGAAATGGCCTTCTATAAATAATAGAGTGAGTCCAACCGAATTTGTCTAGCGATCATCAAGTACACAATTGAAAAGGGAATTACGAATATCATTCCTGAAAAGGATACTGTAGTAGAATACTTGACAGCTGTTGGTAACAAATACAAGAAGCTTGACAAGATTCAAAAGAACTACTATTTGTCACTTCTTGATAATACTTGATATGATGGAGTTTCTGGTGTTAGGGAGCACATTCTAAAACTTGTTCATTACTATAACAAGCTTAAATCATATGGAACTTGGGTGAAAGTACCTTAGTTTATCGTGTTCTTCAATTATTGCCATCAGAATACGCATTTTTGAGGACTTCATACAACTTACAAGAAGCTGAATGATCTATTGACCAGATGATATCAATAGTCACTCAAGAAGAGGAAGTTATAAAAAAGAATTTTTCTCACTCAGTAAACTATGTTTCTCATAGCTCTAGTAGCAAATCTGGAGGGTCGTATAAGAAAAAGGGGAAGAAGCATAAGGCCCTAAAGCCTAATAATTCAACTTTTAAGAAAGATGGTGATAAGAGTGAGAAGCTGAGGAAGAAACCTTTTAAGGGGTTATGTAATTATTGTAAGAAATCGGGTCACATTAAAGCTAATTGCTTCAAATTGAAGAATAAACAAGAAAGTAAAGGTATAATTCTTTAAATTGCCCCTATAGCTCTAGTTTGTTTTGAATCTAATACCATTAAAACTTCCTTTGACTTATGGTGGCTGGATTCTTGTGCCACTGTATGTGTTTTGAATTCCTTATAGGGGCTAAAAAACTAAAAGATTCCAAGTAAGGCACAGAGGTCAGTCTTTGGCATAACAGGGAGTAAGGCATTAGTTGAATGCATTGGAAGTATTTTTTTGTATTTAAATTATAGTCATGTTTTAAATTTGAACAACGTTGTTTATGTACCTTTTGCGAAGATGAATTTAATTTCAACTTCTGTATTGGATATTTGTGGCTATTCATTGTTCCAAGGAAATAGAAAAATTAATATTTGTTTTGATTCCATTAATGTTGGTTGTGTTTCCTTGACATATAGTTTATATCGATTGAATAATTGGTCACTTGAATGTTCTAATCTTCATATCAATATTGCTATTGGGCATAAACGTCAAAGACCTATAGTCTAGCCATTTTGAAGATGCCTTAGACGGTGGGAGCTCGGTGCTTAGGCATATCACTTTACATGACGAAAGCTGTATTTTGCCTATGCCTATCGTGACAACCCTTTATATTGATAGAAATAATGTCGTGGACTAGGATGAAGCTAAAGTTGAACTACCTTTAAAAGGTGATGAGGATTTGGTTATTGAACCAAAATGGTTCCAAAGGGTTCACAGGTCTGCTATTCTAGATGATTACATGGTGTATTTACAAGAATTTGATTTAGATGCTATTGATAGTTTAGACTCGATATCTTACCAAGAGGCTATTTCTAGCTCACATTCTTCTGAATGGTTAGAGGCTATGAGTGAAGAAATTACCTCTATGTACCGCAATCACATATGAGAGCTTTTAGAGCTACCAAAGGGTTTTAAGTCAGTAGGTTGCAAGTGAGTCTTTAAAACAAAACAAGGAGCTATAGGTGAAATTGATAGATACAAAGCTAGACTTGTAGCTAAGGGCTACAACCAGAAAGAAGGTATTGATTACATAGAGACCTTTCCTCCAGTATCCACAAAAGATGCTTTTAAAGTGGTAATGGCTTTAGTTGCATAATTTGATCTTGATCTTCACTAGATGAATGTCAAGAATGCATCTTGAATGGCGATTTATATAAAGAAGTCTACATGACACAGCCTAATGGTTTTGTTGAATCTAGTAAAGAACATCTAGTGTGCAGATTGAAGAGATCCATCTAAGGGCTAAAACAGGCCTCTAAGCAGTGGTATTTAAAGTTGATAAAGTTATCACCTCGCTTGATTTTATTGAGAATGTCTCATATCAGTGTATCTATCAGAAGTTTGATAGGAACAATTTTGCCATTCTTTTTCTTATGTTGATGATATCTTGTTAGCTAGCAATTCAATAAATTTTTTCAATGAGATAAAACACCTATAGTCTAGCCATTTTGACATAAAGGACATGGGTGAAGCCTCTTTCGTTCTTGGGATACAGATTCATAATGACAGATCTCGTGGTACTCTTAGTTTATCACAGACCACCTATATTGAATGGGTACTTAAGAAATTCAGAATGGATTTGTTCTCCCTCACCTGCCTGTTTAGAAAGGTGAACTATTGTTAGAGTTACAGTATCTTGAGGATGATAAGAAGAGGGCTGAAATGAGAAAGATACCATATGCTTTCGCTGTTGGTAGCCTTATGTATGTTCAAGTATGTACTTGGCTAGATATAGCCTTTGCTATTGGAGTGCTAGGTCGATACTTAAATGATCTAGGTCTAAATCATTGAAAGGCTGCTAAGAAAGTTATAAGGTATCTTCAAGATGCAAAGAATTATATGTTGACCTGTAGAAGGTTAATTTCTTTTAAGGTTGTTGGGTATTTTGATTATGACTTTAAGGAATCAGAAGATCTTAAAATTGTTAGCTTTTCAGATTCAGATTTTGCCTCTTGTCTGGATGATCATAAATCTACGATCGGCTATATTTTCATGTTGTCTGGAGGAGCTGTTTCTTGAAAAAGTATGAAATAGACACTTATAGCAGTTTTATTTATGAAAGCCGAGTATATTGCTTGTTTTTAAGACTACACGTCACGCTATATGGCTAAGAAAGTTGATATCTGGCATGTGCCTGGTTGAGTCAATATCATGTCCTTTAACCATTTACTGTGATAACAAATCTGCAGTATACTATGCTAATACCACATAAATTCCAATTGTATAAAGCATTTTGACATCAAACTTATGTTTGTGAAAGAGAAAATTGCTGAGTCTCAGACCTGTGTGGTACACATTCCTGGCACGCAAATGCTTACAGATTTGCTGACCAAGGGCTTACTGTAAAATTTTTTCAAAATCATGTAACTTGAATGGGTATTACGAATTCCTTTGATGCCCTAGTTTAGTAGGAGTTTGGGACTTTTTTTTATGTTGCAATTTCTCTTTAAGCGTTATTTTCTTTTGTGAGTCATGTTCAATTTAGTTAGATGCATTTATATCATTCATATCCCTATAAGATTCGATGATTCTGTTGTGGTATGCTTTACATGTCACTTGTTTTCCTATAAGAATCAGTGATTTATGCTGTTATTTTACTGAGTTGTGTTGAAATAAAATTTCATATTTTATTCAGATTATGAGACATTATATCACTTGTTTCTCCGTAGGATCCAGTGATTTGTAAAGTTTCATTTTTCTAAATTTTGTTTGTGGCTTGTTTATACAACTTACTTAATTAATGCAATCCAAGTGGGAGATTGTTGGAATATTTATATGGATTTATATTAATTAACAGGCCTAAACAGATTGATTTTTATGATCTTATATGGATCATGATATGTAGACACACAGGTGAGCCCAATAGGCAGAGGCCCAACTCATAACCTAGTAGCCATCAGTTATTTTCTATCTCTTAACTGACTGAGTCAGAGATAATGGAATATAATTATTTAATTATTTAATAAAGCAGTTATTGATCTGATCCTTATAAGTCGATCAGTCGATAACCACAAACACACGATACATTTTCTTCTGCTCCATTATCTCTATATTCTCTGAAAACTTTGGGGACCAGTGGGTTGTGCGTCTGTCTATACTTGATGTAATCGAGTTTTCTCAAGCGATTAATGAATTCTTTAAGTACGCACATGTTTCTTTATTCTATCTTATTAGATCATATAAGAATTGAGATATTAAATGTAATAGAAGCTTCTTGCTATAAATAGTGTCTTTGTTCGACATATAGATATGGGGGAGATATTGTGGCTAACTCTCAGTAAAAGATGCCAATTTTTCTCAAACCAATGCCCTACTCTCAACTTTAGAACTAGCCAGGTATATCTTAGTTAAAGCGTGATGGATGCTCTATTGATTAGTGGTGTTTTTTTTTTACTTTTTATTTTCCATTGTGTGAATAAGTAAATTGACTCTTAAACTATAAGTTTAAAAGTGCTTGAGAACCTAACTCATCTTTTATGCATTGTTCCCTTTTAACTTTTGAAAATTGTACAATCTAACTCCTGTCGTTAATAAAAGTTCATTTTTAATCAACAAATGGTCAAAATTAACTTTTGTTGATGATAAGGTTTAAATGCATCATTTTCAAAAACTAAAGAGAAACATTGGACAAAAGATGAGTTTAGGATTTCAAACACTTTTCAACTTGTAGTTTAAGGATTGATTTCTCATTTACATGCTTTTCCACTTGCATTGTCGATAAAAATATGACACTTAGAACAGAGCTCTACATGGGTTTATAGAATTACATAATTCGTATAAAGACACACATAGCATGAATATATAGCCTATATCTTATTTTTATATTATAATCAATGTTTTCAAAATCAAATCGAATATTAAACTAGAAAGGCTAGCGATTTATGGTTTGTATGGTCCAACTAGGTAGAACTAATGGTCGAACTAGTCATGTAATAATTAAATTAAAAAAATTATATATATATATATATAATAATTTAAATATAAGAAATAAATATGGAATTGTTACTAAACTTAAAAATAAAATTAAATATTTTAATTTTATCATGATTTAATAAACCACATGATGCAACATAACATCAAACAATTAAAAAAATTGGTCATTTTTTATAAATTTTGATAAAAAAAGAAAAAGAGTATTTGTTTGAATAGTCTAATTTTTAAAAACATGGCCCAGTTCCTAATTCGATTACTAGTCCAAAGCGGCCTAATCCGACCCACCTTCCAAATGGTTTTTTTGGCTTGATTGACCTGTTAGCCTAATCGATCGATGATCCAACCATCTAGTTTTATTTTTTTTTAATCATTGATTATGATGATTGGAGTGAAATATAGGGAAAATATACCATTAAAGAAAATTTATATCAATCAAGGATTTTTTTATTGTTAAAACTAGAACGGATACTTATTGATTCAAGCTAGTCTTTTATTAACAAATATCTATTCAAGTTTTAACAAGAACTTATTCTAAATTAACAACAGTCCATTCAGGTTTTTTTTTTTAAATTTTGATAACAACTAATCTTTAAGTAACATAAATTTTCTTTAACAATCCTTCATTGCTATGTTCCCTAAAATATATCTTTTTTTCAAAATAGAAAGGAGAAGTCAAAACAACAAAAGATCCCTTAAGAAAACAATAATATATACTTGATATAAATTAGAAAAAATTTGAAAATAAAAACCAATCAACAAGCAAAATTTTTTTTATTTGAATCAACAAGTAGAAATGCTTCTATATTAAGTATATTATTTTTTTAGAGCACATTGTGACAAAGTTAGAAATTTTTATGAGGTTAAAATATTGTAGAAGCTTTCAAAATGATCCAAAGGAGACTAAAGAGTAGAGTTGGTAACTCAGGCGGGTCGAGTTTATTTAGATATGATTTAAAGTATCCTACCTTCTTAAACAAGCTCATATAACCAAGTTTGGCCTTAACTTTTTTCGAGCAGGTTTGGGCTTGTCCGTTGGGCTTGGCTAAAATTGTTTACTCTGCATACACATAGAGCCAAAAATTTTAAGGATCGGGCTTATTCAGATCATGCTTAAAGTATCCTACTCTCTTAAAAAAGCTCATAGAGTCAAGCCCAACCTTAACTTTTTTCGTGCCGGTTCAGGTTTGGTCTGAATTACTAACTCTACTAGAGAGATCCAAAAAAATCAAAAAGGCATCAAGATTTTTAGAATACACTGGTATGATCCCAAAAGACTCAAATATCTCTAGAAAAGTATGGAGAGTGCTTGAAGTATCTAAATTATTCTAGGTATATCTTTCTCTTATACATTCTAGAAATTTGGAGATTTGTCAAGTCTCTGTGCCTACATTTGGAGATTTCAACTGACTTAGCTAAGATTAAGAGGTTAGTCAAGCTAAGGTTGAAAAATTTCAAGAAAAAGGAAGTTCCAAGGCCATGGCAATGTGGTATTAAAGCATAGTTTAAGGGAGCCACAATTTGGATTCATATTTGTAGGCAAGGATGCTTGGAATAACAGAGGAAATTCTTGCTCTTGTAGAAGAGAGAAGAATGGAATCCAAATCTCCACACGAAAGTGGCAAGAAGGCAATAGGAACTAGTAAGGTATGCTTTAAGGACCTTGCTATACTATCAATCAAAATTGCCTTAAAAAAAACCACAGAAGAGATGGTTGGTAGAGTAGAGAATATTGAGGGTGACATGAGTATGTTAGAAGGCCACATTCTCAAAGAACTTGAAGGGTTAAAGATTAGTATGGATACTTTACAAAACTCTAAGAATCAACATGAGGATGCCATGAGATCCTTATAGTTAAAGGTGATAGATTCCATGTTCACCATGCAATAACAACTCGACACTTAAGATTTCCTTGGAGAGAAAAGAAAGGAATCCACTATTAGATTAAAATAGGGGAGCAAGGGAAGTGAAATTGGATCTTCCCAAATTTAAGAAATTTAAGGGCGTACAAGACTTCATAAAGGTTGAGAACTTCTTATGACATATGGAACGATATGCTAACACCTTGGGGATGAATGATGACCAAACTAAGGTATGTATCATTGTTTACTTCCTTATGGATAACGCCATGTTTGACTTTATACTAGACTTTACGTCTTTAACTCTTCAGACTCCCAATCTGAGTAGCGAAGAGGCCCTCTTCTATTGTATTGATAGTATTTAGAACTAGGCTAAGCATGAATTATAACATTGTGATGTGAAGACTATCGATGAGGCAATTGTGATAACTGAAAGTCTTATAGAATATCATAAGGAAAAAGGTAAGTCATTTAAACCCAAGTCTTCTAAACCTAATCTTGGTAAAGGTAGGGGAAACAAGGGCAAGGGGACATATAAATGGAGTGACATCAAGTTTCAACAGAAGAAACTACCTGAAGGGCAGAAGAAGACCTTCAATGATCAAATGAAATGTTTTACGTGTAAAAGCCCATATTGAATGAAAGAATATCTAAAGGGTACGTTGGTAGCTATTATGGAGAAAGCTAAAGAAGACAAGCCTAATACATATATGGGGTCTTTAAGACTCCTCAGTGCTTTGAAGGCCAAGCCCTTGCCAAAGAATCCTAAAGGTGAGGGTTTGATGTATGTGGATAGAAAGTTAAATGGATCACATAATCACTATTATGTGTGACACTAGAGCTATATATAATTTATCACTCTTAAAGAGGCTAAGAGGATAGGTCTAGTAATGCATAGCGTAAGTATTTACTTGCCTGAAGAGCTTTAATCCTAGTACAACCTTGAAGTTATCTATGAGAACTATGGAGAAGTCTATCTTACTCCTCCAACTGCCTAAGCATAGCTCAACCCCTTACACTATGCCGCATAGTTGATAAGGAGGTGAGTTGATTGCCTTTTAAATCCCTCTCTCCTGTACTACCTTGAGATGTATTTAGTTCAAACTAGTCGAGCAAATTGAATCATCTTATCCTAAAGTATTGAGTTTAAGTCAAGATATACCTATAAGTCTATCATGGATGATAATGGTCCCACATAACAGTTGATTATCAAGTTTAATTGAAAATAAGTCAACTATATTCAAATCACAGCAATTATGACCATAGTTAGAATTATAATCGTCTATCTCTTTTTTCTTTTTTCTTCTTCCTCTCTTTTCCACCATGAGTGATTTACCTCTAGCCAACCATCATTGACTACTATCTTAACATCCTCCCATATATGCTTGGTAGTTAACCATGCTCCATATCTCGGCTCATATAAATTAACAATAGACATTAGCCTTACTAATCCATATATTCTTGCATGAAATCCAATTCATCCGCAATAATAATAGAAGTTTTGTAGCTTTTCATATTTGATAGTTACCCAGCCCAAACTTCCATCAAGCTATGGAATCTAGAATCCAGACATGAGTGCCTTCCTTAAATCTAACAATACTCAAACATGCAAAAAGCATCTTAATATTCTATCATTACATAAAGGATTCTCTGCTATCATCACCTCACCAACATGTCCACCAATCTGAATAGCATTTTCAATGTTCATCACTTCTAAGAGCATATTGTGCAATTGGATCCAAATTAGATTTCAACTACAATCAAATTCATCAAATGCTTTATACTTCTTCCATTCCTGTAGATTCAAGAGTTGGCCATCTATTGACTAAGGTCTAACTTCGAGAATCCTATTATATTCATCCTCCTCTATAAACTTAAATAGAAAAGCATTTCTAGTAATTTTGTTCACGGTGAGACTTGATTATAAGTTCCAAGTCTTTCAAATAATTGTCTCCAACACATTTCCACCAATTTCTTTATCAGTAATTAGTTTTCCAATAAATACTTTCTTTATCTCTTCTTCTTTCTAGACTAAAGGTTCATTGATAATCGCTTCCTGCTCTGCAATAGATTTCTCTGTCATCGCCATCCGATCCTTCAACACCAAGCTCAGACATCCCCTAACCACCTCTTTATCTCTCTTAAAACAACTAAGCTCTCATAACATTAAGTGTAGGGAGAACTTAGACTCTTATGCATAGGGTGTAATGAGAACTTTACCATATAATTTCTTTTAATGTGCTCAAAATACGTTGTATACGTAATTGCATTTGTGTTTAACTTTATCCATTGGATATTCATGCACAGTTATAGTCACTGTGTTAATCAATAAATTAATGAATTATGCTTGTTTTACACCGAAATATAAGTTTCAGGCAAACCTTTCCCCTTCATAATAATTAAAAAAATGAATCTATATTTGATAAGACTTGGGAGTACTAAAGAGTGTGAACAGAAAAAATTAATTATTTGGTCTATATAGTTTGACTTAATTATAACTCATTCCCTAAATTTTAACTTGTTATAATTTAGTTTTTAAAGTTTTGACTCAATTATAAATCAGTCTCTGAATTTTGATTTGATACAACTCAGTCCCTAAAATTTTAACCATTTAAAATATTATTCCTTATATTTTTAAAAATAAAATTAGAAAGATTAAATCTATAAATCTTTAATAAATTAAAATTTTTAGTAATTTTAAATTAGTCCCTAAATGTCAACACAATTTTAATTTTTAGAATTTTATTTTCAAGATATAAGGACCAACATTTTAAATGATTAAAACTATAAGAACTGAGTTATAGTATATTAAAATTTAGAAATTGAGTTACAATTGAGTCAAAATTATAAAAACTGACTTACAATGAGTTACAGTTTAGTTATAACTGAATCAAAATTATATGAATAAAATTATTAATTTTTTAGTGTGAAAATCTACAAAAAGGCTACATCTTTCATTTTCAAATATGAGATAAGCTACCATGCATTTTTTATTTTTATTTATAAGTAAAATTATAAATTTTAAACAACATTTCATATTTTTCTTAAATTATCTCTCATAAAATTAATATTTATTTTTATCCAATAAATTTATTTTATTAATTATAGAAATACTTTAGTTTAAATTTTTAAATTTTTGACAAAATTATTATATTCAAATATTTGTTAAATTATATAAATTTATTATTTTTTCTTACATTTAGAAATGGATGAAATACAATTGATTGTAAGAGGGGAATTACAGAAGGGGCAAGTGGGGAGAGGACTCTTTCCTTTTTTTCCCCCTTCTTTTTTTTTCACTCTATCCATCTTTATCATTTATATCATTTTAATAAATAATTTTTAATTATAAAATTAATGAAAAGTAAAAATCGGAAAAGTAGAGGGAAAAAAAGAAAAAAAAACCTCTTCCTACGACAAGGGAGGGTAGTAAAATAGAGTAAGATAGTAAGCTACTAGACAAGGATCAAGTAATAATAGAAACACTCTTTCTATCCTTACACGTAAGATGTTTTTAATCGAATTTCGCATGTTAATAAATATTTATTATTTAATTAAACTTAAATAAAAATATAATAATTTTTTAATTTTATTTCTAATAATATCATGATTAATATCATAAAAATGATAAGAAAAATTATAAAATTAATTATCTATTTTATTTTTTAAAAAAATAAAATTATTTAAGTACTTAAAAGTATTATCGTGACTTCTTATATTTAAAGATAATAAATTTTTTAAAAATATTTTATATATGACCATTGAGGAATATTAAAAAATGAAATGACATTGCACACACATATCGATGATTCAAGAAATACTGAAGAATGGGATTGAGGGGTCGGTGAGCGGTGAGCGTCACGTGGACGAGGGCTCAAGTTGCACGTAAAAGGGCACATAATGTTGCATGACATGACATGACATAACATGACATCATCGATTCCTGAGATTCCCTTGCCCCTTGGTAGCCTCCAAGGCTGACATGGTTTCATTTCAAACCTCTTTCCAGTTATTACCGCTCATGCATTGCCTTCTCTTACTATGCTTTGATCCACGAGCATCATTTTTCCTTGGATTAAAGGATAAAAGTATTTTAATTTTTTTTTTGTAAATGATGCTTGACTTTTTAAAATTTTTTTAGAATAATATTATTCTAAAATTTTTTGAAAAATATAATATTGCCTTATCCTTAATTTAAAGTAATGTTGACCGTTAAATTTTTTGCTTTGACTAATAAATTTAGACATGTCTTCCACTGCTTTTATGAAATGACGATGGTTTGATGAAGATTAAATGAGATGAAAATTCAATTGAGGAAAAACTGTTCAGAGAGAGAGAAGGACACGTATAAATTTATTGGTCAAAACAAAGATTTAACTATTAACGTTAATCTACGTTAACGGTGAGGTGATATTGTTTTTAAAAAAATTAGGGTATCAAGAAAATATTTTGAAATATTTTTTCCTTTAACCCTTGTTTATTTCTCACATTTTTTTAAGCCAATGAAAACCTATGAAATATTTTCAAAAATTTAACGTAAAATCATGGGTGTTAAACACTTTTTTTTTCCTTGTATTGAGTACAATATATTCTTTTTCAGTCTGCAAATCATCAAATGCTTAATAATAATTTTCCTCCATTTTTAAAATAATAATCCTTATAATTTTCCCCCTGCATAATTATTTGACTGTTAAAAACATGCTCCCTATTTTGTCAACCTGCCTCATCATTTTCATTTTTCAAATTATATCTGAAGAGGCAAATGGTGCATTGTGAAGCTACCCCATAATTTTTTAAGTAGGTGCTTAAAGATAGATGATCATTAAATTAATCTATTTCGATTTCCTATTTTAGCATGAATCTCCTTTTTTTTTTAATTCTTAACAAAATTGAGATAAATCGAATCTGAAACAAAATCCAAACAAGCCTCCCCATTACACATAGATGAGTAGTTTCTGATGAGGATCTTACTTGATATAACATGTTGTTGATATTTATAATATTTCATCAAAACAGATAAAACGAAAAAAAAATGGAATCATATAATATGGCACGATATTCATATTTAACAAACAAGTCTGATTTAATTTGTTACTTGCTAGCAACTCTAAAATTTGGATGACTTTTTTTTTAATTAAAGGGCAGATATTAACAACTTGATATTGCATGCGAGATGAAACTCACAAACATTTCATTTATATAAGAGTTTATATACTACTAGATTACAAGACTAATGCTCGAAAAATGTATATGATGATATATATGTACTTTAAAAGCCAGAAAAGAAGAAGAAAAAGGCTAAAAACTTAAGCAGTCCCAGACACATGTGACTTTGGCTGCTTACACGCGCTCTATTTTTGACATTTTGGAATGAGCTAATAATAATAATAATTTGGGATGGCATCCATATGCCTTCGCATCACAAATTAATTTAATATAATTTTTAAATATAATATATTTTGCTATACTGTAAATATGATATTGTTTGCAGCAAAATGTAAATGGGCCGAGCCCAAAAGTGCAAAAGGAGTATGTATTGGGATAAAAAAAAAACGTATGTAATAGGCATTAATCCTAGTAGAAAGCGTTAAGATCACTTAAATATAAGATCACAGGTGCAAGAATGTATGAATGTAAAAAATATTTGTTTTGGAGAGCTACTGTAATTAGCTCAGCAATGTTCGAATATAGCCTTATCAAATAACTATATATATAATAATAATAATAATAACATGTCATGTGATAAAGAAATATTTAAAATAGAATTACACATAAGTTACTCATAATATAATTAAATATCACAAAGTAAACTTATCATAACAAAATGATAAGTAATTTATAATATTTAATTGTGTTGTGGGGACCTCAACGTAATTGTCCCAATGAGTAATTTTTTTAAAGTACAAATTTCAAAAGTTTCTCATGTTGTATTGGTACGTGGCATAGCAACAGCTAGCATGAAGATTTTTTTATTTTTAAGTAACTTTGTTGGACTGTTAATCTCCGGTAATCAAGGCCTTTTTGCAGTTTAATCTCTTGTGAAATTAGTGTACTTAATGATAATATATGAATTAAAATTATTATTTAGATATAGCATGTGATGATTATGATAATATGATTTTGAATGAGAGAGAGCCTTCGTCGTGGACCACAAAAGTCCCCCGGGCTTTTGCAAAAGGCAGTGGCTGAAGGGGAAGCAACCCGGGGGAGAAAAAAGATAAAATAAATAATAAATAACTAAAAATGAAAATAAAAAACGAAGTGACAGAAGCAAGGACAGCACAAACACGAAATAATAATAATAATAATTGACAGACTAGAAAGGCATAAACCCATTATTCAAACAGGTGCCTGCAGTGGTGCTTGTCATGAAAGGTATACATTCGCAAGCTAAATCTTTTAAACAAAACACAATATTAAAAAAATAATAAAATATATAACCGACAAAATCTTTCTCTTTTTATTACTCACATCTATTTTTAAGTAATCCTATTTAAAATAAAATTAAAATTTTAAATATTAATATATCATGTTGTAAAAAAAATAATACTTTTCATTGGATTAATTCTTGTTAGTACCAACAAAATAATAAAGTAATGTGGTGTTTTACTCAATGACAAATTTGGTGATGCAATATCAAAGTAAAAAATATTCTCCGGAGATCCTCTCTGAGTTGAGTCTTGACAAAACAAGCTATTCACATGTTGAGATCATGTTAAGAATAACTTTTATTAAAATATTTGAAATATGAATCAAAGTTTTATAACTAATTTTAATTAGCGTGATGCTTAATACATCCAATCGCACGGACATTATTTAAACCTGAAAATACGCATCATAAAGATTTGATAACATCGTGGTGTGTTGACATTTCAACACAAAAGCACACTCAATAAAGAAGGACAGAGTCCATTTGGTTGTCATTTCATTTTATTTTAGAAAGATTTAGGTGATAGAATTTCAAAGATTTAGCCTGCAGATTAAAGCGCTATAAATAACTAGATTTTGACCGGTGTCTTCTTGTTTATAAGCATTATAAAAAAAATCTATTTGAGATTTTTTTTTAAAATATTTGTAAGGATCTTTTATCTTTTAAAGGGTAAGTATAAAATTAAAAAAAATGAAAATTTTAAAATAACATATTTTTGTGTACTTGTGACATGTTACTTTATGCAAATTTAAATTTATGTAAAATTTATTCTATTTTAAATTTTATTTTACTATTCATTCAACTTAATAATTTAAAAGATAAAAATGTTTAAAAGATAAAAATGAAAAATAATTTATTTTTGTGCACTCAAAATAACATATTTTGTTAATTTATATAAATTAAAATTGAAATAATAATTTATTCCATACTAAAAATTAGTTTGATCATGCATGTTAAAGTTTTGATCATACATGTTAATTGTGATAATATTAGGAGTAAAACTGCAGAGTTATTATGATACTATCTTATACATATAAAAAATACAATTAACTTATGATACGTCTTTTAACTATTATTTTTACTATAAGCCATACATAATCTTTCAATGTGCAATTTATTTTTTTTTAAAAAAACCAATATTTATCCCCTGTAAGTTTATTTTATTTTATAATTTATTAGCATGTATATTTTTAAAATAAAATTAAAAATTACTTTATATAGAATTTTGTTATTTCATGTGCGTTAATATTTGAAATAATAAAAATTATCTATCAAATTATACATATTTTTTTATAATTTATATAAATTAAGTTTGTAATTTCATTGCAATAAAACATTCTATTTTATAATTTATTATTTAAATTTATATTTTATAATAAATTAATTATTGTATACATATACAAAATATAAGCAAATAATAAGTAGAGTTCCTACATTTACCAAAAATATTATGCCTTATATTATTTGTAATTATGAATTCTATATTCACAAATATTTTTTATTTGGGGCCCCACACTTATTTTCTATGGGTCCTACATGATTTTTTTTGTTGGACAACCCACATTAGATTTTAGTTTACAAGAGGTATGTAATATATATATATATATATATATATGAAATCACTGTTCATTCAGCTGTAGATGAACACTAACCATATCCAATTTACACACACACACATTTTCATATTAGTAAGAATTCAAAACTATGTCCCATGAGAAATAAGTCAAATCTTTTTTTTTTTTTTGCCATAAACCAAAAGATAAACATTAACCATCAAAGGAGGAGCCAGTTTGATACAACAGTAAACATAAAAGAAACAAAAGGAAAGGAATAGTTAAAATGATACAAGAAAAAGCAAGGTGCAAGTAAGGGAAATCCTGATGCTAAATCCTAAATAAAACAAGGACCTTATTTAAGAGAAGAATAGAGACTTGGATGCCCATGTTCGACGAGCACTTCTTTCGAGCCACAACTTGATCAACCCAAAGTATAGTTTGGCAAAGATACCTTGAGATCTATGAAAAACAACACATGTTTAATGGTTTATCAAGATTTAAAATAAAATCCATAAAGGTTGAATAATCTCATATAAGACAGAATACTTTACAGCTGACAAGCTCAACCAAAAGGGAAAAAAAGCAACAATATTAGGATTAAAAGAGCTCCATACACATACACCATATCATCTTACATAAGAGACGAGAACAAGTCCTCCATAATCCTACTAAGCTTAGCCACAATAAAAAACATCAAAATATTCATACCAAGGAGGCACCCATGGCATATCATCATTGATTCTACTAGCATTTAAGCCTAAAGGAACAAGCAAAAACAAGATCGCATAGCAAAAAAGTACTCCCCACAAATAAATCTAAAGACATCTCAACCAAGAGGTGGACTTGATCAATCTCAAAGTTTATGATAGAAAACTAGATAAAATCACCAAATTAAAAAAACAGGGTTGGAAAGAATATACCAGAGAGGGAGGTCATAGTCCTTCCAATGTTAGGTCCTTGGCTATTCAAAATTACTTATCTCTATAGTCACAATATAATGCCTCTATAGTTCCCAACCATTTGTTTTGAAAACAATAAGGAGCCAGAATCCTCCATCATCCATATAATTCCTACACAAATTAGCCACAATGCTTTCAATTCATCATTAATCCCCATTAATCTTATTGTGGATTCAAGAATTCCCAACTTCAATTTTTCCCTCTTCATTGATAAATCCACCCATGTCAGATCCTTTACCATCCCTAGATTGTAAAAATCACCAACCCAAAATCTCATCTTGCTAAAACTAGCTTGAATCAATTGCTCTTCTCACTTTTGGCAAATTGCGTTTGTCTTACTGTTGCCAACCACCAAAACCCCCAACCCATCATTGCTGCAAATTGCTTCCATCGACTTCCCTGCTTTAACCCAACTACTCAATGAATCACACCCACCTAGCAAAAAGCCAAGAAGAGAGGTCCAAAGGCCAAACTACAAGGCTGTGCCAAAAAACTCCCAAGCAAAGAGGAGAAAGAGCCTTGCATGAAATAGGGAAGGGTTGAAACTCTAGTAGAGACATAGACCTGTGGGGTGCTAATAAGCACACCAACACTTATATAAGTCACTTCCTTATTAGTTAATCTAATGGCAGACCAATTAGGTGATAAAGTACTCTCTCTATTTAAAAATGTAAGACATTTTTTGATGAGTTGAATGTTAAAAATTACAAGGTAATTTTAATTTTTTGATATATAATCATTGCCTTTTTTTTTTCTTTCAAAAGTGTCCCTATTGATAGTGACTTTATATTTGTTATAAGATATTTAATAAGGATAAATATGAAGAGATAATGTTAGTTTGAAAGTAGATAACTATTTTATTGGGAGTGAGATTCGGTTAAAAATGTTTTACATGTTTTAATGAAGGGAGTAATAAGTTTTAGAATTAGACCAAATAAGTCAAGATCATAATCTTCTTATTACTATATCAAGAGGCATTTTGTTTAAATTAGTTGATGAAATTGAATCATCTTATCCTAAAGTATTGAGTTCAAGTTGAGATATATTTATAACTCTATCATGGATAACAATGATCCCACATAACAAATATTAAAATTAATCTAGATGGGTGGTGGTTAATTTTTCATGATACTGGGTGATGAAATGCAAAAAGAAAAAAATCTTATTAGTATCACTGTTATTGCTGCTATTACTGATTATTATTATTATTATTATTAATTTAAAAAAGCAAATGAAAAGTTGAATGTAATGCAAATAATTAATAAGAACAAATATGTTTCAAACTTTCTGCTGTTGTGGTTGGATTTTCCAAGGTGAACAACGCACCCCATCTCCAGCCTCAATTAAATAGTTTTGAATATCTAAAAAGCCCTCGAGACTGCAACTCTTTTCGACACCTTTTGGCTGCGTTATAAAATCAAGTCAAAGTTATTATAATTAAAAACTTTGTTAATTAACAGCTGATATCAATGTTTTAATATTCGTTATATACATATTTATGAGTACTGTTAGTAGTTTTTCACCAAGTTGTAATATCAAACATTAAAATAATATTATGTTTGAAAAATAGTATGTTCGAACAACGTTTCATATTTAATCTAAACATATTTAAAAGATTTTTCACATTCAAGTGATGTAATATAAAAAATCTTAACATCTAAATTAAGGTTTGATACACCCGTCAATCATTACAACTATGGGCTCCTCTAATTTAATTACCGTTTTCATGGCAAATTAGTCCCTTTTGACATTTGCTTCAGTAACAGGATTAATAGGGTCATTAATATCCAACTTAATCCATTTTAGATTGGTTTGATCCAATTGAATTGCCAGATAAAATTTCGCCTACCAGCTAGCCTATCAACGTTTGAATTGATGAATTTAAATAATATAAAATTTTTTAAATACAAGAGAGATTCGAAAGAAAGTTGAGATGAAATGAGAGCGACAAGTTTGTTTCTATTCTTCAATTGAATTGATGAGAGGCAAGAACAAAAGATGAGATGAGAGTTAAGAGTAAAAGACGGATTGATAGTGAAAAGTAGAGAAAATGAGAAGGTTATATAGTTGAAATTTTAAATAACGATATATAATGAGAATTGAAATTTTAAAAAAATTATAATAAAGCATGAATTTTAATCAAATTAAAATTCATAAATTTTTATATGTATAAATAAAAGATTTAATTCAAATTTAAATAGATTAAACATTAATTATTTTTGCCCAGAAAATACATGCTTTCAATCACTTCGAATACGGAAGAAAGTTTGTACTCAGGAATTTATTGCTTTCCTTCTTTTTTGACTTTTCTGATTTGTGTGTGTAATTTTTTTTTATCAGCAATAAAATGGACTTTTTTTTTGGGGGGGAAAAATCACTTCTAATACAGAAGAAAGTTGTCGGCCAGAAAAAAAGGAAACAAAAATGAATCATGGGAGTTAGGAAAATAAGAACGACGATGCTTTTGGTTCCGTGGAGGCAAAAAAAGGTTAAAAACTTCAACAATTTCCTTCTTCCTCTATTTCTTAGTACAATCTAATTTGGTTTTCTCGTCCAACCATTTTTCGGGTGAGTTGCATTTTTCATTATTATTATTAATTACAAAGTTATATCCAAAATCCAAATCTTTTTTGGGTTAAATTTTGTGGTAAAATTATATATTATTTTGAAAAGATGAGAATAATGCGGTGAAGTAGATAAATTCGATTAGGTGGCTATCACATGCTGAAGAATGAAGAATTATTATTTTTAAACTAATTTATTTCAAAAAAAAAAAGGAGGGAAGATGATGGATGGGAACAAAGAAGAGTTACAGTCCAACGAAATGGCGACACGTTTTACTCAACCCCATTCGTAAGCGAAAATGACGTGACGTGATAGGCTTCGCTTCAATTCAACAAATTCAGATGCAAGTGCCTTTCTCCACATGATTTGTTTAATTCCTTTTCACAAAACAAAGAAAACAAAAAAAAAAAAATCACAAATCCTCGCAATCAAGACCTAATCAATTTAATAATCTTCGTAACTTTACCTGTTTGGTTGGAGGGAAGGTTTTAATAAATTTGATTTAAAAATGAACAAATGAGATTCTAAAATTTTTAAGAAAAATATAAGATAAAAAGGCGAATAAAATTAATTAATTTTTTTAACTCTACATATTCTTTTTTTTAATAAATCAAACTCGTCAAAATATACTGTTTTCTCTGTTTTGCTTAACCAAAGCACCAAACACATGCCTGTAGAAATAAACGTTTCCAACTTAATATTCTTTTCTTTTTTTGTTCTGTTCAGAATTTACATTATTTTTTAAAAGGGCCTTAATTTCAATTGGTCAAAAACACTAAGAAAGTTGAGAGCTAAGTGTAAGTTTTATACTTTTTCATATTATTACACTATCCAATAAAATATTGCATGAGAATCATATTTACAATTAGCACCAAGTAATTGGTTTCTCTTTTTTAAACAAAATTGATTTACTTATTTTGTTAATAAAAAGTATAATATTAATCAACCTCAAATTGACATAATGGTAAATAATTGAGAAGAATCTTTTCTTGGCGGTGTAGGTCAGACTCCTTCATTCATTCCTTCCAAAGAGGTCCTGTGCCTCCTCTTATCTTACCAATATTATAAATAAAATAGAATATGTAATTTTACAATTAATAAGGATTAATATGTCTGTCAAATTATTTTTTTATAAATCATTATTAATATATAATAAAAAATTGCAAGGTAAACTGTTCATAAAATATGAAATTCGCTTAAATTTTGGTGTGTTGTACAAGTAAATGTATCCAGTTGATGAGAATAATTGAAGTGTTCCTTATGTTATATTATAGTATCATTAAACCATCGTCACTCATTTTTTAAAAACACTCAAAGTCTCTGTCCTCGGTTGGCGTTGACTATTCTCACTGAACTCTCACACAGAAACAGGGTTATTTAACTCAGTACTCCTATTATTTCTATTTATAAAAGGGTCGAGCTAAAGATGGAGCTTTGAGATAAATCGTAACAAGAATCTCATCATGAAGAAGCTAGAAGCTCGTGTCGTCTTCTTCGTCCTGTTCTTCCTGCCTGGTCTGTTTGCATCTGGAAGCCATGGAAGCAAGCAGAGTCATCACAGAACCGCCTTCTTCATCTTCGGAGATTCCCTGCTGGACGCAGGAAACAACAATTATATCAACACGACAACTCTGGACCAGGCCAATTTCTGGCCTTACGGCGAGACCTACTTCAACTTCCCCACCGGCAGGTTCTCTGACGGCCGCCTCATATCGGATTTCATAGGTAACATCATCAGTTTGCAGATCTTGATGTGTCTTGCTCTGCTTTCAGCGGACTAGGAATTGATTTGATTGTGGGATTGGTACGGAATTGTGGGATTTGGTTTAAATAAGGTCTAATTTTGTTGGTGGGTGTTGTGGATGAAGCTGAATATGCGAATCTGCCATTGATTGCGCCGTTTCTGCAACCTGGGAACAGGGACTACTACAATGGAGTCAATTTTGCTTCTGCTGGTGCTGGTGCTCTTGTTCAAACCTTTCAAGGTTCGGTAAGTAAATTCCTTTCATTCAATTTTTTCAAAAAAAATTAATATAAGAAAAAATATTTAACATGTTTTGGTTTTAGTTCTATGTTCATTTTTTTTTTGGTTGCTTTTAATTATTCAAGTTTCATTAATATGTGATGTTAGTCCTTGTCGTACAGAGTTAAACGTGTGCATGACAATGTTAATTTTCTGCTTGGATGGTAATATTATGATGAGTTAAACATTATACGAACAAAATGATTATTCATCTTTTTGCTTGTCCTAGTTGTCACATTTTCTTCATTCTAAGCTTTAACCATCATGCTTTTGAGCATTCTAATTTAATACCATGCTTATCTCTTTTTGTCTTTTACTTATTTTTTATACAACTCAGTATTGTTTTAACAAGTTAGCATGAGAAGTAATAGTGTTTATGTATATATGGTATCTACCGTTAAATTTTTTTAGTTATATTTAAATATATAGATACTAATACTGGTTTATATGGATGAAATTTGAGGAACTAAGAATATTGGGAAAAAACAGAAACTAATACCAAAATATGTTAAAATTATAGGCAACATCGGTTACATTTTACCTTAATTTGATCATGTTCTTTCTAGTTAACACTGCTAAACTTTTTTCCGCCATAAAACTACGAAGCCTTTTTCTTTTGACCTGATAAAACTACTGGACCTTAAATCATACTATTTGCAGTATAGTAAGAGAGAATGTGCAATATAAAGTGAAAGAACGGTTATAAAGAGCCTGGGAATATGAATAAACTATGTCCTTTTCATCTTTTTCTTTTTTTAAATCTTAGGACTAATATTTAAGACATATGTAATAACTCATTTAGTTTCATACTTTTGATATTAAAGTATATCATAATTAAAAATATTCGGTAAAATTTATACACAAAAAGCATGGATATCTTTTCCCTAAGCACTATTAATTCATTTTAAAAAGATTTTCGTTAAAATTGATATGCTCATACCGTCATTAATTACTTGATACTGATGATATCAATATTAATATTGATATTTATAAATAATATGTTGTAATAACATGTGAAGTTATCACCTTAATATATGCAACATCTATGGTAAATATTGGAAGACTCATATCTAAGAATTATTTAAGTAAATTATTCACAAATAAGAAGTAACAATAAATTATAGTCAAGAAAAAATAAGTCAAAGTTTTATTTTAACAACAATCCATTATGTATTAATTGTTACCTGTAAATAATTTTTTTTGAGTGCTCTTTGAATGTAATTCTCTTTAAATATTTAAGGTCAGAGATAACTCTTGCCTCTTGCTCTATGCTTAATTTATCTGAATATTTTTGTTAAAATTTAAATAAGGTATACAAAAATAATTAAGCAAAAAAGAAACTTAAAAGAAAGTCAATTGAAGGTAGATCAAATGACGAAGATGAATTGAGGTTGTGTGAAAAGGGATAAATGCTTCACGCCCAAAAGAATATGAAAAACGTTAAATAGCTCACTTTAAGAAAAGTAACTGTGAACATGGGAAAAGCAGGTATGGATAGGCTGCCAGTATAGCTAGCCTCTTGCTTGTTACATTGAATTTGAACCTCAATTTATATATATATGACTATATATGACCAGCTATAACTTTTATATTTTACATTTTTGTGTAAGGAATATTTTTTTGAAAGAATTATGTTGAAATTTGACACAAAAAAATTAAGTTTATAAATTATCTTATCTCAGATATTAACGATCTCATAATAATTAATTTTTTTATATGAAATATATATATATTTTTTTTCCCTTGTCTTTAACTATATCACTTTGCATTATCATAAGATATTCAATTATTTAGTTTTTTTATGGATAAATTGCAAGTAACTTTTATAATAAAATTATAATCTAAGACTTCAATTTAAAGATGTTATGCTGAATATCATGAATATTAAAATTATTTTAAATAAGTCAAAAATTAAAAATTTAAATTATAAGATATAATTTAGTATTTTTGTCCTTCTTTTCAAATCATTCAAAATAATTTCAAATGATTTTTAATGTATTAATATCTTTAAAATAACATACTTCTTCGTTTAAAAATGTAAGATATTTTTGAAGAATTAAATGTTTAAAAATATAAAGTATTTTTAACCTTTTAAAATATAATCATTATTTTTTAAAAAATATATTTATTAATAATAATTTTATATTTATTATAAAGTATTTAATAAAAATAAATATAAATAAATAAAGTTAATTAAAAAATAAATAATTATTTTATTAAAAAATAAAATTTAATTAAAAATATTTTATATTTTTAAATAAAGACACTCTAGTTTTTGGTGATGTAAGAGAATTTAAAGCTGGATAAGGATTCTTTCTCGATTTGTGCGTGTCCTTGTATTAAATATCTTTGACTTCTGCCAACACTCTACTCCACTTTTGCCACCAGAGATAGCTTCAAGGAGGTCTCATGGCTACCGAGTGGTTCCGCTGAATTTGATTCTTATACCACAATGAACCGCAATTGACAAATAGTTCTGGCAAAAAAAGTTGACCAATAATTGGATCTCTTGGAATATTACAATATTTAGAGTCAAACAAGAAATTTTTTAAAAACAATTAGAATTTTATTTACATTAAAATGTTCAAGATATAATTAATAGATTTAAATATAAAATATTAATCTATACATATTAATTAATTCTGGAGTGCCAAATAGGGAGTACATGTATGGTAGGGGCCAGGAATGGATAATTGGATAAAGTTGAAGTGCACGGAGAGTGAGAGTGAGAGTGAGAGGTAGGTGCATGCGATGAAATGTCAATTAACGCTGCTGCAATCATGGTGTCCCCACATGATTAATGAATGTTAATTGTGATGTTGAACGTACATGAAGGTCATATCCCTGAGGACGCAGGCGAAGTACTTCGAGAAAGTGGAGAGAAGGCTGAGGAAGGAATTAGGAAGAAGGGAAGGCAAACAAGTGATGTCAAGGGCGGTTTACTTGTTCAGCATTGGCAATAATGATTACCTCAGCCCCTTCCTCACTTCTCCTGACTTCCTCAACTCTTTCTCTCCTTCCCACTACGTTTCCATGGTCATCGGAAACTTCACCTCCGTCGTCGAGGACATATACCGGAGAGGAGGAAGGAAGTTCGGAGTCATAAACTGCTTGCCCTTGGGATGTCTTCCGGGAACCAGACTGCTGATGCTGAACTCGAACGCTGCTGCGAATGCGAGTGAATGCTTTCATCAACTCTCACGGCTCGCCATTTTACACAATCGAGCTCTCTCTCTTGCTCTCTCACAGTTGAGCCAACAGCTCCGCGGCTTCCAATATTCTCTCTATGATTTCCACACTGATCTCACCCACAGGATCCATCATCCCTCCAAATTCGGTAAACTCTTTCATTTCACCACACTCACACTCACACTTGCTCACCCATTTGAGTAGCATTTCATTTATTTCTAAATTTACATTCCAAAAGTTCATTTATACGAGCACCAAAAGTATTTTTCCAAAAAAAAATAACTAATATATGTTGTTTTTTGAATTTCAAATGTGGAAGCTAAAATTTTTTAACCACCTCTTTTCTCACCCTTGTAGATATTTTTTTTAAAAATGCAAATGAAAGTATTTATAAATATTTTTCCCAACATATTAAATTTTTTATTATTTATACATTTTTATATTGTAAAAATATCAAATTTTTTATTATTAAAAACTTCCTCATTATATACATATATTTTCCAACATTTCAAAATTATGTATACATTTTTTTAATTATACATTATTCAACATATAAAATTTGATGTTATTTACACACTTTTTTATCATATATGTGACTCACCATGTCAAATTTTGTATTATTTATGTTATTTTAATAAATCAATTTTAACATCACAAAAATCACGTATCGTAAAAACTGTTCTGTTTAGTAATTACATATTTAAAATTATTTTTCATTATATATCATCTAAATAATTTTTAATTTATTAAATTATTTTTAAAAAAATATATCTAAATATTAAATTTTATTATAATAATTAATTTTTATTAAACGAACTTTTTTAAATTAAAAACTAAACGCACTTCTAAATTCCTTGAAACTTCACTTTAAAAAGAGATCCACATAAAAACATGAGCCTTCTTTTCTGGGACCCATATTATTAGAAGTGACATTGTCTTTTTTTTATCTAAACTTCTCTTTGCACTTTAGTCATGCGCAACCCACCTGTCTATCTCAAGGTCAAATTGATGATTTCACTAATGAGTTCACTTCTAATCGCGGATGGTGTTGGGCTCAGGAGATATCCCAAAAGGGTAGAGTGTAGTTGGGCCTAATAGCAATAAGATGGTGCATATAAGTGAGTTGAATGTCACATCTTAACTGAAGATTTAAAGCTTTGGATTAATATATGATACCTAACCCACTTATATGCATCTTTCTTATTAGGAGGGATGACACCTTCCCATATCTATGTCTGTTTTCACGTTGGTCATATTTAAGCCACCTATCTAAAATTTAGGTCAAATTAATTATTTCAGTAATGAGTTTTGATTGAATATGGTGTTGGGTTCAAGGAACATCCCAACAAGGGAATAGTCCAGCCAGGCCCAACAATGACATGAGGAAATATATAAGTGAGATTGATATCACATTTTAATCAAAAACTTCAATATTACATTTTAACATAAAACCTAAAGGTAACATATGATGCCCAACCCACTTACATGCTTCTTCTCATTGTTGTGGGGGCAGTTGGACTCTCCTTCCTTCAAGATGCTCCTCAAACCCAACACATGGTATTAGCGCCTTCTTTTGATTGAGAAATGAATATGGAAATTAACCATAACTAGTTGTGTGGATAATGAAGGATTGAAGGAAGGAAAAACAGCATGCTGTGGATCGGGTCCATATAGAGGAGAGGCAAGTTGTGGAGGAAGAAGAGGAAAGAAGCAATTTGAATTGTGTGAGGAACCCAATCGCCACTTGTTTTGGGACTCTTACCATTTGACAGAATTTGCTTACAAGCAGTCTGCTGCTCAACTCTGGGGTGATCATACCTTCAAATCCAATACAGCCATGCCTTACACTTTGAGGGATCTCTTTCAACGTTTCTAACTTTTTTTTTTCTTTTCTTTTTTAATTTTTCTCACAGAGCAAAATTAATAAAACCACTCAGCTTCCATTTCTGTGAGGTGGCTATAGTATAATCCTCTTAATTTAATTTCTCAACAATCTTTTTCCCGATAATTTTTGTCCCTTTATTAATCAAATTCATAGGTATCAATTTCTCGATCTAATCTTTTATTCCTCAAGCAGGCAAAAACAAATGGAAAAAAAAAAAATCACGCAAAAACTAACTTGAGAAGATTACAATTTGGAGGACTAAATTTCTTCTGGGAATAAGAGCATATTATATTAGTTAGGCAGGTTTTATCTTTTGGGAATAAGAGCAATAATTTCTTCTGCACTGAGGCTAAGAATAATGTTTTGCACTCGGGACAATATAATATGCCTAACTAATATGATACGACATGTTTCCTTCTATCAAAGAAGTTGCTAAAACCTGCCATCTCTCATTGACTAGAAATATATTCAATTCCTTAGTTTGAATAAAAGGATATTTCCAGGTTTGGATTACTTGAGTATTTTTTTAATTGAAGTTGCACATTCAATAAATGAAGATGACTTTGAAACGTAAGTTAAATTGACTTTCTAAATGACTTGAGAATAATAAATTCTTGGATAATATAATTATTAGTCTCTATTATCATGTTTTGTTATTTGTCCCTATATTTTTTTTAATATTCTAGATTCTTATAGTTTTTTCATTTGTAATGTTAGTCTTTTTATTTTTTAAATATACTTAGAGGGACAATGATGCAGCGCTAACGATATTAAATGAGAGCATTTGATGCATAGAGTAAAAAGCTTGACTCACAATTACGATAAATCACTTGCAATGTTGACAAGTGCTGTTACCAAAACAATGTTTGTCAAAAAGCAATCATCGCTTTTTTCACCTTATACTAATTCAAATTGCCAAGTCATTATATTTTAAACATGTTAGCAACCTCATTAATGATGTTAGTTAAACATTAGATGATTTAATATTGTTATCAACGTCATATCATTGTCTCTCTAGATATATTTAAAAATAGGGGAACTAACATTGTAGATAGAAAAAACTAGAGAGACTTGGAACATTGAAAAAAATACAAGAACTAATAATAAAATATAATAAAACTATAAGAATAAATAGTTATGATTTTCCTAAATTCTTTGCCAAATATTTATATGCAAAATTAATTGAAAAAATAATAATTCTTGCCAATAAGTATGTGAAGTATTCAATGTATCGACAAGCATATGAAGCATTCAAAGATAATCAGGCAATGAACTTGCAATTATATCACTGCTCAGACATGTAATTTTCAAATGCTTCATCATTAAGATTTCTGCAGCTACGACTTGGTTCCCGAGTTTCAAGTTTGAGCTCAGAAAAGTAATATATAAATTATATTAACTTCAATATTAACTTCATATATATAACATTGAGAAATTATTTTTTGTCACATGCCCGTAGGTTGAATCTCAAAAGGTCAACCCGTTCATTGAATTTGTAACTGTACATGTTATTATCTCAGACAGTGAAGCCTTGTATTTATCAGAAGTTTCCAATAAATCTCTGTTTTTCTATTTTGGAAGTCTGATCCGAAAAAGTTTGTCCTCTGTGAAGGCAGAGTCATTGGCACTAAGAACAATTCAAAATAGCAACTTAGGAAACAAGAAAAGTAAAACTTGTCAATAAACTCTCTACCAAATATTTATAGATAAAATTAATAAAAAATTTGACCAATCAATAAACTAGTATAATATCACTTGTCAGATGATAATTTAAAATGCTTCATCGTTAAGATTTCTGCAGCTATGTCATGGTGCCCACGTCTCAAGTTTGAATTCAGAAAAATAGTAGATAAATCACATTAACTAGTTAACACCATACACATAGATTGGATTTCGAAATCCATGCCATTAAGCGAAGTAAAACTGAGATGACAAGCCTGAGAAATCATTTCTGTTTCTTACTTTTCTATGCAACCAATATCATACTTATTCCAAATAGCTGCTATGCCAAAGTATGCCTTCCAAGACAACACAATGCTTTGTTTGTATTTGGAGATTCACTATTTGATGTTGGAAACAACAATTACATCAACACCAGTACCAGTTATCAGGCAAATTATGCACCATATGGGGAAAACTTCTTCAAGTACCCTTCTGGCAGATTTTCTGATGGGCGCGTCATTCCAGATTTCATTGGTAATAGTTCAACGTATATGAGTTTAACTTGAAGACAATATACCATTAACAATCTTAGCACTTCTATTGCAGCTGAGTATGCTAAATTGCCATTAATCCAACCATACCTGTTTCCTGGTAATCAAGAATATACCTATGGGGTCAATTTTGCATCAGGCGGATCTGGAGCTTTAGTTGAAACTCAACAGGGACTGGTATGTTATAGCTTGAGCATTTTGTATCAAACCAATCATAAATTGACATGTGAATATGTAGGAGGTAGTAGTATGATTGGCTTATATTTCAGGCGATAGACCTAAAATCTCAACTAGGTCACTTCAAGAGAGTGATCAAGGTTCTGAGGCAGAAACTAGAAGATGCAGAAACTGAAAGCTTGCTGGCAAGAGCTATCTACTTGATATACATTGGACCCAATGATTACTTTGGTTCTTTGATAGAAAACTCCAGCATCATTGGTTCAAACTCTCCTAAAAATTTTGTGAACATGGTCATTGGTAATCTGACAACTGTGGTCAAAGTGAGTAAAAAATTTCAGAAATGCTAAATGTTCCATAGTTCTCTTTTGCTGTGTTTGACGTTGTATCTTCCTAATTGAATTTGCAATATGTGATTTCTAGGAAATTCACAATCAAGGAGGGAGGAAATTTGGGTTTCTTACCTTAGGACCTCTGGGTTGCACTCCAGTGGTTAGGTTACTAGTGAATGGAAGTGGTCTCTGCAGAGAAGAAGTTACAGCAATAGTGAAGCTGCATAACAGTGCACTTTCTGTTGAGCTTCAGAAGTTGGAGGAACAGCTTAAAGGATTCAAATATTCACTTACCAATTTGTACGATATGGGTATTGAAGTGATGAGTGACCCTTCAAAATATGGTAGGTGTTTAACTCTCCCTGGGTCTCAAGATTGAGTAGTTTTGGACATATATCTGAATCTCTTTTACCCAATAATCACTAATCTAACGTTTATTGTGGATTAATTTGTTGTGAAGGTTTCAGAGAATGGGGTGAGGCATGCTGTGGAAGTGGGCCTTACAGGGGATATCCCAGTTGTGGAGGGAAAAGTGAAGTGAAAGATTATGAGTTGTGTGAGAATGCCAATGAATATTTCTTCTTTGACTATGGTCATCCTACTGAAAGGGCTAATGAGCTTATTGCCCAATTCATATGGGATGGAAATCAAACTATCACCGGACCTCACAATCTGAAATCACTATTTCAGCTATGATCCTACAATGTGGAGTTTTTATTTTTAATATGATGATTAGAAGAGAAAATTAAAGTGGTGAAAAAGGAGTGTATGCAAATTGATGAAATAAAATGTCAAGGTTTTTAATTTACCGGCATCTATGTGACATCCCAATTGTTTCTTTAATAAATATATAATTGACATGCTGGATTAATGCTTCAGAATGGTAGTCACACACACTGCAAAGATCAAGTTCTCCCTGGCAGAGAAGGGATTATACCTCAAAGGTCTCCTATACAAACATATATATAGATATATATATTTCCAGAATATATAAAATCCCTCGTGGGCAATGCAGAATAATATATCATTAATATACACGTATCAGCTCATGGATGGAGAACAGAATCCCGCATGGCCTAATGAGAAAGCAGAAGCTTAAGAATTTCAGTTTTCAACCCCTCCTTTTATATATTATTATATTATATAGAAGAGATTTTTTTAAGAGAAGACATGCTTTCCAAAATTATCCCAGAGGTTGCTATACTATCAGCATGGGACCTAGATAAAACTAATTTACCTTAACAAAAAGAAAAATCAGTCATTTCCATTTCTGTTAATTGAAGTCAAAGGAAATAACTTTTCGATTTAAATAAGTGATACGCATACTCAACATATCCATAGATGCCCAGACACGTAAAACAAGCAAGGTTCTCTCTCGTAGCAAGACAAGGGAAGGATATTCAACATGTCAAATCTAAGGTTTAAGTACTTTTGCTTCTTACTCATCTCTGTAACCATCTGCTTCCCCAGAATCAGCCTGGGAGACAACTGTCTGCGACCAAAACATGTTGCGTTATATGTTTTTGGAGATTCTGGGTTTGATGCTGGCAACAGTAACTACATTAACAGTTCTTTTTCCGCTTTTGGAGCCAATCATTGGCCTTATGGACAAACCTTCTTCAAGTTCCCATCTGGAAGATTTTCAGATGGTCGTTTGGTTCCAGACTTTATAGGTAAGCCGACTATACTTATAATGTTTTGTTTGATTTCATCTTATCTATTAATTGATCTATTCATTCTCTTTTGGCAGCTGAGTATGGAAAATTGCCTTTGATAAAACCATATCTTCATCCTGGTTACCATAGATATACAGATGGAGCAAACTTAGCATCAGCAGGAGCTGGAGCTCTTTCAGAAACTCGTCAAGGATCTGTATGTGACATCTATTTATTTTATGAAGATCTCAGATGAGCCTGGAACTGCAAAACATGACTTTAAACATAATCAGCTGTTCCTTTTTTTATTTTTTCAGATTTCAAATGGTCTCCCTTTCTTTCATTGGAATGGAAATAAGCACGCCTTAATATCTCCTAGTACTTATCATTAAGATAGTTTAACTGTAATTTTTGTGTAATTCAACTGTAATATTTGTGTAATACTTCAGGTATTGGACCTGAAAACTCAGGTTAGCTATTACAAGAAGATTCACAGGCTACTGAGGAAAGAACTAGGAGATGAAGCAGCTCAATCATTAATCTCAAGATCTGTCCACTTGATAAGCACTGGGGTTAATGATTATGCAGTTTACATTACAAATTCAACTGTTCTTTGGTCAAAATCGCACCAAGATTATGTGAACATGGTGATTGGCAACCTCTCTTCTGCTATCAAAGTAAGTAATAGAAATTTCAGATTGATATGAAGGGTTTACTATCATTTTGGTCCTTGAAAAATATGCACAGTCAGTAGTTTGATCATGAGTTCTGTTAACTTCATATTTACCTTGTAAATTGATATTCTTCTACGTAGAAAGTTAGTTGATACAAATAGTAGAAGCAAATCTTGAGGTTTGCCACTGAAATATATAATAAAATTTATAACAAGTCGTATTATTTATAAGTCATGAACTTATTTTAAACTTCATGTAATGCATAGGGAAATATGGCTAATTTTTCTTTTCTGAAATTCAAATGGTGATTAAATCACCATGTTTTGTTTGACAAGAGTCTAGATCCTAGTTAATCATCCATCTCAATCATTAATGTTTTAGGCTAGAGAAAGTTGGTCACCTAACCAACTCTCTTAACTTGAAGATAACATAACTCATGATGATCAAATTAATGTGCTTTTCAAAAGGTTTGAAGTACTAATCTGATAATCAATATCTTTCCAAGACTAAACTGATGGAACAAGGGATGAAATATTAGTTTTTAAATGTGCTGTACAGGACATATATAACGTAGGAGGAAGAAGGTTTGGGATTCGTAATGTGGGCCCTTTGGGTTGTTCACCATCCATGAGGGTACTAAAAGGTGGAGCTGCAGGTGACTGCTTTGAAGAAGCTACAAAAATAGTAAAACTACACAACAAACAACTTTACAAGATGCTGGTAAAGCTTGAGAATGAGCTCCAAGGGTTTAAGTATGGACTCACTGATTATTTCACATTTCTAACAAAACTAGTGAATAACCCTTTCAAATATGGTATGTCCTTGCCTTCTCACTACTTCTGCTTCTATTCTTATGAGGGATAATGATCCTCTCCCACCACATGTCAATAAAAATACATTAAAAAAGGTTTGACAGTGTCTTATCTTGTGGAGAATCTTGTTTTGTCATATTTAAGAATTAAGTTTTCTATGCAGTAAACAGCACCTTACAGTTTTGTATTCATCTTTGTTCTTGACCACAGAGATTTCTTCATTTTTTCTGACAAGGTTTTAAGGAAGGAAAAGTGGCATGCTGTGGCAGTGGTCCCTACAGAGGAACTCCAAACTGTGGATTGAAGATTGAAGGAATAGAAGACTACAAGTTATGCGATAATGTTAATGATTATGTGTTCTTTGACTACTCTCATCCCACGGAAAAGGTCAACCAGAAGCTATCAAAGTTAATGTGGCTTGGAAAGGGCAGTCGTCCATACAATCTCAAAGCCTTATTTGAACTTTAAGCACCCAATTCTATACTTCCTTATTATCAAAACCTTGATTGATGCTGTTTATGTTACCAGTTGATTCTACGTGTTAGACGGGAAGAGACAATGAAACCTTGGGTTTAACAAAAGTTTCTGATATGGTTTACCTGTACCTTCTATTCTGTTGGGATATTTTGAAAGTTTGATCTACCAAAATTATTGGAGAGCTATATAGCCTTGGAGAAGTAATACGTGGAAAATTAAGTTTAACTGCTGTAGCAAAATTAAGGCTTGAAATCATCGGCTCTAAGAAAAATTTTCAAATCCAAAATAACAACTTAAAAACCAGAAAATTGAAATGTGTTGTCTGTCATTAACTATAAGTATATTCAATTCATTAGTTTGAATTCCAGGTTTAATTTATGAGTTTGGACAATTGAGTTTTGTATTGAAGTTGGATAATAGATAATGAAATTTGACTTTCCACATGCAAACAAGATAGGCTTCTGAACTCAGTTTTGAATCAAGAATAATGAACTCCTTGCCAAATATTTATGGATAGAATTCATTGTAAAAATGTCCCTTCGGGGACATTTGAGAATTAATCGTAAAAACAAGTTTTGTCAATGTGTCTGAAGTGTTCAAGGATAATGCTTCAATAAACCTGAATAATATAACTTTTCAGATATGTTATTCTAAAATGCATCATCATTCATCACTAAGTTTACCGCATCAACGTCTTGGTGGCCAAGTTTAAAGTTTGAAAAAGTAATATATAAATCATTTTCGCTATAAATATAAAAGACTGAAAAGGCATTTATGTAACATAGGTGCCTTGCCACACTGAAGTGAACCAAAGATGGTAAGCCTGAGATTCCATTTCTATTTCTTACTTTTCTGTGCAAGCAATATCATCCTTGTTCCAAATATGTGCCTTGCCAAAATATGCCTTCCAAGACAACACAGTGCTTTGTTTGCATTTGGAGATTCACTATTTGATGCTGGAAGCAACAATTACATTAAAGCTGATGGTCAGGCAAATTATCCACCATATGAGGAAAATTTCTTCAAGTACCCTTCTGGCAGATTCTCTGATCGGCGTGTTGTTCCAGATTTCGTTGCCATGAATTGTAGCCCCCTCAATTATCTTTTTGAAAAACGAGAGATATTAATTAGAATATGCTAACCAAACACTGAATCCCATTGAAATAACCCATCATTTAAATAAATTTGGGATTTCAAAAATTTCACCAACCATTGGGCTAATGACAATCAACGCCCAAACTATTATCATAAGAAGAGCCCAATAATGTCCATCTTAATCAATTATCTATATTAGTTTAAAATTTATTAAATAAATACAAAGATATCAAAAAACTTAGATTTATGACCACCCTAAAATACACAAGTCAAGTCATCCTAGGGTCATGGCATCATAATAATAATAATAATAAAAAACCCACAAGTGACATGTGCCAAGTCAAACAATGATCAAACCTCCACTGTTCCTTGTGACCTACCACAATCCTCACTTGAAAAATTATGAGATAACAAGGGAGATCTAACGTCTCAATAACATATGAATATTCTAAACACACTAACAAATCCTTTTGAATATTTTTCAAAACCATATATTTACAAATATAGGTACTTTTGCAAATATTTTCACAATCTGGTTCACAGATATGAGAATACCATTTTCACAATGTAATCAATTTAATTATAACCATCAAATTCTAAAAAAAAAAGTGATGCAAGCCCTGACACATCCTTATAACCCATCTTGTCCACCTTATACAACTGGATGGAGTTTAGATTGAGAATACACTAAACCAAAAGTACATTGCTTACAGAACTAGACTCCCCCTCCTTAAAAGAAGTTCCCTCTATCCCACAATCTCAAATTAGGAGAGGGGCTTTGACAAAAATGTTAACCACAAGATCTTGAGTGATGGCTTAACATATGGTAAAAATAACAACACAGTTTGTAACATCCACCATAATCATATCTTCCCTCATTCTCCCTACAAGTGCATCACATTCAAAACATTTTTAAAATATACAGGCATGCTTGAATAGATTTAACTATATTATTTCTAGTTTCCAAAGCAACTAGGTATACTTGAAAGTACTAAATCAACATCAAAAGTCAATTTCAAAATCATGTCATCATTTAACAAAACTAGCATGCTTGAAAGGAAAAAAAAAATATCATATAAAAGTTTAAATATCACATAAGCATTCTAGACAGTTCAAAATATACATTTTCAATCAAAAAATAAATAAAACAAGCCCTCAATAGGCACAACATTCCCAAAGTAGTTTATATATGTATATATATATAGTAATATAAAACAATAGTTTTTATTGCAAAAAAATAACTATTGTTCCCTCTTTTTCAAGATAAAACTATATGTTTCACAACATTCACAAAATCACCAACATAAACGCTAGAATACAAAATTAATAATGATAAAATAATTATTTAATGAATCTCAATAATTTACTTTATCCAAAAATTAATCCTAATATTTTCCAACGTTCTTTGTTTAATCTTTGAACTATTTTATTCTTTAACTTAAATTAATTTCTATAAATTTTTGTCCATTTTTCACCTCTATAAATTTAATAAAAACCTCATATTCAATTTTTTTTCCAAAAGACTCAAAGTCTATATCTTAAGTTTATCCCAAAATATATATATTCAATTTTAATATTCATATTCAGTTTATTTAGAAAAAAATTAAACTCTAGATAAATTTTATGGCCTATTAGATCATAAATAAGTCATTATTCATTTACCATAAGTATCTCGGAACATGAAAAACTATTATGAAGTCCTCAAAATCAACTATTTGGCAAAATCAATACATATAGACTCTTAGTCTAATCTTTATAGATCTTTTAATAAATTTAAAATCTTTCTAGCTCTAAATTTCTATCCTTACTAGATCCTAAAAATTTCAAAAAGGAAAATAAGGGGAGACTTAGATCACTTAGCTAATTTTTAAAAGCCTCAAAATAGATGAACAAGATTTTTGGAACTAGATAGTGCCCAAATGAAGCTCTCACACTTTGTTTCTCTCTCACACCCAATCAGCCTCTCTCAAACTCTAAGAATTATGCTGCTAGACATCGCACCATGAAAGAACTTTGTGTATAGCGCACAACTAACCTTGCTTCAATGCTCATCACAATAATGAGATATGGACCATCCAGATTTTGATTTGAATAATTTAGATTTAAAGTATTATTATATAGGGATAAATTGGCCTATTGGCCTAAAAAATATTGTGCACAAAAAACATGAATCAAATTTTTAAAAATTTAGGAGTAAGGTTGGTTCATATTTATACAAGGAGTTTATTATTAATATATAAAAGGTTTATTATTGATATATAAGGACTTTATCATTAAAATTTGAAAAATTTATAAGAGATTTATCATTGATATACAACGATTATTAACAAATATAATAAACCAGCCATAATATAAAATATAATAAATGTTAGGCTATTTGCTTAGTTTAATTCTATAATATGGACAATATCTATAAAAGCCCCTATTATATATAATTGTAATATTTTTTTTATTTTTAATATGGTCTAGATTTAATTTAGAATATCCAATTTAATATTAAAAATTTTATAATTAATATATATTAACTATTTAAATATACTTTGCATAGTCCAGTACATCTGGATAGTCAAAATTTTTATAAAGTTTTATTTTAATAGATATTGAATAAAAATATATAATAATACTTTAAATTTAAAAAATTTAAATCAAAATATGATGCTCATTACTGTGATGAGCATCAAAACCTGGTCGAGTGCACAACACACATAGACAATATAATATGAGAGGGTAAATTAAGCACAACCTAACTACTAATGGGCTGGAGCCCATGAATAGTTTTATTAAAAAAAACAATCATTTAGTTCATGTAATTTTAACTCAATTGTAACTTAATCTTCAAACTTTAACTTAATGTAACTCAATCTTTATAATTTTAACTCGGTTGTAATTCAATCTCCAAACTTGGTCTCTTGCAATTTAGTCCCTATAGTTTTCAATCACTTAAATTTTGGTCCCTATATTTTAAAAAATAAAATTATAAAAATTAAAAATATTTTGAACATTTAATATTTATAATATTTAAATATTAAAATTATAATATTTTTAAATTTTAATATTTATAATATTAGTATTAAAATTATAAAGATTAAAATTCATTACTAATATTTTAAACTATTAAATATTTTTAATATTTATATTTATAAATATTAAAGGTTTAAAATATTTTTAATCTTTATAATTTTATTTTTTAAAATATGGGGATTAATATTTAAATGGTTGAAACTATAGAGATTAAATTATAAGAGAAAAAATTCAAAAACTGAGTTACAGTTGAGTTATAATTATAAGAACCACGTTACAATTGGGCGAAAGCTATAGAGAGTAAATGATTAATTTTTTCTTTATTACTTTGACTTTTGTTAATCCTTATCTGTTATATATATCGTATAAATATTTTATTTATGTTTTAATTACTTTCTTTTTTTAACTCTAGAAAGATATTTAAAAGACTGTTGAATTTATACATTTTGCTCCAATTCAAATTTTTAATATTTAAATAATTTGTTAAATTGAAACACTATTTTAAATGTTTTTATTTCATCTCCTCTAATCATATATTATTTTTTATATTTTTCTAAAAATTAAATCCTTTTTGAGTAAAATATCTTTACCCAACTAATTACCTGATAAATTCCAATTATCGAGAAATTTCATCCCAGTGTTACTTAAACTTTAAAACTAAAAGTTTGGATGTTACGTGAATTTTTAATGCTTGTCAGTTTAACTTCAATACATAAACTTGTCTCCTCGCTACTATCAACAACATGAGAACTTCTATTGCAGCTGAGTATGCTAAACTGCCATTAATCCAACCATATCTCTTTCCTGGTAATCAAGAATATGTCAATGGGAACAATTTTGCATCGGGGGCGCTGGAGCCTTAGTTGAAACTTATCAAGGAGCGGTACGTTATTAGTCTGAGCTTCTTATTTGAAATGATTTATTCTGACATATTTTTTTCAACTACATAGGCAGATGAATGAAACCAATCATAAATTGGCGTAAGCATTTTAGAAGTAGATTCTATCGTATGGTTAAATTTAGTTTGTCAGACAGTTTATTAGTTTGGTTGATTTTATTTCCTGGTGATAGACTTAAGTAAAGTTATTTTAAGAGAGTGACCAAGGTTCTAAGGCAGAAACCAAAAGCTTGGTGGCCAGAGCTGTCTAGTTGATAAGCATTGGGAGCAATGATTACTTAGGTCCTTTATCAGAAAACTCCAGTGTCATTGCTTCATACTCTCCTGAAAAATATGTGGACATGGTCATTGGTAATCTGACAACAGTGATCAAAGTGTGTAAAATACTTCTGAAATGCTCAATGTCCAGTGTTCTCTTATGTTGTACTTAGTGTTGTACCTTCTAATTTCTTTTCCAGTCTGTGATTGATTACTAGGAAATACACAATCAAGGAGGGAGAAAATTTGGGGTTCTTAACTTGGGACCTTTGGGTTGTACTCCAATGGTTAGGGTGCTAGTGAATGGAAGTGGTCTCTGCAGCGAAGAAGTTATAGCAATAGTGAAGCTGCATAGCAGTGCACCCTCTGTGGAGCTTCAGAAGTGGGAGAGACAGCTTAAAGGATTTAAATATTCACTTTTCAGTTTCTATGATTCAGGTTTTGATGTGATAACCCACCCTTCTAGTTATGGTAGGTGTTATATATATACTATTCCCGGGGCCTCAAGTTTAAGTTTTTGACATACATCATAGTCTCTTTCACCAAGTGGTCTAGAGTTTGATCCTTGTCATCAATCATTCTGTTATCACAATCAAATTAATTTCAAGTTACTTTAGGCTTTTATATGCCTTAATCACCAATATAATGTTTGTGGGTTAATTTGCTGTGAAGGTTTCAGGGAAGTGAGGGAGGCATGCGGTGGAAGTGGGCCCTACAGGGGATAATACAGTTGTGGATGGAAAAGAATAACGAAGGATTATGAATTGTGTGAGAATGCAAGTGAATATCCCTTCTTTGACTCAAGTCATCCCGCTGAAAGGCCTTATGAGATTTGTTCACAGCTCATGTGAAATGGAAGTCACACTGTCGCTGTGCCTCACAATCTGAAATCACTATTTCAACAATAAAAGTGAAGGAGATGTTCCTGAACGTAAAGGAATGTACGTGAATTGATGAAATGAAATGTCAAGGTTTATAGCTCATTTAGTATTTTGCAAATGACATGACATGTCCAGGTCCATGTTACTTTTGATTCAAAAACCAGTCTCCTACAGTTTTTTGTATCCCTGCTTTTCATGTTGATTATAAATTAAAGATTGTGTCCATGATTACTTGGCTTGGCCCCCTAAAATTTTGTCATGCAAAACTTCAATATGATCTCAAACTATATTTTATAGTTTAATCCGGAACCAGTTTTCTATGTGACTGAAGCCTGAAGGCATATGATTCAATATTTTTATAGTTTGTTTAATATTTTTTATTATGATATTTAACTTTTTATCTAATGAATAAAGTAACCAAATTTTATTGAACATTTTAAATATTTTAAGATTTTTTTCTTGAATTATAAGTAACTAATTTTAATTTTGAATTATCAGCTTAATGTTGGTAAAAATAACAACTTCAGACCTTATAGAGGCTTATATCTTGTTAGAATGAAGGGCAAATAAAATGATTTGTCCAAGTTGGTTTTGATTCATAATTTGGTCTACTGTAAAATGAAAGTAACAGTCCGGAAATTCCTAAAATTGACAACTAAAGACTTGAAGAATTAAAATATCTCAGAAAAGTCACAAGATCAAGCTGTTATAGAATATTTCTCTGATATTACCAAAAAGGTTTCATTTACTCATGCGAACAGAACAACGGCTAGCATGATCTTGTGAGCCTATGGATTCCATTAGTTGTAACATGTCCGATACTTAATGTGTATGTACATGGAATTTAATCCTTACGTTGGTTTTGCTGCCTGATTGGGTTATTTTCATTCAGTAGAAATAGGTGTTAATTAATCCTGTTCCTATCTCTCAAAAAAAAAATTCAGAGATATTGATTCCATGGTCAAATAATTATACAGAGTACAGCCGACTGACAAAGTGATGTGTGATGGGGTGTGGGGTCTCTCAGCTAGGCTTTGCGATAAACTAATTTTGTCACTTGTCAAATATGTTATTTTAAAAGGCATCGTCACTAATTTTCTGCAGTTTTGTCTTGGCGCCCAAGTTTCAAGATTGAATAAATCATTTTGACTTCATATATATAACATTGAAAAAGCATTTCTGTCACATACAAATAGGTTGAATTTCAAAAGTCAAACCATTTCATTCGTAAGCGGACATGTTATTTTGTTAGACTCGCATACTTTTAAAAAGCATATTCCAAACTCTCACAATATCCAAGATTGAAACTAATCATTAAGAATGTTACAATAGTCTTTATTAACAGAAGTCGCAGCCATTAACTGAAATGAGCCTGAGATGGCAAGTCTGAGATTTCATTTCTATTTCTTACTTTTCTGTGCAAGCAATATCATACTTATTCCAAATAGGTGCCTTGCCAAAATATGCCTTCCAAGGCAGCACACTGCTTTGTTTGTATTTGGAGATTCACTATTTGATGTTGGAAACAACAATTACATTAAAACTGATGATCAGGCAAATTATCCACCATATGGGGAAAGCTTCTTCAAGTACCCTTCTGGCAGTTAGATATTCCGATGGGCGTCTTATTCCAGATTTCATTGGTATGAAGTTTGAATGTTGTTGTGAGTTTAACTTCAATACATAAAATTAGTCTCCTCTTTACCATTAACAATATGAGGAAATTTTTTGCAGCTGAGTATGCCAAATTGCCATTAACCCAACCATATCTATTTCCTGGTAATGAAGAGTATATTGATGGGGTCAATTTTGCATCAGCGGGTGCAGGGGCCTTAGTTGAAACTAATCAAGGAAGGGTATGCTTTAGTCTGAGCTTTTTAGCTAAAATGATTCCGACATAATTTTTAAACTACATACGTAAAAAGCAACCAATCATAAATTGGCATGTAAGCATGTCAGAAGTGGATTCTATTATAACACACTAGGTCTCTGTCTGTCTCTGCCTGTGTGTGTGTGTGTGTGTGTGTGTGAGAGAGAGAGAGAGAGAGAGAGAGAGAGTAGGATAATTTAATAGTATGATTGATTTTATTTTCAGGTGATAGATCTAAGAACGCAACTAAGTTATTTCAAGAGAGTGATCAAGGTTCTGAGCCAGAAACTCGGAGATGCAGACACCAAAAGCTTGCTGGCTAGAGCCGTCTACTTGATAAGCATTGGGAGCAATGATTATTTTGGTCCTTTGGCTGAAAACTCCAGTATCACTGCTTCATACTCTCCTGAAAAATACGTGGACATGGTCATTGGTAATCTGACAACAGTGATCAAAGTGTGTAAAATACTTCCGAAGTGCTCAATGTTCAGAATTCTCTTAAGCTATGCTTAGTGTTGTGCCTTCCATTGACTTTTCCAATCTGTGATTGATTACTAGGAAATACACAATCAAGGAGGGAGGAAATTTGGGTTTGTTAACTTGGGACCTCTGGGTTGTACTCCAATGGTTAGGATTCTAGTGAATGGAAGTGGTCTCTGCAGAGAAGAAGTTACAGCAATAGTGAAGCTGCACAACAGTGCACTTTCTGTTGAGCTTCAGAAGTTGGAGGAACAGCTTAAAGGATTCAAATATTCACTTTACAATTTCTATGATTCAGGTTTTGATGTGACAAGTCATCCTTCAAAGTATGGCAAGTGTTACACTATCCCTGAGCCTCTGACAATGTACCAAGTTTTTGAGTTTCATAGTTAGAAAAATTTTTGGCACATGTATCAGAATCTATTTTACCAAGTGGTCTAAGTTTGATCCTTCTCATCAATAATTCTCTCACCAAAATCAAATTTCAAGTTTCACACTTGAAATCCAAATATCATAGAATTCTAATGTTTGTGGGTTATTTTGTTATGAAGGTTTCAGGCAAGGGAGTGAAGCATGCTGTGGAAGTGGGCCTTACAGGGGATATCCCAGTTGTGGAGGGAAAAGAACAACGAAGGATTATGAATTGTGTGAGAATGCAAGTGAATATGTCTTCTTTGACTCTGTTCATCCTACTGAAAGAGCCAATGAGCTTTCTTCCCAGCTCATATGGAATGGAAATCACACTATCATTGGGCCTTACAATCTCAAAGCACTGTTTCAACAATGATCCTACCCTGTGGACTATGGAGATCTTATTTGTGATATTGATGAAATAAAATGTCATGGCTTATATCTTGTTTAGCATGAAAGGCAACTAAAATGAGTTGTCCAAGTTAGTTTTGTTCATAATTTAATCTACTGTAAAATGAAATGTGAAACTCCGAAGTTCCTAAAATTGACAACTAAATACTGTTTTTTTTTTTTTGGCCAAAGGAAAAAGACAACCAAAAGGCTCTGGAGAATTAAAATATCTAAGAACTCACAAGATCAAGTTGTCGTTGAATGTATCTCTGATATTACAAAAATGTTATCATTTACTGATGGGCATGGAACAACGGCTAGCACGATCCTGTCAGTCTATGGGTTGCATTAATTGTAGCATATCAGCTACTTAATGTGTATGTAAATGGGATTTAATCCATAGGTTCATTTAGTGCCTGATTGGGTCATTTCCACTAAGTAGAATCAGTCGAATTAAGTGCTAACTTATCCGCTTCCAATCTCCCAAAAAAATATATTCAGAGAGACATTGATTCCATGGTCAAATAATACGCGGTACAGTCGACAGACAAAGTGGTGTGTGGTGGGGTATGATATGATATCACTGCGTCTCTCAGCATATCTTTGCAATAAACCTAATTTCCTTTTTGCCCTTTTCTTATTCACTCCGCCCATCCAATCATATCAGTATCACCATCTCAATCTAATAGCCCCCATTCATTAAAATGAATGTTTATCATATATTCATAAAAATAGTGATACAATACAAATCTTGTTTACCGTCATCATTTTTTATATAAATGTACAAATTTGTTGGTAAATGATAAATTGCCTTTACAATAAGGCCACAGCGTGAGATTTAAGATTCAAACCCTGCATTGACGTGTGAGTGTATGAGTTATAAATATAAATTAATTCCTAAAAATTCAATTTAATCATGATCATAGGAAAAACAACTAATGAGGTTGAACAATTCCACCCTTCCCAAACTCGTAGATTATTTTGCGCACATACTGAGATTTTGTTCTCACGTGAGGACCACTACGTCAGATGACACGTTGAAAGTGAGGTGGGAAATCAAGATAATAGAAGACGTGTGTCGACGTTGGTGCCTGAACTTTAGTTGACTTTGGCCTTCGGGACTGTTCGGTAACTCAGACTAGTCCCACACCGGTGCAAACACAAGATATCGCATTTCTTTCCGTTCAGATCTATAATTATTGAGCATCACATAGCAAACTTCTTTCTACTTTTTTTTTTTTTTTTTATACATGAAACGGTCTACATTGCGGTGCATTTACTTTTTCCAGTTATCCACCAAAAGAAAAAGAGACAGTAAACCAATTTCGCTGATGAGGACTTCCTTATAAATAATGGCCATCTCATCCGCAAAATCCATCAGCATACACGGCTAGCTGAATGTTATACAGCAGAAGAAAGAGAATCAGATAAGATGGCGAGAGCCCTGTTCTCTCTGTTGTGTGTCACAATCATTCTTCTGAGCTCTGTAGGCTGCAACAATGGCGGATCTATCCCATCCCACAAGGAGGCTCTGTTTGTGTTCGGAGATTCTCTCTTCGATCCTGGCAATAGCCGATACACCAACACTACCCAGAGAGATACACCATCTCACTGGCCTTATGGTATCACCTACTTCAAGCATCCCACTGGCAGAATCTCCGACGGCCGTGTCGTCCCTGATTTCATAGGTTTCACTACCTTCCCTTCCTTCTTTTCTTCTTCACCTAGTTCATTTAAAATATATCTCTTAGTTTCCAAAGTCGATATCACATTCTGTTCTGACATGCTCGTATTAAATTAATTCACCAAAAAACAGCTCTGTTTGCAAAGTTGCCTATATTTCAAGCATATCTGAAACCAGGAGCTCAAGACTACACTAATGGAGCCAATTTTGCTTCTGGTGGAGCAGCTGTTCTTAATCTAGCCCCTTTTGGAGTTAGTATCTATTGCTCTTTTCTTTTCTTTCATTTCTTTAACTCAGTGGGGCATCGATTTAGAATTAATCCCTATGTTCTTGTTCTGTGTCAAGTTTTATAAAGACCGGGCAGCAGTGATTGTGAGAAAATAGTGAACATTTTAGTTTATTATAACTATGAAGTATACTTTCTCAACACAGTTAAGACATATTGAGTTGATGAGCTTTCTGTTGAGCAGATCTCTTTCCCGAAACAAGTGAGCTACTTGAAAGATGTGGTAAATTCACTGAAACAAAAATACGGTGAAAAAGAAGCCAATAGGATAATGGGGAGTGCTGTGTACTTGTTCAGTATAGGAGGCAATGATTACTTCAGACTATCCCAAAACCTCACAGCTTTAGAGCAAGCCCAACACGTCCAAAACGTCATTGGCAACTTGACAAACTCTCTCAAGGTCGTCACTCTACGTCTTACCTCAACCTAGGTTTCCTGTTATATTCTTTTCAACAACATCGGATTATGAATTCTAAATGTCGTTGATTTTGCAGGAGGTATACAGGCTAGGAGGCAGAAAAATCGCGTTTCAAAACGTAGGACCATTGGGATGTACACCATCTAACAGAGCAACAACCACTAATCCTAGCGGTCGCTGCGTTGAATTCTTACTGGCAATGGCTAGGCGACACAACAGGGCTCTGTCTGTAGCACTTCACAAGTTACAGAGCACGTTGCCTGGATTCAAGTATTCCATATTCGATTACTACAAGGCACTTTTAGACATGAACAACAATCCTTCCAAATATGGTACGTAACCCTACCAAATCCTGATAAGTTATATCTACGTATAAGTTACAAGGTTGTGTTAGGTTGTCAAAATATAAGAAGATTTGAGTTGATCTTTAGATAAAGGTGAATTCAATATATAACTAATATATAATAAATGAGAAGAAGAACTTCCACAAAGCTTAAGTTTATTTTCTCATGCATAAAGTTAAAGCTTTTTCCTATTCCAGAAAATGAAAAAATTTAGTTGAGAATCTACAGGAAAAAGTTCAGAACAAAGAATGAATTATTCTCCCTTATTTCTAAGTGATTGCTCCCCATTCATAATTCGCAGTATCCTAGGTGATATTTACATCTATTATGTTGTAGGGCTTAAGGAAGGGAAATCAGCATGCTGTGGGAACGGAGCGTACAGAGGAAGTGGGTGTGGAGGAGGATTCAGTGGGAACGAGACGTTCCAGGTATGCAGCAATCCAAGTGAGTATGTGTGGTTTGATGGAGGCCATACCACTGACAGTGCCAACAAGAAATTAGCAGAGCTCATATGGCATGGATCTCCACATGTCACAGGGCCTTATACTGTGAAGCAGCTATTTGAATCTCACTAACATATATAGCTTACTATTGCCTTTTTCTTTATGTATGTATGCTTTGTATAATAAAGCTTCCTGGCTTTTTGTGATTAGTTTCTACTTTCTAGTTTAGTGGTGATGGTTATGCCATTCATGTCACGCAATTCAATTTCGTTTATATATTTGAACAACCAGAGATGGAATAATTTTTTACTATAAAAGAAAAAAAAAAACTTTGATCAATCTCCCAAGTATACGAAATCCACATGGTAATAAATTTTAAAGTATTTCAAGAATTAAACTCAAAAGAAAGTAATTAAACTTTATTATTTTAGGAAAGCAAAAAAAGGTAGTTTTAAAAAAGGAAAACTAATTTTATTATATACTTAACGTTATATATTTAAGGTGTTTGTATCCAATTAAATCATGACATGTAAATATTTTATAAATTATTTATTTTATAATAAATTTTTGTTATTAATTGAACTAATATATTAAGATCCACATGTTATGATTTGATTGGATATAAGTATATTAAGTATATAAGTCTTGCCTTTTTAAAAAATGTGAATATGAAAAAAAAACAATAAAAGCAATGAAAATGATAAACCAATCAATCAAACGAGCATCAAAGATTAAGATTTAGCACAGAAGACTATTTCTAAAGCATGAAGCTACAATATAAACTATCACAGATTTCTAAATTATTCATAATCTAATTATCTACATCTATCTCTTTAGGTCTAAGTAGGTTTTTAACCTTTCAATTTATCAAACTAACTACAGATAATCTATATAGTAGCCATGCATATAAAAATCAATTAAAACAAAAGAAATAAATATAAATAGAAATATTAAAATTTTACAGACAATATGTTAATTCCAACAAAAAAAATAAAATAACCAAATCAGGATACTATCTATTTTAACTGAGAGTTTAACAACAACTCATAAAATTAACACAAAACACCCCAATAGAAAATATGGACAAATTTAGAAGAAAAAAAAAAAGAGGGAAAAACTCATAGTTCGGATAAACTCCTCTCATGCTTTGCCTCCTAGCTTTCACGTGATAAAGTTGGATGCCTTTTGAATGAGCCTTAGATCATTTTTATAGGTTTTTTTGCATATTTTCCCGTAATAATTTATCACTAATTGCGGTCACGAGATATCTTTTGATCCTCCTTTTCTTGCAAAATATAAAAATAAATAAATATGAGTAAATTTTCTATAAAAAAAATCTCTTTATCTTATAATTAAGTATAGAAAAAAATCTATAAAAATTGGTTAAATAGATATAAAATAATAATAATATAATCAAATATAGTCTATAATATATATATATATATATATATATCAATAAAATATACACTTATCAAACATCTTTTGTTGCTTTTTAGCATATAATTCAGCAAATCGCGCGTGATTTTCTGCAACTAGGGTCATCTCGTTCTAATTAATCTTGTCCACCCCACGAGTACTGAATTACTAATTACTGATGGGTTTATATATTGATAAGATACTATATGTGAGAGCGCGTATGCGTGTGCATAAAAATTCATAAACCTTTTATGATTGAAAATATACTCTTTCCAAATAATAATACAAGTTACTTTTTAAAAATTTTGCTGAGTTCAAAATATAAAATATTGAATAAATGTTATATATTTTTTAATTATACCCTTGCTTATTGAGTAATTATTGATGATATTTTAAATAAATTAAATGTTATATTTATTACACTCAGAGGTATGATTGAAATTTTTAAAAAATAAATTAACCAATTATTTAAAAAAAATATAAATTAATTAATAATAACTTATATTATAATCTCTAGAAAGAGTATTAGATAAATTCGTTTGCTCTTAAATCCATACACTTTGAGTGAGTTAATATTTCTGAAAGTCAAAAGCACCGTTTAATAGTTTTCTAAGAATTGCAGTGGACATACGGAAACTTCCGCTAGCAACATGGATGAATATGCATGTACATTATGTGAAAACAATAAATAAAATCAAATGGCATAGCTTATCCCCAAAAAAAAAAAAAATCCGATAGCATAATGGAAATGGTCATATATAACTATAATAAATAAGATCAAAGAAAATAAAAGGCCTACAAAAAAGAATTTATCATTAAAAATTTTTAAAAAAATTTACAAAACACTCCCAAATCCAACACATTTACAATTTAACTAAGATCATTTATAAATAGACAATTGACATTTATAACTTGTAGTTGTCCTGCTGTAAATGTCCTTAATTAAATTGTAAATGTACAAAATTTAAAACTTGTGAGTATTTTATAAATTTCATGAAATCTATTAATAACAAATTCTTTTCTATGAGGTTTGGGTATAATTTTTTTAAAATAAAAGGGAAAATTAAAGAGAGAAGAGCACAAATTCACATGGCAAGTCACAAGAAGAATGCCTTCTCTACACTTTAATTTCTTCAAAGCATTATATACTTTTTATTTTACTTATTCATTCACTTTGCACTTTGTTTCACATGGTTAAAAGAAAAGAGTTACTTTGAAAAACCAAAACCTGACTATAAAAACTTTATGATTTTGGACATGACATAAGTTCGGTCTATCTTTGCTCGATTTTTTTGTGACCTATATAAAAAGAAGAAGGGGAAAAAAAGAAGGACTGCGTATGAGAGAGGCTAAAGTTGCATTGATGATGATGGTGAGCACAAGTTGATCACATTTGCTTGCATTTCATATTTTATGCCTTTCATCCGCACCCCAATGCTTTGGGGCTTTGGGGCCGGTTTGCATAACTTTCCCCTTGTGCTTGGATATATGGGCAAAGATAAAATCAGGATGGAGAATAGGAATAAAACAAAAATGGAGGGAAAAAGATGTAAATGGTTCACGTCTATTTTTGTTCCCTCAAATTTCCTCTTCAGAGTTTAATAGGAATTTTAGAGAAAAAAAAAACTGTTGTAATAAATTTTCCCAAATGAGGGGGGAAGAATGTGCTACCATATCTTTTGTATGTAATATTATATAGCGCTAAATGATAAAACTATTCAAAAACTTTTTTTGTTTTTTGCTAGCAATGTCAGGATCTTTAAATGAACAAAAGTATGAAATTATTTATTAATTCTTTTTAATAAAGACATCCTTTCTCAAATTACGTCTGTTAACATAGATTTGAGATGATGGATTAAAACACAAAAATAGTGAAAAACTTTTTTTTTTCATGAACAAAAATACTCAAATTTTAGGATATTAGAAGCTTCTAGAGAAAAAAATTATTTGTATTTTTATATCTTGTATCTGCTTCCTTTTTTAACGGGATGAGAAAAGATGTCCTTGCAAGTTCATGAATATCCACAAACTATTATTGACTTACAGATACGTTTAACGAAAAAGTTTATAAGTATTTTTATCCTTTAATCCTATTATATATTGTCATTGCAAAATTAATAGATTTTCCTTCATATATGGTTCTTCTATTCATACCAAGAAGGACAAGAATTTGTTGGTGGCAGTAATTCTCTAGAGAGTAGAAGAGATGCAGGAGAAAATTGCGTACAATATCTTCAGAGCATAGAAAAATTATATTTTTCTTTAATTGTCTCTTGGTAACCATTTTAAATTTCGGGTGTAAATTGAATTGATGGAGATACATTAAAAAATAAATTAGTATGATTGACGCATTCAAAATTCAAGTCACGAGATAACAATGGTTTCTATAAAATAATAATTTAATATTATCTCTTATGCTTTCAATAAATTTAAATGTAAGAATAGAGTGAAGGTAAGTACTATTTATGAAAATTGAAGGGATACTTTCAATTGGTACCTCTTATAGTGTGGACTTGAATTCTCTCCATATCTTCCCTCAATATATCTCCATATACTCAATATCATCCATTGGTTTTATAGTTTTTCATGAATTAATGCAGTTGCATAACCAATAATTATTAAAACTAATTTTTTATTAAGAATAACACCATTTTTAATATGTAAGATTTACCTATACTATTAGCTTGAGACAAGGGCTTGCTGAAAGAACTCCTCTTGCAGACACTCCCATGTTCGCCTTTGTAATCTCAGTTTTAATTGCTACAGTAGTGAAGAACATAATTAATAATATTGTAACTAGATTAAGCCATATTCTCACTGACTTTCAAAAATTAAATGGTTTAAATTATACTTTTCATCCTTAATTTTATATAAGATTTTAATTTAATCCTTAACCCTAACACATTTATTTTCAAATTAAATGATTATTTTTTATGTTAACTATTGTTAATTTAAAGAAAACTTAATAATGTAAAAATTTAAAAATATATTATCAATATTTAAAAGTTTAATGTAAAATTTTTTATAATGACACTAATGATAACAAAATTAAAAGATTGAAAATAATTTATCAAAAAAATAAAAATTTATTTTATAAAATTAAAGAATCAAAATAAGTTATAATATAAAATTAAAAGATGAAAAATATATTTTAACCAATTAAATATATGTAAAGAAATATTGGTGCCGCTGTTCCACCTCCGGGGTCAAATTCAATAATTATACGCGGTATAGATATTTTGTGGGGTGTATTATGATATCATTACATACGTCAGCATGTCTTTCCAATAAATGTCGCGGTGTGAAGTAAAATCTCATTACATTTCTCATATTTTTTCTCTTATATATTTTTTTTCATTTTCTAATTTTCTTCAGGTTTTTATTATTGGCGTTTTTGTAAGTCTTGTCACTTTTATCATTTCTCATTTTTATGTCTTAATGATTGAAGAGTAAAGATAAATATATCATTTTTAATTTTTTATCTCTATTTTGATTCTCGGCCAGTTTTTTTTATCTTTAAAAATTTTTACATGACACAAATAATGGATGTTAAAAACATGAATTTTAAATCTAAAATTAAAATTAAAATTCCCATTAATCCAAACTATCCTAAACTGGAAATGTTGAAATTATTGAATTTAATCAACTTAATATCATCACCACCATTAGAAAAGCAAGGAGTTAATGACCATGAACAAAAGAAATTTCCAAATTTCAAGATCAGATTGCACATGTGTCTGTGTTGAAGCTTGAGATTATGTTTCTAGTAAAATTGATTTAAATTAATTATACAAAATCAATGACATGAACTGATGAACTGATCAAAATCAATTTTAAATAGGGTTTGGTTTAGTATTCTTTGAGTAAAACTAATTGATTCAGTTTAGTTCAGATTTTCATCTCTTAAAATGTCTTGTGAATTGTTTCCCTTTCAAGACTGATAGGTGAATTGAATTAGGCAATGATCGAATAAAATCAGAATTGTCTGATCTCATATTATTAGCTATGTAAAGATCTTGATTCGCTCAGTATCACTTTCCCTAGACAAATTGGGGCCTCTCCATGGAATTCCTTTTCGGGGGATTTTTTTTGAGAAGAATGCAATTTTAATAAAATAATTCAACCAGATTCAGAATCAAAATTAGAAACCATGGACTAAACTAGACCAAACATTATTATATTTATTTTATATGTTTGTATAAATTTATCTAAGTTTTTTTTTTCTCTTTTCCAAGTTTCAACTATTTGTGAACATAAAAAAATATATATTACAATTAACTAAATGTTACCTATAATTATTTATGATAATTTTAATTTTATAATCAAGTGTTTTTAATGATAACATATTGATTGTCAATAATTAAACATGTTAATTAATTGTTAAAAAATATTTTTTAGTTGAAAATAAAAATTAAAAATGATAAATTATCAACGAATACGCATGCATATATGCACACACATTGATTATAAAAATATCTTATAGATAAATAAACATGATCAAAACTTAAGTTAAACCATTCAAAAACTAAATAAAACCGATTAAAAAAGTTGAATTGATTTTAAATTTTAGTGAATTTGATTGATTTAGCTGAGTTTGATTTAAAAAAAAAAACCAAATCAAACGGAATTTATGAACAGACGTTTCCAGGGGCCACAAATTATGATGGAAGTGAAGTGGGAAATTATGGGAGGCGTGGGCGCTGCGTGGACGTTGTAGCCAGAATTTCAGTTGCATTTGACCTTTGGACGGTTCGGTGCTCCCGCAAGTCGCATCACCCCACGAGAACACCAACACTATTTCTCATTTCATTCATACATGCACTAAAATGATCGAAGCAAGTTTTTGCTTGTCTTCCTTTTATGCTAAAACAATGTATTCTCTTTTATTTTATTTATAAAATAAAAAAATTTTAATTTTACTTATAAATGACATTATTAAATTTTTATTATAAAAAATATATTATTAAAATACATATATTTAATAGATGTAAAGTTGAAAACTTATTAAATTTTAAGATAAATTTAATAAATTTTAAATTTTTTTAAATACTGATATAACATATTAAAAAAATTATAAATAAGATTACAGGAGTAATTCAGGATTTTGTACTATTTCATGTGCCTGTTGAGACTTGGGGGCCGTACTGTGGTTCGTTCTTTCACCGTCAATGTCATCAAACGCCATGCCCCACATCATCCTCAAAACTAAAGTAAAAGAGTTCACATACAAGGCTTTGCAGGCTATGGTCAAAAAGAAAAATTAAATAATACAAAGTTAAAAAAAAAAAAAGTAAACTTATTTCAGGATATAAATAAGGGCCATCTTTCCTGCTAAAAAACCATCACCCACGGTAGAGATTTGAGAAGATGGCCGGGATACCATTCTCTCTCTTGTGCGTGGCATTCATCCTTCTGAGATCTGTCAGCTCCAACAATGGCAGATCTATTACACCCCATAAGGAGGCTCTGTTTGTGTTCGGAGATTCTCTGTTTGATCCCGGCAATAACCAATACCTCGACGCTACCCACAGAGATTCAGCATCTCACTGGCCTTATGGTCAGACCTATTTCAAGCATCCCACCGGCAGAATCTGCGACGGTCGCGTCGTCCCCGATTTCATAGGTTTCACTTACTTCCCTTCCTACTTTCCTTCCTTATTTTCTTCCTCAGTAATAAAAATGCATAGCTCATTTCGCCATTGCCATCGCATACTGACATTGACACACACACACACGAACACTTGTGCTGCAACAGCTCTGTCTGCAAAGTTGCCAATATTTGTTGCATATCTAAAACCAGGAGCTCATGACCTCACCAATGGAGCCAATTTTGCATCTGGTGGATCAGCCGTTCTTACTCATGCCGTTAATGGCATAGTAAGTCTTGCTCTTCCTTCTTCATTTCATTTCATTTCTTTTTTTTTTTTTTTTTGATATAGCTATGCTTTAGATTTGAGTATTATTGAGGATAGCTCTCTCAAGATCATGCTTGAGTGATCACGGTCCATTCCACTAGGACCCACGGCCTACGCCTCTTGGTTTCTTCATTTCATCATCCTACTCTGGTTTTCTTCATTTTTGGAGAGTGTGTAGAGAGAGAACGGAGAATGGATGAGCTGACATCCACTTAAGATTTGCCATTCTGAAAATTATTAAGCAACTGATTAAGAACGAATTACTTTGTTGTTTGAAGAACAGCTTTACAAAGATTGGATAGCAGTAATTGTGAGAAACTAGTTTGAAATAATTATACTCAACATATATAGTACACATTAAGTTATAAATTTAATTAGTGGTGGGGCATGGTAATGCCAAATTTTTTATAGTGATATTCATTATAAGAAGAATCAATCCCACCACATTTACATACACATTTTCAACACATGCAATATATATGTAATATGGAGTTAATGAGAATTTACGATCTTGAGCAGATCTCTTTCCCAAAACAAGTGAGCTACTTGAAGGATGTAGCAAACTCACTGAAACAAAAATACGGTGAAAAAGAAGCCAATAGGATTCTGGAGAGCTCTGTGTACTTGTTCAGTATAGGAGGCAACGATTACTTCAGTCTCTCCCGAACCCTTAAAGTCTCAGAGCAAGCGCAACATGTCAAGAACGTCATTGGCAACTTGACCAATTCTCTCAAGGTCATGCCCTACGTCCTTCATCAACCTAGGTTTCATGTTATATTCTTTACAACAACACCAGATTATAAATTTCTAAATGCTTTTAATTTGTTTCTGCAGGAGGTATACAGGCTAGGAGGCAGAAAAATCGCGTTTCAAAACGTGGGACCATTGGGATGTACACCTTCTAACAGAGCAACCACCACTAATCCTAGCGGTCGCTGCGTTGAATTCTTACTGGCAATGGCTAGACGACACAACAGGGCTCTGTCTGTAGCACTTCACAAGTTACAGAGCGCGTTACCTGGGTTCAAGTATTCCATATTTGATTACTACAATGCTGTTTTAGACATGACCAAACAATCCTTCCAAATATGGTACGAGACCCTATCAAATCCTAATAAGCTATATCTATGTGCAAGTTATAGTGTTTTGTTGGGTTGTCCAACTATGAATAGATGTTAGAAGTTATACATCATATAAAATTAAACTTAATAGTTAATATATAACAAAGGATGAGCACTTTCGCAAAATTTGTGTTTATTTCCTCCGTCATGAAAATGAAGTTTTCTCCTGCCTCATACTTGAAGAATGGGTTAGAGTTCTGTAAGAAAAGTTAATAACTAATATATAATAAAGAAAAAGAATTCATAAACTTAATTTTTAAAATTTTGAGTTAACATGCGGAGTCCTCTCGTCTCTCTTGCCCAACTCTCCTCTTTCTCTGTTCTTAGCAGGTTGTACTGAGGGTTATATATTATGTTGTAGGGCTTAAGGAAGGGAAATCAGCATGCTGTGGGAATGGAGCGTACAGAGGAAGTGGGTGTGGAGGAGGGTTCAGTGGGAACGAGACGTTCCAGGTATGCAGTAATCCAAGTGAGTATGTGTGGTTTGATGGAGGCCATACCACTGACAGTGCCAACAAGAAATTAGCAGAGCTCATATGGCATGGATCTCCACATGTCACGGGACCTTATACTGTGAAGCAGCTTTTTGAATCTCTCTAACATATATAGCTTAGATTTGTTTTTTCTTTTATGATATTGCTTAGTCAGTTATGTGATTTTTATGATAAAGCTTCTAGGCTTTTTGTGATTAGTTTCGAGTTTATGAGTGCTGTATGTTACATATGTCATGGTGATTCAGTTTCGTTTCCCCCTCTGTTTTCATATTTCATAATAATTAGGGACATGGTGTCTGTCTGAGTTTTCTATATTGTTGGTAAATTTTTTGCGCTTTCTATAAACACTGTAATAATATGAAAGGGGCTTTGCATTAAACTGCAAACAAGAGTTAACCCCTTGCATTAGGCAAGCGAAAGAATGAGATATTTTAAAAAGTTTAATTTTTGAAAAAATCTTAAGGTTAAAAATTTTAATTGATTGTTTTGCACCTTATTTCTATTTTTTTATTCAATCAATTAAAAAATTTTAACCCCACCTTTTCATCTTTAAATCAAATTTGTCAAAATCTCCCTTATCCTCACCTCCACTCCCATTCATCCCCCTCCAACCAAACATGAATAAAAATTAATTTAAATTAAACATTGTGTAAAGACTACCTTTGATAATTCTATGACAAATAATAGTGTTCTAAGTTGCAAAATATAAATTTACCCTAAATCCCTTTGTATTAGAAGTTATTTTAAAAAAATTATTTTTTTCAATTTCTTACTATTATACATACTAAAAGTATTCAAATTTATTTTGTTCAATAATTTATTATCTTGTTCTTACTAAAAATAAAAACAATGCAATATTTTATTTATAATTTATTTTCATGTGTAAATTAAAATTTAAAACAATAAAAAATTTTATGGGATTGCACACTTATCTTTTTAATAAGATCCGTGTAAATTAAATTTGTAATCTTGTTGCTAGTTTCATCCCACTATTTTGGCAATATCCATCATTCCATCCTCTAATTTTTCATTATTTGTCTTATGCATTTTTTAATGTGGACTTCACATGCAGTTTCACTCTGTGAAAATAAAAATAAATGCTTGACTGCAATATCCAAATGAGGCAGTATTTTCTAGACCCACATAAAAAAGCAAAGCAAAAAAAAAAAAAATGAGGGCACACACACAATTTTTTTTTAAAAAAAAAAGAAGTAAAAACATCGTCACAAAGTACAATATGAGGATTTCATGTAAACTACCCATTCTTACGGGCCCCACATATTTTAATAAATTGGTTTAATTTTGTATATATAATCACTATAGAACAACAATGAAAAATGACAACAATTACACTGGAGGTATGAGTTTCCTATTTATATACAGTAACATATGAACTAGTTGAGTCAAAACAGAAATTGATATAAACAAATATACTTACTCTCTCATATAGTTAATTAATTTATAGTTTACGAATAAAGTTAGTTGAAACCTTATCTTAAAAATGTCAACATCTTTTCATATACACCCTCATTAAATATTTTATATAAGAGCTTTGATAATATTAATTAAAATTTTAATGCATGATTTTTCAAAAAAAAAAGAGTAATAAATGCAGTAGGGTATAGTTAAAAAAATAAATATAAAAGTTATTCAATACCATATATTTTGGATCAAATAAAATTTTTAAAAGATATCTTAAATTGTGATTGAAGTTTTAATTAAGCAACCTATCCTGTCACACTTCTCAATTTCTCGTGATCTCATCAATCTTGTGTAGTTTTTAATACTCATTGGTCTAATTAATATATTGAGAGGACAAAATTTCTTGATATTAACTAGTGCTAAAAATGGAATAGGATACAAGTAAAGATTTAAAATCCTTTTGACATATATAAAAACAAATAATATTGAAAGTGCATAGGAGTGATAAAAAAAAAAATCTTCGCATTCACGTTATTAATAGAGGCTAATATCAAATAAAAAGAAATTGGAGCATTGTCAAATCCTTCTAAAATAAGTTCTTCATCAACTCGACCCAACCATCATTAATAATTATGTCTTAATACTTAAGGATAATAATTGAAAGGCAAGTAATTGAGCATCATAGTTTTATAAATTTTTAATTTAATACATGTCTCTTATCTTCAAATAATTATTAATTTAGCATTAAATTCAGGTGAAGTAGTTAGTCATGTAGTATTCAGACACTCCTCTTGTTTATTCCGATGCCAGCGTTTAACCTTGGACCTCCGAGGGAAGCCTTCATTGTGTTGGACCGTGAAGATCAAACCTGCCACAAACAACTAGACACTTTGAAATGCATCTAATTCAAGCCAGCTAGGGATAAACGCGAAGCATAACTTCCAGAAATTAGATAGCCGAAGTGGAGTCCAGGTTATGGGCTTAAGCCAAGCCCATGATTTAGTGGTCCAGATATAACAACGTCATTCAACATGAGGATCCAATTTCAATGTTTTCCCGGGAGGGCAAAAAAGATATTGTCTTATGCTAATGGCAACCCATAACCATCGGTTTAGACTTAGAACTCGGTATAGAATAAAATAAGTAATTACTCTCTTTAATTTTATTTATAAATCATTTATAATATATTTTATTAAAATTAAGAAAAATTTTAAATTTTATTAATTTTATCTTAAAATTTAACAAGTTTTTGCATTTAAACTTAATAAATATTTTTAAATTTTATTACTGATATTTTTATTCAAAATATTTAACAAGGATAAAAATATAAAGAAAAGTATTAAAAATTAGCAAGTGTTCTATAAATATGATTAAATTTTTTCTTTTTTTTCTATCCTATAAATAAAATTAGAGGAGTATATGAATAAAATATGTTATTTATATTGTTGGATGAAAAAATAACAACAGTTATTATTGAATGGCGAATGATGATAACATAATATAATAAACATTTCATGCTTCCTTGTACTTTCAATTTTCGTCACGAAAAGAATATATAGAGTCCAAAAAGGAAGAGAAAAAGCGAATATTCTTCGGAAGATGTCAAGCAAACAGTGGTTAGTGTCCCAAAAAATATATATTATGGGGTGAATGGTCTAAATTTACTCTCCAATGAGTGTTCTAATTATTTTTATTAAATTTTAATAATACTTAAAAATTGTTAAGATATATTATTTTTTAAAAGTTCAAAAAAACCTTTACAATTAGAATTTCACTTACTCTATGTCCTTTATAAATTTGAGATTTGATATTTTTTGAATATCATGTGACAAAACTTTTAATAACCGTTTGATTAAATCAGACAATTGCATGAAGGGTGATTATTGGTTCAATTGATCAAGATAATTAAATCAACTTATTGTGAGATCTTGAGTTCAAGTTTTAAATCTATAATTACATTAAATAAATATATCAAGAGCATCCCTGAGATACCGATGAAGCTATCATTGAAAATAACTGTGTCACACAATCGAGATTCAGATTAGTCATAGCAAAAGATAATAATAACTGAGGTTTTATGGAATAATGAAAGCAAAAAAAATTATTATGATAGCATACAAGACAGTCATTGGGATAAAAAAAAAAAAGCAAAGGAATGGAGAAGGGAAATAGTAAGATATAATGGAGGGATTTGTATGGATTGAAAAAGGAGATATGAAAAGGAGGAAAAGGAAAGGGGAAGAAGTATATGGGTGTGAGAAGGGGAAGCGTGAAAGTGATGATGACATGAGAGTTGGAAGCGAAATGAAAAGGAAACCGCAGAAGGAGAGGAGTGAAAGCAACCAAACTTGAGGGCTGCGAGCATTCACTTTTCCACTTTCCACGCCTTTCTCCTCACCTGTCCTCAATAATTCACTCTCTCTCTCTCCCCTCTCCTTCCATCAATCCTTCTCACTTGTGACTTGTCGCCTTACCCTTCTCATTATTACGCTCCCTCTCTTATCATCATTTCACACTCCCTCCCTCCCTCCACTTACTATTATATCACACGCTTTTAATTGAAATTATATTTTTCAACATAATGGGTTTATTTTTATTCTTTAATTATTACAAGATTGATAGAGATACTAACAATGAAAACGTATAAAGAAGGGAAGGGTTGGAGATGGAATGGCTTGGATTTCAAATAATTATGGTATATATATATATATATATAAAGAATTTAAACCTACAAAGAAAATTATAATAATAAAGATAGATTTGGATTTCTATATATTTCATCTATTCAAATAGGAAGTTCATCTAAATTCAAATCTAAATTTCTATTCATTTAAATAGAACATTAGCTAATTTGAATTTCAGCTAGCCGATTAAAGAGCCTAGCTGAAGACAACATCCTTAATTATCATATTTTTATTATTATTATTCAAAAGGCTTGCGACCTCGCTTAAAATTTATATCTCACATAGCTAGATTTCTGAACATGGATCCCCACGGCGTAATCCTACAATCAAGTTCATGGTACGTATTTTCCGAATACTACACATGAAAATATGTGAATTGCTTTAAGAAATATATGATTTATAAAATACAATAATCATAAATGAAATGTTTTTTAAATAAAAAAAAAGGACAAATGCTTTTGAAGATATTTTACATTTAATATAGTTGTTACGTAATCTAATTTGTAGATTTCTGCGTATAGAAGCTTAGCATCGCACAATGAGCAAATTTGGACCATGAGCGTATATCATGAACTATTAATTAATTAATTAATTAATTAATTAATAATAATAATAATGTATTCATAATCAAAGTAACTCACAATTTGTTAACAAATTAAAGTTATATTAAAAATTTCATTCCATTAATCGCTTGGGGCACTTCCTATAAGATTGGAACGATGTGGAATTGAATAGCATGGCCTGTGTATAAGGATCGTTTACCCAAATTAAGAAATAGTTTCAATCCACGAAATTTCATTAACATGTTTTCTTTTTCCTGATCTACAAACAAGACAAAAAGCTTGCACCCGCAAAAGATATGAAAGGACCACAGAAGCAGAGTTTATATAATTCAGCGTGCGTATCAGTGTAAACCATGGAGGAGTCAAATGCTATCAAAAAGGCAAGCTTTGTTGATATGCTTATGATAGGCCTTACTGGACTTTGAATCTTATTTTTACATAAAATAAAAGTCAAAATTGTTGGGAGAGAAAAAGCAAAGGTAAGAGAAGCGAATATCGTGAAGTGACTCCACATTCCCCGCCTAACATATTCGTGTCCTGCCATCTTAATTTTATATTAAATTGGTATGCTCAATCTTATTCGATCACAACTAAATAAATCCTTAGAGAACTTACGACCATGTGTGTTTTTTGGTGGGCCTTTTGAATAATTGACTGCTTATGATAGACTCTACAGTGATTTTCTCTAAAACAAACTTGCGTAGAAATATTTATTGTAATATGCAAGTTTATCATATATATTTTTTGGTGGAAAGCTTATTGAATTCTATAACATATAATGCAAGTGTATTATTATGTATACACATGTAATATGTTTCTTTCCTTGGACCCATGATTCAAGTTTATAACTCCTTGTCACCATCATCAATTATTTCTTCTTTTTTATGGATAAAAATCATCGCAATACATAGATGTGTGTATGTGTGTGTGATATTATAATTATTGAAATTGAAAGTTTCAGATAATTCAATTATATTCTACTTTGGCCATTGGCGAAAAAAATTGTTCTCATGTTCAAGATAAACACCCTTTTAGAGATTATTTTTCTGTTTGACTAGGACCTTTGGGTGATTTTTTTAGATGCGGTCCACATCAAGGACCGTGTATATCTGGGCTTTGCCCCATTTATAAGAAAGGCCTCGCTTAATGTTAACCCCATTAATAATCCATGCACCCCATTGCTATCAATATACTTTTCCCAACATTTATTAGATACTTCTGATTACCTAGCTTTACGGGAATTAAAATAATTAGTGATTAAGTCATTAATTTTATTTTAAAATAAAATTATCTATATTTAAAAATTGAGACCATGAATTATACCTCAATGAGTTGTTGAAAGAAAATTATATTCAATTTCAAACAAGGATAGTCTTAAAAAAAGGTAATTAATATCTCGCTTGATGACCTATAATAGAATAGTATAATGGCCATTCGTTCCTTTTGAAATGTGCTTTGTCAATCTTATGATATATATATATATATATATATATTTTGCAATACTATTGCACTCTTTTATGATTTATTGCACTTTAATAATATGCTCTCACGTACTAAGGCAAAATTAGGGGTGAGGACAAAATCCTACCAAGTATTGGAGGTTCTTGAATGGTGGATATTTGTAATTGAGTTTGAAAAATCATCAGTGGAGATTTTTAAAATATTTTAAAACTCAAATGAAAATTTTAGCATATGTAACAAGCTAAAGGTGTAAATTTAATCAACTACTATTTTTCCATGAGTACTTGGTGGCCTAAACTATCAAGTAGTATGAAATAAATGTCCAACTTTAAAAAACAAAAGATCTAGTAATCTACTATTAATTTCACTTGAGAGATGTTATGTGAGACTTACAAATAACACATGATGGTATAAATTTAGCTGCGAACTATTTTTTGAAGAGCATTAAGTATCTCTATTATAAAAAACGGATCATACAATACTTTCCCATCAATATAGACCAAACCAGCTTATTTTTAGATTTATGAGACTCGCAGCACGTCAATCTTTCTAATATTCTTGCTTTTGTTCTTAGTTTCAACTTGAAAAGAAGAAGTTCAAAAAGTTTTTATATAAAAACATTTATGAAGATGACATTGATAAAGTAGAATAAATAATTTATGGCTAAATGAAGCTAGAATTAAACTTCTCTCATACGTAGTAAAATCAAGCTTTTATTTCATTAACATCATCCTCATAAATATCTTTTGATAATAACTCTTTAAACCTTTTCTTCTTGAATTGAGACTAAGAACGAAAGCAAAAAGATTAGAGAGATTGACGCATTATAAGTCTTATAAGTATAAAAATAAACATTGTCTGGTCAAAATTAATGAAAAGATGTTGAATAGTTTATTTTTGATAGTAGAGGTTACCTAATGTTTTTTAAAAAATAGTTTGTGTCTAAATTTATACATTTATATATATATTGATGTGAAGTGTCACATGTCATTTATAAATCTCATATAATATTTGTAAATTGAAATTAATGATGGGCTATTGATATTCTACTATTAAAAATTAATAATTTTTTTTATATTACTTGATATACTATCAAACGTTCTTGAAAAAATGGTTTGTGTCGAACTTTACCCTATGTAATATAAGGATTAAGGACCAAACGTGTTTCCTATCAGATTTTTTTCACCATTTGCAACTCTATCAGAAGCACGCATCACGTGATGAAAGGGATGAAACGTCCACTTCATCTTACAGTTGTAGCCAATTTGTCAAAGATATTTGCCCACGCGACCCTAATTGCGTGGAAGTGCTTTTCTCCTGTCCCGCAATTCCTCGCCGTCTCCATTACTAGTTGTGTTTAATTTGTACTCATTTTAATTAATTTGGTTTTATTTCAATCATATTAAAACGAGTCTTATTTTAATTCAAAAATTATCAAGATAGAATGATGAAGGGATTTAGGATAGGATGGAATATGAAATTATCATCGAGATATCTCATCACATCTCAAATATTATATAGACATATATGTTATTTTTTATTTTAAAAATATACATTAAATACATTAAATATATTAATATAATTTATATTTATATTAATTATAATTTCAATACTTATTATTCTTATTTAAAACTAAAAGTTTTTTACATTGAAAATTTTAATGGTATAGAGTAAGCAATACATATTAATATCTTTTTTTACAATATATTAATTATATTAATATAATTTATTCTTATATCTACCTATTTAATAACTTTTGTTTATATCATATTTCTTGTTTTATTTTAAGAAGACTCACTAGCTTATATATTTCAACTAAAAAAAAAAGAATAATGACTTGATGATGTATCAGGTTTATATGTTGTTATTGCTCTTATAGTCTAAAAATTACTTGTAATTGCTATCATGATATATTATATCTTATGTATACTTAACTTTAAGTTGTACATTTGCAATTATGATTGATGTAATTCAATAATTATTGTAATTTATATAATCATGTTATTTTAATTTTAAACTTAATAAGTTATGTGATTTAAAATTTTAATTAATGAATGTTATTATCTAGACTTTTCTTCCACATTGTCCCACTTTATCGAATCAGTGGAATGTCCCAATCTTATCCCCATTTTATCCCTATTTTTAATAGGATGAGACAAATTTTAAGATGAGATACGAGATAAAAATGCAATTCTAATAAATTTTTGAAACTGTATATGAGACAAAGGTGTTTCAATCTCATCCCATTTTGTAGACACTCCTATTCATTACAACATAACGGATCGCTATTTCCCTCCCTAAAATATAGTAACCCATTATTTCACACTATTCTTTTATTTGTTCGGCCAAAATAAAAAGAAGGGAATGGAGGGGAGAAAGGAAATTTCGCGGGACTTCTCAGAGTGAGGATTAGCGAGGCACCGTGTTAGGAATTTTTTTCTTTTGGTAGACACCATGTTCGGAAATTAAGTGAGTCCCATGTGGACATGTCCCGATTCATAAATGAGGGCCCATGTACTTCGGTCGAAATTGAATGAGATCTTGTCTATTATTTTACGTGTCGCTGGTCAATTTCTTTTGGGTGGATAGTTAGTTCGATATCTTCTGGTTAATTTATACATTAATTTAAGACTGAAATTTTTTAAATGATCTTAAAGGTGAATTAAATTACAGAGTAGGATTAAAAAGATTAATTCGGTGACACAATTAGACTTGAACATAGAGTGCCAGTTTTATCTTCGGATGTTTCTAGAATCTTCCACGGATGAAGATTCATGTTGATTTTACACATGAAGGATGAAGTTAGTGGTTCACAACCATTTTGAATTTCTTTTTTTTTAAATACTTCTTAAAGACGAATAGGCAAATTGAATACTTTTTTGAATTTCATTTTACATCTAGCAAGAATACATTTGAGAAATCTAACTTAAAAAAAAACATTTTAAATGTGATTTAAATATATTTTTGAGAGTTACTCATATAAGCTCGTAGAAGCACATCCCTAGTCCCATGAGCAAGCGAGGAGATCTTTCTAGGGATTTTTAATCACAGACTTGAGGTGGCTTCAAAAATATCCACATATGTACCAATAAATGATGGTGACCAAAATGGATAAAATTTGTATGTTTAACCTTATATATTTAATATATATATATATATATATATATTCAATCAAATCATGATAAGTAAGTTTTAATATGTTAACAAAATTAATAATAAAAATTTATCATAAGATAAATAATTCATACCATATTCACATGTCATAGTTTAATTAAAAATAAATATATTAATTATATAAGGTTGAGTATATAAGTTTTTTGCTGCCAAAATTTATCTTCTAAATCTTTGACCATTTATGACAGCTGTCATAACGCTAGCAAATACATGTTAATTAGGATAGAATCATCTCTCTTCCATAATAATGTTAAACAACCTTGAATTTTTTTTTTTGGAAAAGAAATGAATAGATTATTAAACCAATCAAAGCATTCTATTATGAGTGGAAAGTGTAACACCTTCAAAAATACAAACCGATTTTTTCGCAAATTATTAAAACCATTATCATGGTAGAAAATTTTCTTACCATGATACATCCAAGACAATATACCACAGGTCTTAAAATATTTTAAAAAAAAGTAATTAGAATCATGAGGGACAGTCAGGATCCTCATGGCATGATATTTAAATTAGGTCATGAATCAAGAGAGACAAACATAATCCTCTTGGTCAAATAAATACTTTTAATAAAAAGGATCAGAGTTTGCATGCTTCACAAAGAAGATATGTCCTAAGTTGGCACAAGATACATTGTATAATCCAAAATAAGAGGCAACGTAAAAGATGGTGTTTCATACACCATAGTTACACCTTTGGTGCTTTCTCGGCCGGACTCGCTCCTGTAAAAATATTAACCACGGGGAATGAGACTTAAAAGTCCCAGTAACCAAAAATTAATATGTAATGATACATGCGGATGTAACTAATCATACGATTGCTAAGTGGGCACACAAAACATTTAACCGAACAATAATTTCAAACAAACCGAACAAGTATTTAATTTGCATGAATGCACCTTATATCCTCCTTTCGCCATGCTCGGACGCCAAATCACCCGGCCAAAGGTGAGTTGGACCAAGCGACACGCCACTCATTGGGTCCAATGAGGGCTTACCACGTGGTAATAATTAACCGAACAGAAATTCCCATTAACACCATACATTAAAATACCCTGACAAGTCATGCATCATTCAAATATCCAAACAGGAATATATCCGAACAATAATATCTCATCATGATAAATAAAAAATAAATTTTTAACCCACTTGGCAATAATTTCAAACAAGTATATACAGTATTTATTTTCAATAATTCATAATTTTTCCAAACAACAAAACAACACATAACCATTCACAAACACACTCATCACAACACATTAATAATGGTTACCTTGTGTCTTGAATAACAAGTTCCCCTTCACAACTCCTTTTTCACCACTATCTTTGTCAATATAATCTACATAATTATTTCACAATACTATATATTAATTTTACATTAAAATAAATAACTCTAATTTAAATAGTTAGAAAGTCTTAGATCTATAATCCATATTAACACTAATTTAAGATTTATGCCTCATTTAACTTCTCAAATTCTTTTCTAAAATTCTCGTACCCTAATAAACTATTTTTTTTATCCTCAAATCACTTCTAGTATCACAATTTCATCCTTCTATATTCTAAAAATTCATCCAAAAATAAATTAAAAATTTTAAAATTATCCTGAAGCCTCAAATCACCTTTCTATAACCTCAAAAATACCTATTCATACTTAAATAAATATTTAATAATTATAGGTTTATCCTTATATCTCAGATTCCACATAAATTCAACCATATAGATCTAGATTTTAAGTCAAAAATTCTTAAACATGAGTTTCAACCTCAAAAAAATATTCTATAATATTTATTATATCCCTAAGAGTTTTAACCTATATTTTTACTCCATCATATCATCAGATTAACTATCCTATAGAAAAATTCTAATCAGAATATTTACTTTATCCTACAAAATAATTATATCACTAGAAAGCTAATATTATTTAGAAAATAACTATAAAATTAATTTTATAATTAAATAAATTTTTAAATGCTAATCTAAACAGGAAAGCTAGAACATACCTGAAGAAAAAGAAAATAATCTCCCCTTACGAGAAAACGCCGAGCAACGTGAGAGGAAGAGAGAAAAATAATATAAAAATGGGATTGTGAGTCCCAAAATTATATTAAAAAAAATTATAGGTTTGAATTTAATTATTCAAACCTTTGGGCCAAAAGTTGCAATTTTCTCTAAATTGCATCTTAGCCTCTCATGCTTCCTAATGCACACACCCCCTCCTTTTTATACATGAAGGCACCTCTTCTCTTTCCTCATCTAACCAATGTGGGACTTAAAAACAACAACCTTTCACCCCCTTTTTTTTGTTCCTTCTACCTTCTCTTTTTTTTTTCAACACATACATAAAAAAAATTATTTATGTATTATATCTTAACTAAATATTGCTTATGTGATTTTAAATTTAAATTTTTAAATTCATAATTAAATACCTAACCATAATATTATTTCTAAATAACCTCAAATAATATAAATTTCTATTATTATCATTTTTTTCTCAAAACCTAAATTCCACAATTTCTTTATTATATAAAAAATCAGGATGTTACAGAAAGCAACTACCCAGAAATGTAAAAATATAACAAATGAGCAAAGAACATTAGAAGGACATTGTATTTTAATTTAAAATTTTAAAGTTCAAATTTAATTCAAGTCCGTTCACATTTAGACAATCTACTACATTCATTTATAATTAAATTAATTTTGATTAAATTAACATATTTTAAATAACATTTAAGTATTCATCCAAGAAGGAACATTGATCCAAGAGCATACTGCTTAAAAAAAGGAAGTAACTTATGCAATATTGTTTACCGGGCATGCTAATTTATTTTATTGTAAAAAAAGGCACATTAGATGAATCAGTCCAGCCACAATTTTTTTTTTTGAGCAGTTTTTGATCGATTTATTGATTGTCTTTTTAGGCGATTCACCCTATTTTCTGCCGAGTTGACCTATATTTGTCATTTTTTTCGTCCAATTTAATTTTTAAAAATTTAATTTCATGCAATGCTTAAAGTCTTTGTTTACTAGTTTGCAAAGACTGAACCTTAAAGCAAACCTTCTGATCGAGTCAATTAGTTATTGTTCACAAATTCACTCAAAGGTTACAAGTTTGCATTTTATCTTTTTGTTTATGTTACAATTTTTAAAGAATAATAACAATAACAATAATAATTTATCTTTGTTGTCATTAAAAGTGATTGTTTAAAAACCTTTTACTGTCTCTTATCTTCTCCTCGAAATTATTTAATTTCCAACAAAACAAAAAACATGTACCTTTTCCCTGCCCTTAGAGGATGATTTCAGTGCAAATATTTTGTTTTTGTCTAAGTTTATCAAATGAAATTATTTAAAATAGATGCAAATTACGTTAAACACCGCATACTTGAAATTAAAAATTATTATTTAATGCACATGAAGAAATAAAAACAAAATGATAAATACAAATGATTTTACACAGATTAATTAGCTGTCAATGCAGCTGTAAACCATGGGCAAGGCCCCTTGCTTTCTTGAAGACACACAATACATCCATATAGAGCATCATTTCAATGAGATTTGTCTACACATGTGCATGCGGAGATTATTACCCTAAAATATTCTAAAATTATTTTTAAAAATAAAATTCATTTTGTATTTGAAAAGTTATTTCTCAGAATTATAATTTGATCTCTACAATATCATGAAAACGTATTGAAATTCATAGATTATAATTATAGATATCACGAGCAATAAATTTAAACAAATAGTAGTAACATCTTTTACAAAAATGAATTTTAGTCCTAGAAATCTTAATTTCATAAATCCTCTGTAAAAAAAAATTGTCTCAAATAGATCTGTTCGTAGTTGAACAATAAATACTAGGTCTGCCAAAGATGCTGAGTCTCAATAGATAACAAAAAGGGTCTCGAGTTTCCTTACCACAACTTACTCAGATGTAAAAAGATAGAAGGCTTTGATAGAATAAGTTTGTAATTTGATTGAAGTGTAATAAATTACAGACTAAAACTAAGAACTGAAAAAGGGCTAATGAATGTAAAATATGCAAGTCTTGATTGAGTATTGATTAGCTTTCTTTATGTTTCTTCTTTATATTTATAGTGTCAAATAGCAGAAGCTTTTCCTTTGAGACTATAATTATAGATATCACGAGCAATAAATTTAAACAAATATTAGTAACATCTTTTACAAAAATGAAAGTATTGATGTTAGTCCTAGAAATCTTAATTTTGTAAATCCTTTGTTAAAAAAAAATCATCTCAAATAGATCATTGAGTTCAATTTAATTTCTCCTCTTTGATTTATTTAGAAAAAAACATAATTTTAGGCCCATGTACTTTACTTACATTTTACTATTGATCCTTATACATTTTTAAATATTTTTGGTCTCTGTAGTTTTATTTTTTATTGTTTTAGATCCCTTCATGAACAAAGTATAAATACCTTAAAGGGATATAAAATAATAAAAAATAAAAGTATAGATATCAGAAACATTAAAAAAAGTATACAAGAATCAATACTAAAATGCAAGCAAAATATAAGAGTTTAAAGTTATGTTTTTTTATTTATTTAACTAATAACCAGATAGGCTCGTGCATTGTCCATAAAGAATAAGAATTAGTGACGAGGTAAATAATGCATGGAGAATTCACTTTGTCTGAAAACAGTACCTGAGGCTTGAAGTGTTTGTTTTTTTGTTCTTCAGATTTATTTTTTAAAATATTTATTTTCAATTAATTAAGTAAAACTGTTTAAACACAATAAAGAAGCAAGCTTCATTTAAAATAAATTATCTTTTCACCTGGAAATAAAAGAACAGGGACCGCCCAAAATTTTCTAAATGACAAGCCGCCTCTGACTCAGTAAATTCAATCAACGTTGGTTTTTTTTTTTTTAGTAAATGGACAAAACAAAACTTTCATTTCATATAATTTATGTCCATTCTTCATGTAATTTTCTTAAAAATGAAGTTTGACTTTCCCTATTAAAATAAGATGAATAGGTAGCTTCAATAATAATTGACAAAACTTCGGAAAGCGATATAAAAATTCAACTGGGTGAGGCAAATCCAGGAGGGCATGTGTAGTACGTGATAGACGGAAGGGAGGAGCAATAATTGATGCCTTCCAAGACATTCGATTGTATTTGGAGCCCTCGTTTCGGATATTCCCCTGCCTATACGAATATTAAACTATCAAATCAATTCACTTCCTTGTATTTTCTTCTCAATATACACTTTAACGAAATTATTGCTCAATGCATTTCTCTATCTGTTTTTAAATTGGTCATGATTGTCCTTTTTTCTTTTTGTAATCTGGTCGATGATTATCTTATTACTGACTAGTTAATTATTCCATGAATTAAAAATAATACACCCATAAAAATACATCTCTTTAATTTTTTTATGCAAATAATCCCTTAAATTTTGGGGTCATTTGTAAACCACTAAACTTTAAATTATGTGTGGATAAACTCATTGTCATATTATATGTTTCATTAGTTTTTAAGACTGACAAATTAATAACTAATAAATTATCTATATTATGTTAAAAGCTTTGAAGTTTTTTTATAAATTATTAAAAATAATTTTTTTGCATGTAACTGTATTTTGAAAAGATTATTAAAACTGGAAGCAGTGAGATGAAAATTAGTCTTTTAAAAATTTTTGGTACAAAACGTTTGCAGTTATTATTTATATGTTAAATAAAATATTACATTCAGTGTAATTTTGCTTTCCCGAACAAGTTGTTGGAGGTTTAATTCTTAGTTTTAGCATGTGTCCCAAACGTACATGGAAAGGATTTAGCTACTACTCTATTAGCATTTTATTGAATTTAATAATGATACGTTTTTTACTTTTACTATATTAGGATAGGATTTAAATTCTTGACGTCCATCCATTCTTCCCCATTTTTGCTATTTCCTCGTTTACATTTTTCACTACCTCAATTTGTCTCATATGGCTGTTAATGATGTATTTGTCATGTCATGATTAACAAGTTAAATATTTAACATATTTTATTGAGAAATATGGTAATGCATACATAAATAAGCGTACATGGTCGTGTTGTTCAAAACATCATGTGATTTTGATCGAAATCAAAAGATGTCATTTATAGATTCGTCAACCACTAATTTGGAAAAGGTCACGTTTTACATTTTAGATGCTTAAATCATAGGTGCATTGTATTGTAAAAAGCAAAAGAAACGTATGAAAAATACTTTGTGCACTAGAATATTTTGATATGGAAGGCTACAAGAAAATGTTCCCTTTAAAAAGTTTTTTTTTTTGGGACTTTCCCTTTCATATTATTATGTGCAAGTCTTTTTAAAATTTCTATAAACCGATCAATGGCTAACTTTATTTTCATGTCTTAATTAACAAAGCATATCTTTGAAAAATGTGGTTATAAATGCATAAATAAGTGCATGTTTCGAACAAAAAAAAAGCACGTATTGTCATAGCATTCTTGTACTCGAAACATTACGTACACTTGATCAAAAATAGAAGACATCATTATAGAAATGTCTAACACCTTTTTAGGAAAGTCACATTTTATAGGGTTAAATAATAATTTAGATCATAAACTGTATGTTTATAGGTGATTTGAACCATGAATTCGTATTTGATTTTGAATTTTAAAGAATTAAACTTGTGGCAATCCTATCTTCACCGTTAATTTGGACTAAATGTCCTTTTGATAGTGGGCCCAAGTCTGCATTCTTTGTCCTCTCTCAATCATGCTATCAAACACTCCATGTTTGTTAGCTCACACAAGCCTCGGTGCTGTGATGACCCTACTTTTTTCCATATTTGAGCCATGCCAAGCATTGGAAAAGAAGAAGAAGAGATGATGAATGGTGAATAAAAGTGAAGTTGAGTTGCCAATTGCTCCTTGTCCTTGCGGTTTACTTGAGTGTTCCTAAACTAGGATACATGAGTTTAAACTAGCATTTCAAAAAAAGTGAAGTCGAGTCATAAATAAAAACAGTTAAGGAGTCAGTTGAGGGTGGTGGACATATCAAATGTCATTCAGCTGAAGGTGAAGAGGCCATGATTCCCAAGGTTGATAGATAGACCATATATATACAACCCTTTTTAATGGGGAGAAAGTAGTAAAACATTGCTAGATGAAGAGATAGAACGCAGGCCTAAATTGACTACAAAACTATTCAACATTATTCAAAATTAACAATGGGGATGAGATTATCTAAAATTTAAATGTTCAAAATTAAAAATATATTAAACATGAGTTTCGAGTTCAAATTATCTTAGACCTATAGTTTAGTATTAAAATTGTTATTTAATCATGTTTTATATTTTTAGATTATAATTTTGATTACAATTACAATAACAATAACAATTACATTACATTACAAGTGTATCGTGCAAGCTAATGAAATGCGTGAAAATACTTCATGCATTAGAATCGTCTAATATGGAAGACCACAATAAAATGTTATATAAATTCTTGGTAATATTGTTTTTTTAGGAAATGTTCCTTTCAAATTATGTGCAAATTTTGGGTTCTATAAATGATTAATGATGAATATAATCGACCCATTTATGTCGACTTTTCCATTTAGGCTCTTAACAAATATACAAGTTCTTTCTTATTTATTGAGTGATTGTTTTTGTGTATTGGCGCGCACAAAAGCATGTGAAAAGATGAATTGGGAGATTCTCCCAACCATCAAAAGAATCTCCATGTCTTATATCAAAACGTGACATGCAAATGACATATATATTAATATAAATTTTATCGTATATCATATTATTTACACTATAAACGTATTAATAACGTGGGGCTGAAGAGTGGGGCCTACAATTTAGATTTTACAAGAAAAGAAGATGAATCTATGATGTGCACAGCCATAACTTCTCTTGGCCAAGTATATATCATATTTTTGTCAAAACAGTTCACAGTAAACTTAATAGGTGTGCAACGTTAAAAAAAAAATATAATACCATAATTATCTCAAAAATCTGTAATTTATAATTCTCTTGTTTAAATAACACGTTAAATATACATTAAAATTAATTTCTGTATATAACTTACCATGCATAATAATTGGAGAAAAGGTTGCTTACCGTGTATAACTTTTTTCAATCGGCAGGAACCGTGTTGAATTTTTATTCTGCAGAATAAGTTGACTTGGTATATGTTCTCATATTTAATTTCTTAGTGATTTATTTTTCACATCATAATTTTAAAAATACACATACGACTATACTTTTGCATCGAAACACAATGACAATATAATTTCTGCAAATAGTTGAATAATTCTTGCCTTTTTTTGGCTGGAATAATTCTCAGTTGAATTATATACACCCTCCCTTAAAAAATACCCTTAAAAAATATAAAGCAGTTTTTGAACGTTGAATGTTACAAAAAAATATAAAGCATTTTTAATACTTTAAAATATAATTATTATATTTTTTCTAACAATGTTTATAATAAATAAATTATTTTATATTTACTTAAAGTGAAATAACTTATTAAATAGAGATAAATATAAAAATATAATATTAATCTGAAGATAATTAATTATTTTATAAGGAGGTAAGTCAATAAAAAATTTCTTATACTTTCAAATGGAGGAAATATTAATTAGAGAAATCCATAATAACAATCACAATAACTTTATCTCAATCTTTATTACGTGGGATTGTGATATACAAATATTAAAAAGATTTAAATAATGGTAGGACTTGCATTTTTTTTTTTGAGCAAATGATAGAGCTTATATTGACAGATGAATCTTATCTATATTTTCATTTTTTTTAAGAATTATTGAAATATGTCCGAGTCTTATTATTTTTGTTTAAAGAAGACTCTTACCATTGTTTTCTATTTTTTTGGTAATAAGAATAGAACACTTATTCTAAGCCCATTATATGTTAAGTCAAGGGCACGTGAAAGTTTAGACTAATTTAGATCAAACTTAGATCATAATCCTTTTAAATAAAATCCCTATCCATATAAACTTCTTGTTAAATTAGTATTCTCTACTTTAAAAATAGGCTAAAGTAGAAATGTTTTTTATTTTATTCCCTTAACTTTATAAAATGTATTTTTAGTCATTTCATCCTAACATTATTAGTTTTATTCCAACAAATTTTTACATTAAACTTTATAAAATATTTTCAAATGTTGACATATTAAATTTATTTTTTTAAAATAATAATGATTGAAACAAAAAATAATCATTGAAAACTAACAATGTTAAGATTAAAAGACTAAAAAAATACTTTGCAAAATTAAAAGATCAATAAATTAAATTCTTATATAAAGTTAAATGATTAAAAATATATTTTAGCCTTAAAAATATAAGATATTTTTAATTGAATTGCATCTATGATAAGTCAATTAGTTTTTTTAAATTAAAATCCTCCTTTTATATTTATTCTTATTCAATAAGGTGTTTCGTGAAGAGTTGAGTGATTTATTTATTAAAAATATTTTTTTAAAAAAATCATGGATTACACATTAAAAATTGAAAATATTTTATATTTTTAAATATCTAATTAAAAAATGACTGAATTTTTTAAAAGAAAGGAGGGCAATTCTCTTGACAGTTCAACAAATCTGATGGTTGTTTACCATTTTTTTAAAATAACGTTGTTTACTATTTTTTTTTTTAAATTGCTCAACTGTTGAAGCGGCGAGTTACCGAGTTGACGGTGAACTCGCCGACTTGTTTTTTTAACCAAAAACTGGACCGTTTCAAATTTGGTAAAAAGTATGCGTTACTAAATTTCTTTTTATGAAGGAAGACCGTCTTGAAAATTTAATTTAAACGAGAGTTTTTTCCCTTCCTTTCATGGTTTACATTTTTGAGATTATTATATTTTGTGTGGATGGACGATGCAGAGGCCTAAGCTGCGGCTTTCTTCTCTGGCGATCTGACAGTCACATTCTTCTTCTCCGAATCCACCAATCTCTTGCCCTCATCAAAAAGCTGCTTCTCCATTCCCGGAAGCCTGAGCTTGATTTCTCTCCCAAGCTGTTTCCCGGCTCTGATTCGATTTGCTGGCTTCCTGAGGATTCAGTGTGTTTCTTTTACTGGATTTGAGCGCATGTACATGGATTTGATTGATGTAAAAGCTTGAGTTGACACTGGATTATTTGTACTGTAGACGTTCTGATCAAACAGAAAGATTTGGCTATTTTATTTAGTTTTGTGTGTTTTGCTGTTTTTGTGGTTTTTTTTTTTGTTCAATTTTTCTGCTGGTGATCTTGGTGGTACAACCCGAGTTTTGGAAGCTCGGGATCTAAAGTCTGATGGAGTTGGCGAAGGAGAAGCAGCGTTCTATTAATGATGGAACTGACCATAATCCCTGCATCATGCAGAAGTTCAAGCTCTATGAAACTCGCTCGGTATACACATCTTATTCGCCCCTTATTCACTTGATTATTGCGTACAATTGTCTTTCAGTAAACTCTTTGCCGCCTGATGTGGGTAGAAATTCTTTTTGCATTTGTGTTAGTATGTTTTTGTTTGTTGATGCAAGCGTCTCTCTTGGTGCGTCTTCTTGGCCAAATCGTCTCATTTATCATTCTTAAGAAGTTAGTTTGTGAACCTTGATGCCTAACGACGGGCAAAATATCCGAGATGGGAGAGGGGCGATTATTATTATTATTATTTTCCCCTGAATTGGTATTTAGACGCTTGCCTCCATGTAATGATGAAGGTGGCTTGGCAAATGGTTATATATGCGCATTCTTATATATTTTTGCAAGAATTGGTTTAAAAAATCTGCCTGATTTGTCCAGCAAATAAATTTTATAATCATTATTTATTCATTTCTGACAGTCTTTGTTCTTCGTAATGGATGTAATGGTTAGTAAAGCTTATTTGGCTTTGCGAAGCAAATCTCATATGGGGTCCTATTATCCAGCATCCATTATTTTACAACAGTACCTGGTAAATTACATCAAGGTTCATTTTGCTTTTCCCCACTCTGAGGTTTACTGAGTAATTGGCGTTCATAAACGTAAAGTATTGCTTTGCTCTTCGTGTTATGGACACTAAATTGTTCGCTTTGCTGAGATTTTCATATAATTTCTACCGATTTGGCATTAATGCAAACATCAACTTTTCTTCTACTTCTTTTCTCCTAATTCTTAAGGTTATTCTACATGCAGAAATTTTATATGATTGGGAGAGACAAGAGCAGAACCTCTTGGAGAGTATTAAAGATTGACAGATCGGAGACAGCTGAACTAAATATCACTGAGGATTCGATGATATACTCAGAAATTGAGTGCTGTGATCTTTTAAGGCGGATACATGAAGGTAACAGGTCAACAGGGGGACTTAAATTTGTTACAACTTGCTATGGAATTATTGGTATGTTCTAAGTGAACTTTTGTGTTTACTATTTTTTCACTGTTATTTACCAGAAAACATCCACCTCATTGTATCTTCTTTTGGTTTAGGATTCATCAAATTTCTTGAGCCATATTATATGTTGCTCATAACAAAGCGAAGGAAGATTGGCACTATTTGTGGGCATACAATATATACCATCACAAAGAGCGAAATGATTCCAGTTCCACATCCTTCCGTGCGATCAAAAATGGCATATCCTAGAGATGAGAACAGGTCTTTAGTCCATTCTACATGTAAATGTAATGTGTCTATGGTACATTTAAAGAGACATCTGAGAGTAGCATTTAGGATTATACCCTGTCCATTGTACTTAGATGAGAATAATGTTATATATTATAGTTATTTATTTGAGTTCACTTTAATGTTTAGTGATAACATTCTGTTTGTTTTATTGAGAAAAAAAATGTTTGAGTGTCATATTCTATTTGTGTTGGAAATTTTTCATTATAGAGGCTTTTTTTGTACTGTGTATGTTGATGTCTTTCTTCAGTGTATGTACACAAAGTGGGCATCCTCAGGTCAACCTCGTCATGTTTCTGTGGTACTATCTACTTGTATCTTTTAAAAGATCATACATACTGCTTCTTCCAGATTTTTGAGTCCTGTAACATCTGTAGTGGTTACCTGCATTAGTTTGTTGTTTTCTTGTCCTACACTCTTGCCAGTTCATTTCCTGCAAATATGTACAGGGGCAATCTTCATTGCTGTTGTGATGTAAATATAACTTTTTGAGTAAGACAAGGTACCGCCAGGGTGTTGCTGGGGAGATTATCTTCTTTCCTTTTTTTTTTTCTTTCAACTTTTGACTGGAGATAATACTCCTTAAGCTGTTTTTATTAGTATTTCTTTCCCTCCATATTATGAAGCATCTATTAATGGGCTTTACCCTTTCTTCTCTTGTGACTTAGATACAAGAAGCTTCTATGCAGTGTGGATCTTAGGAAGGACTTCTTTTTCAGCTACTCATACCATATCATGCGAAGTCTTCAAAAGAACTTTTCTGATAATGGTACATCAGGGCACAAACTTTACGAAACAATGTTTGTTTGGAATGAGTTCTTAACTCGTGAAATCAGGAATAACCTTCAGAATACTTCCTGGACAGTTGCTTTAGTGCATGGCTTTTTTAAACAGGTACGTGCAAAGTCTTCTTTGGTACATGATAAGTTTAAAAAGATTTATCAATGAATCTAATGAAGCCAATGGTAGTGCTAGTAATTTTTTAAAATGTTTCTTTCAATTTTTCTTTTCTTCTTTCTTGCTTTCTACTTCTAAGCCAGGCTACCCTTTTCTTCCATATATTCTTTAGTTAATTTGTGTCAGTTTGTCTTTTATTATGTTACTGACTAATATACTTTCTTGCCTACTCTTCACTTCATGGTATGTTGCAGTTATTAAAGCGTGAAGGTATTAGTGTTTTTATTGTCTTATGTTGGAATGTACTTATCTCAAGGTTGTAATGGAGATTTGATGAACTCTTTAAAGTAGGAAGTAGTTTCAACATTCAAGTTTGACATTTTGCTGGGTAATGTTAATGGTTTGCATACGTCATATGGGCTTGGAGAATTGTATTGATAGTGTTTCAAATTCATATGCCTCTATGTTTGTGTTGTTAGAAAGAATTGGTTCTCTCTCTTTTACTGATTCATGTCATTGCATGGTGTCCAGGTTAAACTCTCTATATTTGAGAGGGAGTTCTACTTAACTATTATTGCTAGACGCTCACGTCACTATGCTGGCACTAGGTATGTCCATTGTTGAATCTTTGAACTAGTGATACTATCAAGGCTACAACATATTCCACATATTTAAGCTCGTGTTCCTCTTTAAATAATGCACGCTTATTTTATCGGTTTGTTATATTTTCTTTCAAGTTTCTAATTTAGTATTAAGACTTCCAACTTGTATTTCTTTTGCTTTTCCTGATGCACTTTGAACTATTGAATTAGCATAAATTGGATGATTTATCTCCAAGAGATTTTCCTTGGTATGTATGTCTTTTGGTGCAGATATTTGAAACGAGGAGTGAATGAAAAGGGTAGAGTGGCTAATGATGTTGAGACAGAGCAAATAGTCTTTGAAGATGCTCAAGATGGATGCCCAATACAAATAAGTTCTGTGGTACAGATGCGGGGATCAATCCCTCTTTTCTGGTCACAGGAAGCTTCTCCATTGAATATGAAGCCTGACATTTTATGTATGATATGGATAAAATACTTCTTTCTAACTGTCTTGTCTTCTCTGTTGTTTACACCAACTTTGGTTCTTTCTCATGCCAGTATCAAAGGAGGACCATAACTTTGAAGCCACAAGACTTCATTTTGAAAACCTTGTCAAGCGATATGGAAACCCCATTATTATATTGAACTTGATTAAGGTAGGCATTTCCATGTGTAAGGATTGAATAATGATCATCTAGCATGCTGATTTCTTTGTCTCTTGACTAACATCTGTTCATATTTGAATGTTTGTTTTTAAGACGCGTGAGAAGAAGCCTCGAGAAACTATTCTCCGAGCTGAGTTTGCAAATGCTGTCAGGTCCATTAATAAAACCATGAGAGGGGAAAATCACCTCAGGTTCCTTCACTGGGATCTGAATCGGCACTCAAAATGGTAGTTTGCACTTCTCTCATTTAAAACTGTAGTTTTTTTCTTGGGTGTTATTTTGACATTATTGGAGCAATCATCTTTAACAGCAAAACTACTAATGTGTTGACACAACTGGGAAAAGTTGCTGCTTATGCTTTAAAATTGACGGGAATCTTCTGTTGTCAAGTGACCCCGAATGTAAGGCCAGAGGGACTGTTGCAAAATTCATTATCTGAGTAAGTCCTACAACAGAGCCTTCTAAACTTGTCTGTCACTTCATTTTGTGCTGGATGTTTGCTATAATAGTATTTCTGTGGCGTTTCCTTTTGAACACAGAATCTATACTGCTTTTAAAACCATGCAATAAGATTTGCAAAATAAACATCTGTTTTAAATATGTCATCCTGCGCCTTGGTATGCATTTGGTATATTAGGCATTATTTTGTTGTTTTATTAATCAAGCAAGTTGAGATTTGGCTTTATTTATTTACAATGACTGATACACTTGCCCTTGAAATTATGTTTGTTAATTGCACACATTTCTGTTAAGATTATCTACTAGATTTTAATATATATTGCAGTATGCTTTTGCCGTGGAAGAATATCCATCAATGTTTTCTGCTTCTTTGTTACAATGGTCGTTAATTGCTGTTACCTAGACATTCTTACTAGTAACTCCATTGATTTTTTTTTTAAATATAATGCAGGAATAATATCCGTGATTTCTATGCCACGCAACAGGCTTGTATTAATGAGGATACTCCTAATAGGGAAACTAAAATTAACAGATGTTATTTCAATGATGATGTGATTGGAGATTACTGTGTCAAACCCTGGATTCTTCAATCAGGGGTCCTGAGGACTAATTGCATAGACTGTTTAGATCGTACTAATGTTGCCCAATATGCTTATGGATTAACTGCTCTTGGACGACAGCTACAAGCTTTAAGATATTTGGAATCACCATATATTGATTTTGACAACCCTTTGGCAATGGAATTAATGGCTGTCTATGAGTCAATGGGTGACACATTAGCATTTCAATACGGGGGCTCTGCAGCACACAACAAGGTATCTTTCTAACCTTTGTTAGGATTTACGTATTGTGAAAAGTAATATGGAATCAAAAATTCTTTGCACCTAATGACTTTATTTAGGATCTGCAGCCAAGTTACGGATGCTTATGGAACATCCCGAGTATTTAAGACATAACAGGCTTAGCACTAGTGAAAAAACTTAGGGGAGACTTGTTGGCTTCACAGGGCTAACCATGATTCATGATTTGATATGCCTGTGATGCAAAATGCTGAGCAGATCAATATGTTGGCATGCCATGCAGCTCTTTAGATGCATCAGTGTATTGAAATAGTTCCAGTGTATAGCCGTCTGTTGAAGCCACCTGATCCTTTCAAATTTGCAAAATAAATTTCTAGCTATCAAGATTAGCTTAATCTTATGGCACGATGATATTGTGTGAAGTAAATCAGTAACCTCTGCAAGTGGGATAATAAGTTGAGTGTGCTTCTAATGCCTTTTTCGAGAAAGGGATCAGGTTGAAGATTCTTTTCCAATTTCAGGTGTTCATTTCTTTCCTGCTATTTTGAAATGTTATTGTTACAATACAATTCCCAAGTCAGAAATGAAGCAATAGAAGCTTGACCACCTTTGTATAGGTATTTGGGTTTTACCCAATCTTTATCAGCTGATAGATTGGGTGAGGAATTCACTGGTGATTTGGGTTATTGGTAAAGCAGAAATGTTTTGAAGAAGCGAGGAAAATTTGTCCAAATTATTAGAGTGGAAATATGAGTTTTCATGTTTGTTTTTCTAGCCTGCAATCTTGGTATGAGTCAGTCCTACCTTCCTATGGAAAAGCACGCCACAGTCATTAAGCAACATTCTACAATGCTTAAGTCCCCCCCCCCCAAAAAAAGAAAAAAGCAAGGTGACTCGACATAACATGTGTGGGGTCCACTGAAATTAAGGAGCCAAATTATTATATTTGTTACTGTTGAAACAACTGTGCATCTGCAGTAAACTGACGAATTTTACAATTGGATTAGATAGATTTTCAATTTTGCACTTGCTATTGCTGCACAGATATTTTCTGAGAGAAGAGGTCAATGGAAGGCAGCCGCGCAATCCCAGGAATTTATCAGAACTCTGCAGCGCTATTACAATAATACATACTTGGATGGTGATAAACAAAATGCAATCAACATGTGAGTCAAATGGCCTGTTTTTCAAGTTATATCCGCATGATTCTATATGTTAACTTATCTGATTTGATTGAAATGAGGTTAATTAATGGTTTTATGATTTATTATATGGACCAGATTTTTGGGGCATTTTCTGCCACAACAGGGAAAACCAGCGTTGTGGGAGCTAGATTCAGATCAGTCTTGCATTGTCGCCAAGCATGGTTCAATTTTAGCTGATGATAACATTAGGTATAGATTGTTTTATTCAACTGCTCCTATTCATGTCATATCCATTTAATCAAGCATCTAAGAGGGGGCTTGTATCAATAAACAGGGAAAAATTATAGACATTCAATATTTAAATTTGAAGTTGTTGACCAGCATTTGTGAGCTGGCCGGTGTTATGCATCAAATATGTGTGCTTAGATCTGTTTTTAACTTAGAGATCAAGCATATTGAGAGGTTGCTTTAAGGAATGTCTTTCTATTCTGTTCCTATTTGAAAGATCTAAGATCATAAACTATTTTAAATTATAAACTATTTTAAGAGTATTTAATGCTGCTTTATTTATTGAAAATGTTCCACTTGGTTCTTACTCTACTTAGAGAACTTGTCATGTAGTATAGCTTGTGACTTTGATTTTGGTAAGAGTTGCAGTGAGCAATATAGAAGGATTATCATTTATTGCTTACTTTACGTGGATATTTCATAAAAACAAGATTTTCAACTTGCACTAATGACTCTTTATGTGAAATTTTTTATTGGCTAAGGATTCTTGTACAGCTTTACTCTAATTCATGCTTTCTTGTGCGAAGATGGAAGTATATTTCCTTTTTTGGGTTGTATACATAAATATTCTCTAAAGGAAGTCATCCTTTGTGGAAAGATTGACCCCATTCCTTTATTTGGGCAGGTCAACTATTAAAAGATCACTGTCAGACGGCAATATTGTTTGTGGAAGTGATTCAATTGGGAACATGGATGATACAAACAGTCAGCATTTATCTGAAAAAGCTGATGACCAATGTCTGTCGGAGTCTGATCCAGATGTCTTTACTTGTGGAAGTGATATTTGTCAATACAGGTATGCTCAAATTGCATTTTGAATGTTGTAAATTCTGGTAGTGTTGGTATATTCTGTTTAGTAGTCCACATGGTTGATACAGTGATATCTAAAATTAAAAGCAGAAAGTTCCTTCTGAAAAATTTGAAAAATAAGATCCCCTCTTTTTGGAGAGGTACAGCAGCAAATGTAAGATTACCATTTGCCTGAGAACTAGACAAAATAATGTGCTAACTTTCTGATACGCACAACAGTGTCAGTTGGATTTCTTGCAAATAAAATTAGAGGATGCATGTGTAAAAAAGTTTACAACTTACTTTTAAACTATGCTGAGAGCATCTTTCAAGCAATGATGTGGTTTCATTTTTTTTATGCATGACAGAAGCTTTTACTTAAAAAAGATGACGAGGAATATTAAATTTCCCTACCTATGAGTCACAATTTGGAGTATTGTATTATCATGAACTTATAATAGATGTGGACTCTTAATCCTTAGAGTTGTCTAATAATAAGTGCTTCCACCTAAACTGCTGGTATCTACTTTGTGATTCAGGGCCCAAAAAAAAAAAAAAAAAACTACTTTGTAATTCATTTCACTACTTTTTTCTCCCTGCCAAACATAATATGCTATTTGAACACAGTAACAGAACACAGAGAGAAAGTGATTGGGGACGTTTCATTATCCAAACCATCCAAACCTTTTTATGGTCTTCCTTTGTCAATATACAGAATACAGAGAGAAAATGATTGGGCATGTGCCTCATTATCTGAACCGTCCAAACCCTTTTATGGTCTTTCTTTGTCAATATACAGGCAGATGCATAGGGGAGTGCTTGAGGGCTATTACTGTGAAAGTGATCACATTTGTTATGATGAACATGGGGATGCTTGTGACTGCTCAAATTTTCTTGACGTGGACTGGCTTTCATCTTCTGGAAATTCTTGTGAAGAGGAATTACTTGAAAGGTATTACCTGTTAACGTTTTATCTGTATCTGATTACCTTTTATCTGTATGGCTACATTGTTGCTTAGTATTTTCTTTTTTTCACTTAAATAATGATGAAATGATAATAATTTATTCACCTTTTTTGCTAATTTCAGTTCTCAAGTGAATATAGAAATATTATTTTGAATTTAGGTTTGAAATGTGCCTTTTTTATAGCAGGAAGGTTATGGTATCCGAGCTTAAATTGGATTACTCTAGCAGGTAAATCTATGGGTTATATAACGACAGGCTAAATCTCTGTCAACTTTTGGTTTGTGCAACAATGCTCAGATCTCATGCCATTGTTGAGAGCAATATTTGGTCAGTCTTCAGATTTTTTTTTTTATTTTTTTAGTTTCATAGAAACATGTTAGTCTTGAGGAATTTTGGAGGAGTGAAGTCTCAAGTCAAGTATCGAGAGCATGAGATCAAACGTTGAAGGGAGAAAATGAATGGGAAAAAAGCCCAATTCACGTTTAATTATTGAGGTTAAGGACCTTACTGTGTCTAAACTGGAACATGTATTCAAACATCATGGTTCTTTTATGTTGTGTAATGTAACGACAATGTTTTGGTGTGAACTGCTTTTATGAAGTTTTTGCGGTCAATGAAATGGATTTACTGTTGGCTATTTAGATTTAAAGCCATGTCAAACCAGTTTATTGATTCGCAGTTTGTTTAAATTGTCATGATTTCAAGTCTCGAATGATTTCCATATTATTGGTGAGAGTCATGAAGTTTGCAACTGTCTTTCTCGACTCCAATTCTTCAAGGTATAATGACTGACCAATAGTTTTAATGGCTACAGGTCAACCAGCATCTCATCAGAGAACATTGCAAATGAACTAAGAGCTGAGGCTACTACCTCTGCAAATGAATCTGGACCCAGCATGAGGGTGAGTGTATATTTTGTTCTAGAAGCATTTCAGAGTAGCATGCTTCGCCTTGAGGAAAGATTAACAAGTTATAGTTATCTAAGAATTTGCATATAAATAACATCCAGTGCATTTAGTTTAAAGGAACACCATGTCCTAGCTGGATATTCAAGGCTAAAATTTACTAGCGAGTTGTTTGTGAACTTGGAGTGATATTATATTTGCTAATGTTTCTTAGGATTACAATTGAGAACTCAAATTCAATTTTCCTCAGTTCTGGAGATGAGGACCTCAGTTTTTGTACTGAGTGCTCTTACAGCATTGTAGGATTATCAGGATGCTTTTATCAACTTCTTGCGTTTCAGCCATACTTCCAGACTAACAAATACTTGGAGTGAACCTTCATATGATATTTATTTCATTATTTTCTAGCATGCTGCCGGTTTTGAATTACATTTCAATATTTTTAGGTGAGGAAGCAGAGTGTGCCGGAGCTCAACAAGGCTGGTGGTTATGCTGAAAACTTTTCGCGCTGGATAACTTATGGAGAGATGCTTTATGTCTAGGAGTTTGTGTCTTTTGCCTGTATTTCAGCATCCGAAGGATGCTGTTTCCTGTACAGAAATAATGGTAAGATATCCAAAATGCAAATAGCAGCGGCATTACTGAGTTTTGTTTGGGGGCGTAAAGACATTTGAGAGCGATATTTTTGCCCCCAAGATCTTCATTCATATAAGCATCTAATGAGAGGTAACATTAGATGTTTCCATTGGTAATTCTTTCAGATCCTCATAGGTCTGCTCCTTAGGTATACATTGGACATGGCTGAACATTCAACCGTGTGTTCAGTGTTCGTTAGAGAAAGTAATTTTTCACCTTTGAAACTACTATTACCTGATTTGACCAGTAAGTTATTTGCATCTCTTTGAAGTTTGTGTTCCTAGATTTTCCTGGATAACTATGACAATTCATTATCAAAGAACTAAACAGGCTGCTTTTGCTGTAGCTGACTTCCTCTGTTTGTCATCCAGCGTAGTCTCTCTTTCTAAGTCCTAACTTCAGTTCTTGTATTCTTCTTAATCGGCTCACCCAATTTAAAAAGTTTGCAGACGTTAATAACTGGTGGGAAAAGAGGGAAATTAAGGCCTGACGCTTGAATTATTAATTGGCTTATCAGCATTGTTATTCTCTTTCCCCCCTTAAAAAGGATGATCCAGGTGGATTATTTATTGCGTGGTTCTTTTTACTTACTTTACGCATTAATTAAATTTCTAGCATTCATGCAATTTGCATTCATTCAAAGAAACTACTAAGCGACATGATTGTGTTTTAATTTTTCTTTATTTCTCGAACATGTATATATAAATTAATGAAAATAACTAATTCGAATTTATTGACACATCCATCCCTCTCTCCATATTTGGGCATTAACAACTCTCGTCATTGAGGTGTCTGGTTGACTGGAGAAATGCTATCGACCTGCCATAAAGCTTCAGTCTCCCTTGCATTTTTTTACATGCAAAGTCGAACATGCATTTTCTTGAATGTAAAGTATGAGTTATATTATTTATAAGTAGTTAAATACTAGGATTTGTTATAAATTTTGTTTTATATTGATGATATTGATATAAATATTGGTATTTGATGAGAGGTTGATGTTCACATGATATAGAACTATTGTGCAATGTTGTTAGAATTGGACTGAATCCGCAGGTTGAATTAAAGAATGGGTGAATCAAAATAAAAATTGGTTCAAGACGTATAATCCATCATTCCTCTCATGGGGAAACTGGAATTAAAAACCCAACTTAATTTTCCGTTAAAAGTGTACTTAACAGGAATCAATCCAGCTCATCGAACAATTTCATTTATTGGTCAGTGGGAATTAACAAGTTCTATTTTATTAAATGAGATCAATTATGTAAATTACATCTCTATCATTAATCAAATTTTTAAAAATTGGCCAATCAGAATCAAATAAACTATTTTTTTAAAAGAAAAAAGAATTATGGATAAAGGCTAACCAGTGTTTTTTTCTTTTTTAAGATCAACATATCAAAATTTCACCATAAAACCAAATAATCAAATACTAAATTTCCATTAATCCCATTTTGGTTCATTTTCGTGCAGTGAAATGAAACCCAACGGCAATAAGGTGGAGAAAGTTAAGCTACGGGTGAATCATGAATGACCTGACTTCGTTGACATCCTTGTCGTATTTCATCAAGCATTAAGGAACTAATCATCGAACTTTAATAATAATAAAAAATTTGCGAATATATACATATATTGTCAATATCAAGATTTTAGTCAGTCAATATCGAACAAAAAAAAAGTAGCATTTTATCTATCATGAATGACTGATCGGTATTTAGCTTCTGGCTCATGACATTTATTCCTAACCAGTTTCCGAAGCGGCAAGTTGTGGAGCTGGAACAAACTGCCCCCAATCTCCTGCAACTACAAGAAAAATTTCTACTCAACAAAACGCGAAGACACGGTTTATAACCCAGAAAGGTTCCCGACAGCTAGTTTGTAGTGGGAAAAATCATTCTTCTTCTTTTCTAGAGGTGGAACCAAAGGGGAATAACTTTCTAACAACATATGAATTAAGATAGTTATGAGCAACTGGAATGGCAAAAATTGATGCCAGTGAGATTCTCACACTGGTCAGAAGAGGAGGATAAACGAATCCTTTGCGAATGACTCAAAATTAAAGATCACTAACTCCCCAAATGATGAATACCAGCTTGATCTGGCATCAGATGAGGATCTGACACAGGAAGTTATATAGTCATAAGATATAGAAGGAAAGTTTTACTTCAATAATTCTTACCAGCTTCCGGGGTCCAGTTGACATCGGGGACGGTCGGAATTGGCGGTGGTTTCAGTGGTCGATCAATTGCAACCTTCCCTTCATCTTCCTCATGTTGCTTGGCATCCTCAGGTTCCCTATATAAAAATAAATCCACCTGCACAAGAAGTTCTGAATTAAGATCAAAGGAAGCCTAAAAAATAAGAAGAAAAACTAGTTCCCTCCAATAAAGAAGGCTATATAGATACCAAATAAAGGCTGCATCTATCAGATGACAACCAATCTTTAAAATCACGAACAATTACCATCACATTTCACTCATGCCCGCGACAACTAACACCCATCATATACAGTACCATTCTTGCTAGAAGCCGAAAGAGAACCAATGCTGTGTTTCCCTTTGTTATTTGCCGGAATCCCAATGTCAACATATTTTATGGGAGAATCAGTGTCACAGAAAGCAATCGTTGGTATATTTCCAAGCGCGGCTTCCTTCATGAGCTGCAAGCAAAACAATAATGTAAGAAAATAGTGGGGAAACTGGTAAAAGAAATTTCCAGTTTCATGAACCCGAATTTGAAATTAATATGAACTATGAAGAGATAATAGCCTGATGATATGTTTTTGGATCAGTTAGAATAAGAAAGCGAGGCGCCTTGTGTGATGTCTGGAGCTGGTTAGTGAATGTACCAGGAGTGTGCCTTCCAGCAATTGCATGGCCGCCAGTTTACTCAGCAAATTTCAGAACTGCTCTCTGACCATATGGCCTGGCAGACTGAACGATAATATCTTGAGGGTTCTCAATGGCAACAACAACCCTGGCAGCAAGCAGCAGCTTCTCCCATTCCAAGATTTATGATGTGAATTCCTGATTAACACAGACCTCATTAGGAAAAGAAAAGGAAAAGGAAGCCGCCAAAGTTATCAACACTATAAAATGAGCCCTTTTATAAGCAAAATCGGCACACCAGAGAAAATACTATACTGATTAGAGTAAAATCAAATTCTCAAGTCTTGAAAAAATTGTCACGCGCTGACGCACACAACTCTACGAGGGCTGATAGTGAAGCAGCGACAAAAATACTAGCAATCTATGTACAAAAGAAACGCAATGAACAAAAGTAAAATCTTCAAAGCACTGTCATACAGTGCATTCGTCTGTGTTTTTTTATGAGTCTCTAAATACGGAATATTTTGTAACAAAGAATATACGCTGAGCACGCATTTGATGGTTTCCCATTCATCGATCCCGATTTCACAGTCAATAGGAGTACCTTTCACGTTTGTCAAATGATTTTCAATGTAGTTACATCACTTTACATGCCAAATATAAATTCAGCCAGCAATCAAACATTTTAATCCATTTACCAAAAAACAAGACTTGACAATGAGGAACTCACCATCGCTCCGTCGCTTGAAAACATATCGCTCCATTTGAAGATCACAGTTTTTTGTTCCCAAATGCACCTCGGTGGCCAACATCATTCTGATGTCTTCCTCCTTACGCGCCAGATGACGCGGCAGCTCGGCGGGGGCCATGGCTCAAAGCAGCAGAATGAGCCTGCCTTCTGAAGCTGAGAGAGACGCACAGAGGGGGGATGACCCAAGAAAGCGTTGCAGACTTTGCGCCCGTTTGATGCAAAATTTTTGGCGCCAATCAAAATTCTATGGGCCGTTGTGGTTCACTAATGGGCTGGCCCAATTTACACTTGGGCCACGTTAATGATTGGACCTTTCAGTTGCTCCAGTTGCTCATGCAAAGCCTTTTTTGTTTTTTAGCCTAATAAAAACATACAAACATGGAAGGAAAGGAATATAAATAGAAATTTATCTGTTCGTGTGGATTTCATAAATCTTATTTTATCTCCATCTCTTTTATCCGAAATTAAGAAGTCTAGAGTTTCTTATCCAAGACTAGTCATGGTTCCTTAGTTTATATAGGTTCGAAGAAGATCTAATCAAGCTTAACTAAACTTCTCCAATTATAAAACTTATTTCTAAAAAAATGAAAATTATAATTATAATACGCGAAGTCCATGTGAAAAATAAATTCCAAATTATAAACATTAATTATAAAAATTTTAAATTAAAAATATATTTAGAAATAATTGAAATTTAAAAAATTAATTGGAAGAATTGCACTCAAGGCCTCAAAAGCAAAAAAATTGCAAATAAGACTCAATGGAATATAGAATTATTCTAAGGGTCCAAAATCCTTATTTGCAATTGTGTTTTTTTTTTAAATGATCCATTGCTTCTCCCAAAATCTACCAATGTATACATTTTACTCTCTGATCTCTTCTTCTTCCTCTCTTCTTTCTCTCTCTTCCTCTTCCTCTTTCTTCTTCCTTATTCTTCCTTCTCTCCCTTTGGCTGAAATCATCATCTTTGAAGTCTTGGGTGTGGTGTATTCACCATATCCTTAAGCTTTCACCTTATTCATAGAATTGCAAGAGATGAGTTTGGAAAAGTCAATCGTGGGAATCTTCTAAACATCAAAGGTGCTCAAAATTGGGAAGAATAAAGTTCAAATGATTGGATTCAACAAACTCTTTTATAGTAGGCATCGTTCCCATTGTCTTGCAATTCTTTTTCTAGGGGTCAAAAAAACCAAAATTAAAAAAGTGCAAATGGATTGAAGAAACCTTACATCATGTTGAATATATTGATTCATGTTGAACCTATAATTTGTATTTTGCATGTGTAAATTCTTTAAATCTGAATCCGTCCAAGAGTCTAAATGGACTTTGTGTTGTAAAGGCTATAATGTAGTGTTGTGAAAACAAAAAAGTTGTTTTATTAATGCATATATTCAACTATATTAAATATATATATATATATATATATAATGGTGGGATTTCTCTCTAGACATTGTAGTTGCAATTTAGTTGAATGTAATATTTGTTTACTAAACTCTTAGTTGGCAATGGATTATTTGTTGTGAAATCATGATGATTTATTTATTTAAATTGGATGTTCACATGTGAATTGGGGAATTCATGACTTGTCCATGATCATGAAAATACACTATCAAAAACACTGAATTACATGATGTGAAAACATGAATGTTGTTTTATTTATATTGAATATTCAGTTATAAAAAATAAAAGTTAAGTTTACGTATTTAGACACTTACTTGTAAATATTTGAAGCTAGGTTTGTCAATATGTGAACCTCTTGCTATTAGTATGTAAATTTGCAGTTGATAAAATTTGAGTAATTATTTTATGTGATTTAATGGTTATTTACATTGATTGCATTACTAATTTTTGGAAGTATATAAAATGCTTAACAAGAAATAGTTGAAAAGAATTTCTCTTTTTATGAGATGGTATGGGTTTAGGAGAGAATTAATATTGGACAAGAATAAAAGACTGTGCCAGAAATTGATAGACTTAAATGATGTGTCAACTAAAAATTAGAAAAAGATGAGTAAAGGTGAGAGGGAGCCTTATAGCGGCTATCAAAGGAAAAAAAAGACAATAGGATGATCTAACTAATAGAAACATCAAAAATGTAAATGTAATTAGAATTAGATGTAAATGTTATTGTTATTTCAATGAAAACATCTTATTATTTACAAAGTTTATATTGTATAAATATTACAGATGTGCAAATGTTTAGGTGTACCACATAAATATATATTGTATTGTTAATAAATAAACCTTATTATGTCATGTATAAACTTTCTATTGTTCAAAAACCTAAAAAACTTGTACAAATGTTTAACTTAAGCATATGGATCATGTGAGATAAATGGACATTATTTGGTTAATAAATTAACATTATCATACTATATATGAACGTTCTATTGTTCAGAAATTTGAAAAACTTTTACAAATGTTCAACTTAACTCCACAAATTATGTGAAATAAATGAATATTGTATTGTTAATAAATAAACATTGTCATGTTATTTGTTGTTCAAAAACTTGATAAACTTGTACAAATAGTTAACTCAACTACACGAATCATGTGAAATAAATAAATATTATGTTGTTAATAAATGCACATTGTCATGTTATATATAAATTTTCTATTGTTCAAAAATTTGAAAAACTTGTACAAATGTTCAACTTAATCACATGAACTATGTGCAATAAGCGGAGATTATGTTATTAATAAATGGATATTGTCATGTCATATACGAACTTTTTATTATTGATAAACCTAAAAAACTTGTACAAATGTTCATTGTAAATAATTTTATTTACATCACAACAAATGCCCTCTAAACATGCATTACAATGGTTGTCATGCATCCATTTATAAAAAACCAATTCTACATACAAAAAATCAATTTAAGATAGTACAGACACAATCCTAGAATTACATTAATTACATTCCAATGCTTCATTTTGTCATTTTTGTTTTTCTCTGGTTCCTGTTGTAAGTGTAAAGGCACTCTCGACTTTAACATTATTGGGATGCTCTATTAACTATCACAAAATGACATACTTAAACCATTTTATACTCCTGCACAAATTGAAAAGGTTTAGAAATTTACGAGCAAAAGTCTTAATTTTCACGATTACAGGTTTAGATATTTACAAGTGAAAGTCTATATCTTGACAAGCAAAGATCTAGAGTTAACATGTTGTTAAAGTTTACAAATTCATAACTAAATGTCTGAATATTTACATGTATATGTTCAACTATTCATAAATCAAAATTCAAAATTTTTGACTTCAGATATTCATAACTCAGTAATAGAAAGTTTTAATTTTTACAAATACATGTTCATAAATTCACTGCATTATGTTCACATATTAACAAGTGATTATTTATTTTTTGAGTAACTCTATATCTTCTCGAGTAGTGAAATTCTCATTTAAAATTGACAAGTTCATGTGTTGGCAAAGTCCATAAATTTGCAATTAAAAGTTTGAATATTTACAAGTATATATTCAACTATTTCTAAGTCAAAGTCTTTATAGCTTTAGATATTCACAATTTAATAATAGCAAGTTCCATTTTTGCAACTACAAGTTCACATTTTCACGACTTTAAATTCACATATAAACAATTAATTCTTCCTATTTTGACTAACTCCATGTAAATCTAGAGAAATAGATGTAAAAAATTGACTAGACTTAAATTTTACTCTGATCTAAAATAGCATGCTCATTTAAAGGATAATTTTATGCTATGTTTGGATATATATATATATATATATGTATGTATGTATGTATGTATGTATGTATGTATGTATGTATAGATTTGGATTTGGAATTGAATTTGAACTAAATCTATTATTTGTGTAATTAAAAATGTATGGATTTAGATTTGACCTGAATCCAAATTCAAGTTCTACCTCAATTTCTTTCTAATTTAAAATCCTTTCTAAATCTCTATTATTTCAAATATTAACTCAATCTTTTTTATAATTTGATCAAATCCATAAAAGGTTGATTGACTCGCAACCAGTAATTGGACCGAACCGTCAAAGTTAATGAAAATAACCTACCATCGTTGATCAGGATTAGATAGCTGACTTCCATTGGGATCGAACTAATGGCGACAACTGGGACGAGACAACCAACTTCCATCGAGACCAAACCAATGGTGACAATGAGGATCGAACAATCAATTTCTACAAGGACAAGATTGATGATGACCACCAAGATCGAACAGTTGACTTCCATAAGGATCGAACCTATAATAAAAATTAGGACTGGATCGACTGTGACCAAGGGCCGGATGACCTACTTTTATAGAGACCAGATCCACAATAAAGATCAAGACCCGACTGACGTTGATCACTGGGACTGGAGACTGACTTCCATAGGAATCGGACCGATAATGACGATAAAGACCAAAAGACTGACTTTCCTCAGGACCAAATTGACAATGACTATTGGGTCCAGACAACAACTTCCACCAAGATCACATCGACGACGACCACCAAAATCGGATGGCTAATTTCTACTAAGACTGGACCAATGGTGACAATGGGGATTAGACGAGCGACTTCTACCAGGTCCAGTCTCGATGGAAATAGATTATCCTATTATGGTCGTCATTGTCGATATGGTTCGGATGAAAGTTTGCCATTTGATCTTGTTCCTTACTATCAATCCAGTCCCTATGAAAGGAGACCAACTGGTCTAGGCGGTCATCGTCAGTCCGGTCCTGGTGGAAGTTGATTATCTGGTCCTCATCATTACTATCAATCTCGTCTTGGTGGAGGTTAGCCATTCGATCTTCGTCATCGCTGTCAAACATGGTCATTGTTGTTGGTCCAGTCCCTTTAAAAGTCGGCTATCTAATCTTCGATCCATGTCGTGGCGTCAGTCTAGCCCCAATGGAAGTCAATCATCCTATCCTGATCGTCACCGATGCTACAGCCCTGGTGGAAGTCGATCATCTTGTCCCGATCGTCACCGGTGCCATAGTCTTAGTCAACTTTAGTTGTCTGATTTCGGTGAATGTTGGCCTTTTAGACTATCAACTTTAACTAGTCTTTCAAGTTTCTTTTAAATTCAAATATAGAATTTAAAATTTTACTTTAGATCTAAATAAAGAATTTTAATATTATAATTTAAAAATTTTTATATCATCCAAATAAAGAATTTAGAATTAAAGTGAGATTTTAAATATGAGATTTTAAATCTAAATTCTTATCTTAAATCCACACAACCAAATGCAACCTTAAAGATACACATGAAAACATTCTAGATGAACAAATAAACTATTATGATTTCATGACAAATAATTCACTACCAACTTAAAGTTCAAGAAACAAAGATTATATTAGCAAATTTTATTATATCAACAATCAATTTAGGTTATATTAACAATTAAATCACAACTATAGAATATAGAGAATAATATTGCCAATATTTATATATATATATATATATATATATACAGTTGAATATTGGTAAATTGTGGGAGGGACAAATGAGTTATTTCATTTAAAAATATAATTGTAAATGAGATCTTCCAAGCCTTGGAATAATTTTAGATTCGTTGAGCCTTATCTGCAATTTTGTTACTTATGGGGCCTGAGTGCGATTCTCTCTACAATTTGCGTGACTCTTCTCGTTTAGGGCCATGAGGTTTACATGGTGGGTTCCAAATTGGGCCTCATGCTCTTGAGGCTCTTAAACCCTCCTGTTACGCGACAATCAACATCAACCTCTGAAAATCATCACTGCGTTTAGTTCTTCCCATCTTCATACAGAAATGGCGATAGCGAACTCAAGGAAGGCTGAGGATATTGATAGTCTGACATCAGATGTCGCCTCTTTCGCCTCTTCGCTTGGTCTATCGTCCTTGTTACCTTCCTCATCTTCAGGTTTCAACGATGTTGATTTTCGCAAAAGAGGTACCATCAAGCGTACCATCAAGCCAAATAAGGCATCAAAGAAGCCAGAAACAGCCGCAAGACCTAGTTCTGAAGATAGCCATCAGCCCCAAAACAAGTATCTAGGGAAAAACTGTGGAGCGCATCAGAAATCCAAGCCTAAGCCTTCTGTTCTATCACTGGAAGATGGTGATAAGGGGAAAGGGTTTAATAGGTATAAGAATCTCCCGAAGCTTCCATGATGAAAGCGAGTGCTTTGGGTGTGTGGTATGTGGACGCGGCTGAGTTGGAAGCGAAAGTGATTGGGGAGGGGAAAAGGATAGAAATAAAGAATGTAGAAGAGTGGAAAAGCCTTGCCGAGAAAAGAAGGGAGGTGGGCGAGAGGATGATGGCACAGTATGTTCAGGACTATGAGTCGTCGAGAGGCCAAAGTGGCGACATCAAAATGTTGATTTCCACACAGAGGTCGGGTACTGCAGTTGATAAGGTGTCAGCGTTCTCAGTAATGGTGGGAGACAATCCAATTGCTAATTTACGGTCACTTGATGCCCTCTTAGGTGAGTAAACAATTCGTCTTCTCTTCTTCCTTTCTTCTTGTGTTTTTCCTGTTGTAACTGTTTAATTCGACTTAACTATAACATAATTCGAGACTTTCATGACTAAGAGGCACCGTATGTGACATGACATGACTACGACGACACCACAGAACATGAAACACTTGGATACAATTTATAGTGTTCCCTTTTGTTTGAGTAATGAGTGTTGGAACGGGTTCCATAATAGAAGTATCCATATTTAGTGGGTTATTTATTTTTTGGGCCTATTTTGTTGCTGACTGACACCTTAGAAAGATTTGCACAACGGACACGCTTCGCTTTAGATCTTTGTTTCTGTCAAATTACTGATTAGTTTGGGTGGTTATTGTGTATTCTTATTTTTATGTATTATTTTTGCTCAATCTTGAATTCTTCCCCTCTACATCTTGCTGTTGTGAGGTTTTGACATTAGTTTTTGAAACCCGAAGTTTACATCTTGATCTCTTTAAATATCGGCGATCCTCTTAGTTGATGTGACATCTCATTGCTCAAACTGCACCTCAGTCTAATGTTAATGAAAGGAATGTAATTATTTTCCTCCTAGCGGCACTTCCCTAGAATTGTGCTTATAGAGTGAAGTATGGTGCATGTTCTACCCAAACTTTGATCGGGCAAGTCTATTTAAGTTTTGTGTTAACATTGTTCATTTCATGACATTACTTCACCCTGAATGTTTTGGTTGCTACATTGGCTGACTCTGTTTATTCTATGTGGTTACAGTATAAATGTTGTCCTGTCTTTCCCATTTGCTCATAGAGTTGAGCTTTTAATGGAATAAAATGTTTCATTTAGGAATGGTGACATCTAAGGTCGGAAAACGCCATGCATTGACTGGTTTTGAAGCGCTAAAAGAATTGTTCATCTCAAGGTTTGTATTTCCTCAGCTTCTCCCTTTCCATTTCTCCCCCTCTTCAATAATTAGCTGGTCTGTATAGGTTGAAACTAAATTTATAAGCTTGATTGCTATGCCTTTGATTGTGCTACTCTAATAGCTCCTTATTTGTGTAAAATTGAGTCACATACATCTCAAATTCTCCATATGCTTTGTATCTTTACGTGCAGCTTATTACCTGATCGTAAATTGAAGACTTTGATACAGCGGCCAATAAATCATGTTCCCGAAAATAAAGATGGTTACTCTCTTTTACTGTTCTGGTATTGGGAGGAATGCTTGAAGCAGAGGTATGTGTCAGTAATGCTTCATTCTTGCTGGTGAACCACATTCTTTGTTTTCTAATCTATTTTCCCCCTACCTTTTGCTTTATTGACATCCACGAAGCTCTTTTTGAGTAATGCAATGAATAGCTTCTGATGTTTCAGTTATGAAAGATTTGTTATTGCACTTGAAGAAGCATCCAGAGACATGTTACCTGTACTTAAAAACAAATCCTTAAAGGTCGGTTTTCTGTTCATATTTTCACTTACCTCCTGACAACTCTGTTCATATTTTGTGGCTTGACAAGTCACTTTCACTTGCAACTTTTGAGTTAAAAATAAAATACGTCAGGGAAAAGGGTTGCTACTACTTATTAACTCTTCAGGCTTTTTTCCTTCAATCTCTGGAGGAACTTGAAAATTATTTTAGAAAATAAGCATAGAAATGGAAGGAAAAGGGTTTTATGAATATTTCTTTTTCCCATACTCCAATCTTCCTTTTCCTTTTAATGCAAGCTAGTGAGAAGTGATGACAATATTGAGATTTGTTCTTACATGTATTTAGTTATATATAGTGTATATCTTTTTAACTCCTGGTCCACTGTTTTGGATGTGGTGTTCCTCCTCTTTTTTGTTGCTTGCAGTCCATATACATGCTTTTGAGTAGCAAGTCAGAACAAGAGCGCAGACTACTTTCTGCTCTTGTTAATAAGGTGAGTTAATATTGATTTTTCTGCACTTGCTATACTGATATTTGTGCGGAACATGGGACATGGATTTTTCCTTGTCACTGTTGCTAGCCAGTGAGCTCGCTGCATTTAGTTAAACACGTTGATAATACTTACTCTGTCTTTTGCATGGTTGGGGATGGGGATGGGGACATCCATTGGAATTACTTCAGCTTGGGGATCCGGATAATAAGGCTGCATCTAATGCTGACTTTCATTTGTCAAACCTCGTGTCTGACCACCCAAATATGAAGGTATGGATATATGATAATACATCTTGTCTTACATTTTTTGATAATGATGATGTAGATGTTACATTTAGAGGGTTGATATTATATGCTTGTCCCTGACTAATACTGTTACTTGTTCAAGAGATTATGCTGATGTATTTTATTTACATTTTATTAATTGCATCTTGTCTTTCTTGTTCAGGGTGTGGTTATTGATGAGGTGGATTCTTTTCTCTTTCGCCCTCATTTGGGACCACGGGCTCAGTACCATGCAGTAAGTCCTAAACTTCTATTGCTAATGCATTTCTTATATCAATGCATAATTTGGATCAGAATACATCCTCCTTGTCAGCTCTAGTTAGTTGTCACCTGTCACCTGTCAACTGCAAAAATACTGGGCCTATGTTCTGGCATGTTTTTGCTTGTTTGTAAGTTATACATTACCTGCCTAGAGGTTGTAGGGGTTATGATTCAAAGGAAAATCAATATCCTTTGCCTGCAAGAAACAAAATGGCGTGGAGAAGAAGCTAAGGATATTCAAGGTTTCAAACTTTGGTATACAGGAAAAGTAAGTGCACGCAATGGAGTAGGCATCATTATAGATAAGGAGTGGAAGAAGAACGTTGTAGAAGTTAGCAGAATCGGAGACAGAATTATTTCCTTAAAAATGATAATTGGATGTGAGACTGTTAATATTGTTAGCGCTTATGCGCCGCAAGTCGGGACAGAAGCCAGTCTTAAGGAATTATTTTGGGAGGATCTAGAGGGGTTGATTCGACATATACCACAGAGTGAAAAAATTTTTATTGGAGGAGACTTTAATGGGCATGTTGGGAGGGAAGCTGGTCAGTATGCGAGGGTGCATGGTGGTTTTGGTTTTGGAGAGCTAAACAATGAAGGACAAACTCTTCTTGATTTCTCATTGGTGTATGATTTTAAGATTGCCAACACTTGTTTCAAGAAAAGAGATGAGCATCTCATCACTTACAAAAGTGGAGCCTCAAGGTCACAGATTGATTTTCTTTTGGTTAGGAACACAGATAGAAGACTTTGTAAAAATTGTAAGGTGATCCCCGGAGATGCTGTTACGACACAACATAGGGTCCTAGTCCTTGATGTGTGTATTATGAGTAAAATCCAAAAACGTCGACAAGTAGTAACACTAAGGATTAGGTGGTGGCAATTAAAAGGTGAGAAGCAAGATATTTTCAAGCGAAATCTTTTGGATAAAGGAATTTGGGAATCTCAGGGAAGTGCTAACATCATATGGGAGGATATGGCTGAAAAGATACGGGAGGTTGCAAAAGTAGTTTTGGGAGAATCGAAAGGTTCTGGTCCGAGAGATAAGGAGTTTTGGTGGTGGAATAATAGTGTACAGGACAAAATCAAGTATAAGAAGAACTGTTTTAAAGCCATACATTTGTGTAACAATGAGGAAAATTGGGAGAGGTACCGTATGGCTAAGAAGGAAACTAAGAGAGCTGTGGGTGAAGCTCGTTCTAAAGCTTTTGAAGAACTTTATAAGAACCTTGAGACGAAGGAAGGAGAGCAAAATATTTCTAAGATTGCCAAGAGTAGGGAAAGAAAATCAAGAGATCTAGAACAGGTAAGGTGTATTAAGGATGAAGAGGGAAGAATTTTAGTTACAGATGATGAAATTAAAAATAGATGGGAGACTTACTTTTCTAAACTTTTCAATGATGGAGAGGATTCATCTAGTAATTTGGAGGATTTAGTAACTGGTGAAGGAGAACAAAATTTGTCATTCTATCGAATAATACGTGATAAGGAGGTAAAGGAAGCTCTTAAGAAAATGGCAAATGGTAGAGCCAACGGACCTGATTGTATATCTATCGAAGCGTGGAAATGTTTAGGTGAAGAAGGGGTGAGATGGTTAACTAAGTTATTTAATGTGATTTTACGGTCCAAGAAAATGCCTGATGAGTGGAGGAGAAGTACATTAATTCTTATTTATAAAAATAAAGGAGATATTTAGAATTGTACTAACTATAGAGGGATTAAACTCATGAGCCACACAATGAAATTGTGGGAGAAAGTAATTGAGCACAGGTTGAGATTGGAGACAAGTATTTCTGAGAATCAGTTTGGTTTTATGCCAGGTAGATCAACTACAGAGGCGATTTATCTACTAAGGGGATTAATGGAAAAGTATCGTTGTAAAGATAAAGATCTACATATGGTTTTTATTGATTTGGAAAAAGCTTATGACCGTATACCAAGAGAAGTGCTTTGGAAAGCGTTGGAAAAAAAGGGAGTACGGATTGCTTATATTAAAGCCATACAAGATATGTATGAGGGGGTAAAACTAGTATAAGAACACCTAGTGGTCAAACAAAGGATTTTTCTATAAAGATTGGACTACATCAGGGATCATCTCTGAGTCCTTATTTGTTCAACTTGATTTTAAATGTTTTGACGGAACATATTCAAGAGGAAATCCCGAAATGTATGCTCTTCGCGGATGATATAGTTCTTATAGCAGAGACAAGAGAAGAGGTTAATTGTAAACTTGAGTTATGGAGGAGGACATTGGAGTTGAAAGGTTTTCGTCTGAGTAGAAGTAAGACGGAATATTTATATTGTAAATTTGGTAAAGGAATATTCGACAATAATTTGGAAGTGAAATTGGGAGATCAAATTATACCTCAAGTGGAAAAGTTTAGATATTTGGGAGCCATTATTCAAAATGATGGCGAAATCAGTGGAGATATTTCACATAGAATTCAAGCTGGGTGGTTTAATTGGAGAAAAGCTAAAGGAGTTATTTGTGACCGTAAGGTGCCTAATAAACTTAAAGGAAAGTTTTATCGCACTGCTATCAGACCGGCAATGTTATATAGTAGTGAATGCTGGACTCTAACGGGACAGCAAGAGCATAAAGTTGGAGTAGCAGAGATGAGAATGTTACGATGGATGTGTGGACATACACGTAAAGATAAAATTCGAAATGAGCACGTACGTGAAAAAGTGAGGGTGGCACCTATTGAAGAAAAAATGGTAGAAAATCGGTTGAATGGTTTGGGCATGTACAAAGAAGACCAAGGGAGGCACCAGTGAGAAGAGTGGAACATATAACTTTGAGTCCGATTAAGAGAGGTAGAGGAAGGCCTAAGAGAACACTCTTGAAAGTTGTTGAACGCGATCTCTTAATTAATAATATTCCTAAAAGTTTGATAAATGATAGAGTACAATGGCGTCTTGCAATCCATGTAGCCGACCCCACCTAGTGGGATAAAGGCTTGTTGTTGTTGTTGTTGTTGTTGTAAGTTATACATTACCATTGATGTTAGTATTATTGAGATCTGTATGTGGCACGCAAATGGAGAATGTCTTAAATGCTAATCTTCATGTTTATTTTGCTTAGGGCTCTTGCACGCTGTCCATTGACAGCAGAATATTCTTGACATCATTTTTTAGGTTTCTTCAAATGTTAATTTTGTTATAGAATAATGGTCTCTTTTGGAAGAGCATATATATTTATTTATCTTATTAAAATTACTTTTCTAAATGCTGCAGGAGTGGCCCTTTAATTTCATGACTCTGCACCCCTTTTTTGAGCATTAATTTTTGAACTCCTGCTTGACATTCTTTGACCAAAAAATATAGCTGATCTGTCTTTCCTACATACTTGACATTCTTTCAGGTTAACTTCTTGAGCCAAATCCGTCTCACACATAAAGGAGATGGGCCAAAAGTGGCAAAACGTTTAATGGATGTATATTTTGCTCTATTTAAGGTATTGGAATATCATGTGATTTTTCGATTGTTCTGTGATTTAGGAGAAAAGTTTTAAATGGAAAAGAAAAGAAAAGTATTGTTCACAGTTTATGATGTTCAGGTCTTGATTTCTGGAGCAAGCAGCAATCGAAAGATGGATAAAAGCAATAAGGCAAATTTTAAAAGTGAAAAGTTAAAAGATTCGCCAGAACCACATGTTGAATTGGATTCACGGCTTCTATCAGCTCTCTTAACTGTAAGTATCAATGTGCTAATACTTGTGAATTAACAGTTGTGAAATTTTGGCTTTGAAAAAGTACGTGTAATCTGGGTTTACATAAAAATTGGTCTAACTTTACAGGGAGTAAATAGGGCATTCCCCTTTGTCTCTAGTGATGAAGCTGATGATATTATTGATGTTCAAGCACCAGTACTCTTCCAATTGGTAATTCCTTTGTTTGATGTCAACATCAATGAAAAGTTGATTCAATATCTCACTGACTGATGCTGCCCAAAGAACTTTTATTACTTGATTTTTGTTCTTTGATGTTTACGCAAACTTAAAATCTGCAGGTCCATTCCAAGAATTTTAATGTAGGACTTCAAGCACTGATGCTTCTTGATAAAATATCATCCAAGAATCAGATAGCCAGTGATCGGTTTTACCGAGCTTTGTACTCCAAACTCTTGCTTCCTGCTGCCATGCACACGTCAAAGGCATGCGAAATACTTTTTTCATTCATAAAAAATGTTTTTGTTTTGACTTTCTGTTCCTCTCAAGTTTTTCCTCACATTTATTTTCAGGTGGAAATGTTTGTTGGACTTGTCCTGAGAGCAATGAAGAGGGATGTGAATTTAAAGCGTGTGGCTGCATTATCTAAACGCCTTTTGCAGGCAAGTAACAAACTGAGCTTCTACTGCCTTGTTTCTTGTGTGTGTTGGTTTCAATTATTAATTTAACTTTCTTCAACAGGTTGCGCTTCAGCAGCCACCACAGTATGTATGTGCATGTCTTTTCCTCCTTTCTGAACTCCTTAAAGCAAGACCACCTTTATGGTAAATGTTAATTATTGATTGGTCTGTCTGTAACATAATTATTGCTTGTTATTCTAGATTAGAATGTCTTTAAAGACTCTAGGTTCTTTTTGTTGCATTGGAAGTCAAGCACTGACAAATTTACTATAAAAATAGCCATCTACTTATCTTCGTTTGTTAAGCAGGAACCTCATGTTGCAGAACGAATCTGTTGATGAGGAACTTGAACACTTTGAAGATGTTAGAGAAGAAACTGATGCTAAACCCAGCATTGCAACAAATAAGCAAGTTGACGTTGGACCTGTTCAGCATGGTGGTGATGACAATTCTGAGAATGAATCTTCAGAAAAAGAAGATGACCTACCTAAATCTTCCGATTCTGAAGATGATTCAGATGATGCTGAGTTTTTGCTAGCAAGGAATGAAAAAGTTCCTGAGAATTTGAAATATGGAGCTGATGATGAAGATCACCTGTCAAAGATATCCTCCAACTCTTTGCCTGGAGGTTACAATCCACGACACAGAGAGCCTTCTTATTGGTAATATTTTTGTTGGTTATAATGAATCTCCATTTATCATGTATCTCTATAGAATGGGTGGAGAAAAATGGATTGATAGCATTGCATTTTCTTCTGTGTTTCTTGACACACCTATTTATAAGCTTAGAAGCAAGAAAAAATATCCTCCTGACACTTAACGTAAGAACTAGAAAAAAGTGCACCCCCCCCCCTCCAATTAGATGTCTGAAGGGAATAAGAAAATGAAAATGTCAAAAGACCAGGTGCACCTGAGGCTGCAGTTAAAATGGCTATATAAGTGACATTCATATTTTGATATTTATTTATCCTCGTGTTACACTTGCTGTCTTCTCCTTCATCATTGTGTGCATATTTCCTTCTATCCAACAGCAATGCAGACCGTGTTAGTTGGTGGGAGTTAATAGTTCTTGCCTCACATTCACACCCATCTGTGGCTACTATGGCCAGAACTCTTCTTTCTGGAGCCAACATTGTCTATAATGGAAACCCACTAAATGACCTATCGCTGCCAGCTTTCCTAGACAAGTTCATGGAGAAGAAACCAAAACAAAGTACATGGCACGGTGCTTCTCAGATTGAACCTACCAAACAGGTACAAGAATAATCAACATCCTTAAATTCTTACGCTGGTGAAAGATTTCTGCGGTTATGGTGTAGTGGTCCTGCCTTTCGGTACACCTGACTGATGTCATTTTGATTTTGATTTTGCAGATGAGCATTAACAACCATTTGATTGGGCCAGAAATTCTGTCACTAGCAGAAGTAGATGTACCGCCAGAGGATCTTGTCTTCCACAAGTTCTACACAAACAAAATGAATTCTTCAAAGAAACCAAAGAAAAAGAAAAAGAAGACAGCCGATGAGGAGGCTGCTGAGGAGTTGTTTGATGTTGATGGTAGTGACGTTGATGGGGGTGACGAGAGTGATAACGAAGAGATTGAGAATCTGTTGGATAATGCTGATCAATCTTTGGACGCTGATGGTGAGTATGACTATGATGATTTGGATAAAGTTGCCAATGAGGATGACGAGGACTTGATCGGCGATGTTAGTGATGGCGAGATGGAAGTGCTCTCAGACATGGCAGAGGAATTCTCTGACGCACCAATTGAAGGTGGCGATGGTGGTGAGGATGATAATGGTATAGACGTTGGAGATGTTGATGATGTTTCTGACGTTGAGGAGGAGGATGTAGTTGATAGGAAAAAACGAAAACGGAACAAGAAAAGCTCAGCGTCTCCTTTTGCAAGCTATGAAGATTATGAGCATCTAATGGATGATGGTAACCAAACCGAAGAACCGTCTTCCCACAAGAAGCGCAAATCTAAGAAAAAGTAAAGGTAGCAACTTTGAGAAGTTCATATTGGTGGCATAGTCTCATAGTTGACATTGATTTGTATTCTTATACTTGATTTTAACTTCAGATACAACTTCTATGGTCCTGTATTAAATTCCATACCCTGAAGCTTCTTCCATTCTTTTTTCCTCCCCTGATATTTTAGTCAAATGAATGGAAGAAACCAATTTTGCTGTTAGTGAGCGTGCAAAAATATTCTCCGACATGAACTCGGCTTCAACACTCAATTGGTTTCGCTATCAGTTTTGAACTTTCTTACTGCTATTTTGATGTTTCCAACTCATCAACATAACTAACCAACTAAATATTAACATTAACAATTAACAATATTTTAATATTCCGTTACTCGAGGCACACGAGCGAACGTCACCAAGTTTGGCCTGTCCTTGGGGCACATTAGAAGTATGCAAGAAACCAATGGAAAGTAACAATAGATAATACCTTGATCTTCGGGGAAAATCAGTTAAATTTATCAGAGAACAATGATAAAAATTGAGGGACGAGATAGAATTTATCCCTCCATTTTTATTTATAGAAAAAATTATCATTTTTAATTTATTTTTTTGCATAAGCAAAATTATATTTCTCAATATGCAATTATTGTAAACTTTCTAAATTACTTTTCAAAATTTTATCATTCATAATCATAAAAAACAATTAATGAAGACTTAATTAGCACAATCAATAAAGGATATTGTAGTCTAACTCTTTTATTTCAAACATAATTAATATAGTCAACTGATCTTCTTAAAATGCGTGATACAATTTTTTTCCTCCTACAAATAAAAAGGGAGGGAGTAACATTTAATACTTTTGATTTGTTGCAGGGCATTGAGAGATTAATGACTAGATTTAGAGCCAACAAGATAAAAAAATTCCTAAATTCATTATAAGTAATCAAAGAGTTTTAAAGGCGAATGGAGTTTCAAATGATCTAAGAAAGACTCTTAATCTTAACATATTGGGCCTAACTCAAAATACTTAGGCCTATGAATCCATTTAGTTTAGTTAATTTTTTTTAAATTTAGAAAACTAGTTTATCTTATTTTATTTTAATAGTAAAGTTTAGAAAACTTAGTTTATTTTGTTTTAAATTCAAACAAGGATAAAATATATCCATTAAAATATAATCTATCCATTTAAAATTCTAAATTAACTAGAATTGTGTTATTTAGATTTTTAGAAATTTATTTAAACAGTTCAATCTTTTATGGTTTTAGAAGACTTGATTTAGATTTATGAGTTAATTTTTTTTTCAATTTTAAAACTATTTTAATTAGTGTTATTCTTCATAAGATATCACACTATAAGATTTGACTTATTGTGTGCTATTGTTCAATTGTCCCATATTAAGATGACGGTTGGTAAAGCTTTTAAGAATGATTGAGGTATGATGAAAAATTGGACGAAAAAAAAATCAACAGTTTTTCAACTAAAATCTTAAAATTTTTAGTCTTCCTTTAATCTTTTTTTCAATTGTAAGGATGGGAATCAAAAAATTCACTTGTATTCTTTTTTAGAACACTTCTCCGCTTGTATTTAATTCTTTTCAGTAATAATTCTTGATAAATGGCTGTAGAAAAAGTGAACAATAAACATTAGAAGTATGCAAGAAACTAATAGAAAGTAACAATAAATAATACCTTGGTCTTTCGGGAAAATCAGTTAAATTTATCAGAGAACAATGATAAAAATCAAGGGACGAGGTAGAATTTATCCCTCCGTTTTTATTTATTGAAAAAATTATCATTTTTAGTTTTTTTTATATAAGTAAAATTACATTTCCCAATATGCAATTATTGTAAACTTTCTAAATTACTTCTCATGATTTTATCATTTATAATCATAAAAAATAATTAATGAAGGCTTAATTAACACAATCAATAAAGGGTATTGTAGTCTAATTTTTTAATTTTAAATATAATTAATATAGTTAATCAATTTTCTTAAACTGTGTAATACAATTTTTTTTTCCTCCTACAAATAAAAATGGAGGGAGTAACATTTAGTACTTTTAATTTGTTGCAGGACATTAGGAGATTAATGACTAGATTTAGGGCCAACAGAATAAAAAAATCTCTAAATTTATTAATTAAGGATGTTATAAGTGATCAAAGAGTTTTAAAAACAAATAGAATTTCAAATGATTTAAGAAAGACTCTTAACATATTACGCCAACTCAACATACTTAGGCCTATGAGTCCATTTAGTTTAGTTAATTTTTTTTAATTTAGAAAAACTAGTTTATCTTATTTTATTTTAATATTTAAGTTTAGGAAACTTAGTTTATTTTGTTTTAAATTCAAATAAAGATAAAATATATCCATTAGGATATAATTTATTCATTTAAAATCCTAAATTAACTAGAATTGTATTATTTAAATTTTTAAAAGTTTATTTAAACAGTTCAACCTTTTATGGTTTTAGAAGACTTGATTTAGATTTCTAAATTATTTTTTTTTTCAATTATAAGACTATTTTAATTAATGTTATTTTTCATAAGATATCACACCATGAGATTTGACTTATTATGTGCTATTATTCAACTGCCCCATATCAAGATGATTGGTAAAGCTTTTAAGAATGATCAAGGTACGATGAAAAATTGGGGGAAAAAAAAATTCAACAGTTTTCAACTAAAATCTTAAAACTTTTAGTCTTCCTTTAATCTTTTTTCCAATTGTAAGGATGGGAGTCAAAAAATTCACTTGTATCCTGTTTTGGAACACTTCTCCACTTGTATTTAATTCTTTTCAGTAATTATTCTTGACAAATGGCTGCAGAAACAGTCCACCTATTTTTTCACCAATTGAATATCTTCAAATTTTTTTACATTTCAGGCCAAAAAAAAAAAATGACATGCTCTTAACTCTTCAGTATCCAACCTTCTACAAGAATCACTGATTAAAAAAATGTAAGTTTTTCCCACTTGTATCTTTTAAAAATTTCAATCTACCTATGATTTTTATAATAAATATCCTTAGAAAAGATTATTACTGCTAAAAAAAAAAAATCAGAAATCCTCCTTCATTAGAATTTCTAATATTCCGAGAATAATTGAAAGCCATGTAAGATCATCATCTCATATTTCGTCATTATTAATTGTCTTAGAATGGAAAGTCAAAGGATGATTAAATTACTAAAAAAATTGTTTAACTTAACATCTGCAATATCTTTATTAAGATTAAAAAAAACTTACTACTTGTTATTCCCCTCTAAACTCACCCAGTAAGGCTTGAATCTCTACCTAATACTATGAAATAGATAAACAACCACCATGCATAATCCCTCCCTTCCTCTCTTTTTAGAAAAAGATCATAGATTTTACAACTTTCTTAATTCAAATTCATTTACTTTCCACAGTAAGTAACTTGAGGTGTCTAGCTTCATGGCGAGAGGAATCATTAGGAGCACAGTATTGAGGAAGAAGCTACAAATTTCCCGACACAAACCACAGGCATACATCGGCGTTGGCAACATAGTTTTCAGCAAAAAAACAGAAATCCAAAGTATTTCGCTTCAGGCGATGGCAACTTGAACTGCTTTGGATTTTGGCGGTGGCGGATGCTTCTCAACAGTCACAGTGAGAACACCATTCTCGCATTTTGCACTGATGGCTGCCGCATTGGCATTCTCCGGCAACCGAAACTTCCTCACCAGCTTCTGCGGCGCTCTCCTTTCAAGTCTCAGGTACTTGCACCCTTCTTCTTCCCCTTCTTCGCGTTTCCTCTTCCCGTTGCTTCGGACCACCAGTGTGTTCTCGTCTTCCACTGTCACCTACAAGATTACACTCGTTAGTCTCTCTATCATTATAAGCCCATCCTTGTGATCTGTACTTTGGTTCTACAAGTTCTCCATCCAACTACACCGCCTAAAGAAATTGTGAAAGTAAACCACTACCCCACTCCTTGCAACATGTTATGTTATGCATCATTTGACTCCAAATGTCCCACAAACACTCGCAAAGTAGATCTGGTTTAGCTTCAATGCTTGATGATGTTGATCTAGGGGTTCCAAGTTCAATTACTGGCAGGCAAGACCAGACTATATAACTGCACAACTATTAAGTCTATAAGCATGATAGAAAACTGATAGTAGTTGTTATCTTCTGAATACTAAACTGATAAAACATGCATCTTTCAAGGATGGAAATGGTTTCGTTATCAAAGCATGGTGTGCTTTTATGAGCTGCTTTAACATGAAAATCCATCCACCAAGTTACTCTTCTTCACCTCACCCCACAAACAAGTCCTAGCTCCTACATCTTGGCAGCAACGAGAAAGCATATTGAGCACAAAGATCAACATGCAAGGATCCTCTAGAAATTTCTATTAGATGGTTAGAGAGAAAATGGCACACATTGGTTTTTGGAGTTTAGAGCTAAAACGAATCATAGTGATAAATTGATTTTAGATATATATATATATATATATCAACTCCTCCTCTTGCCCCATTCTGAATTCTTTGAAAACTTCAATCTCTGCTCAACATCAAGAGGCTCCGGAACCAAGCCCCCCCCCCCCCGCCAAAAAAAAAAAAAAAAACGGGGGCGGCAAGAAGAAATTTTCCCTGTCTACTGGGAATAAGGAAGTAATCGAAGTTGAAATTGACTCAGTTCATTTATAAAACGAACAGGGTTTAAAAAACCAAACCACAGCTTGACCAACCTACAAGCCTAGTTGGGAAATATCAATATGCGTTTTAACAATATAATACTTGTGCCATGAACAAATCCAAGAGGAGACCAACGATCGAGCGTGATTGAATGAGATATACAGCCAGGTAGGTGGTTTACCTGAATGTCGGTTTTGGAGAGACCAGGGATGTCCATGTAGAATACGTAGTCCTTGGGAGTTTCCAAAATGTCCACTGGGATGTTAGACAGGCCTCTGGTTTCTTGGGAGTCGTGAGCTCGAGGTTGAAACATGAATCTTTCAATTGTTTCGGGAAGATTGAACAGACTGTTCAAATCTCCATTGAACGAATCCGCAATTCTGCTCATCCTCCCCCAATTACTCTGAAACCACCAAGCTGTCAACGGTGACTGGTGAGTATAAACGCTTGAACATGAAAATGATGGTCACTTTAAAGAGCTTGTTATATTTTACTGCTTTTGTGCTACTGCTAACGCTACAAATTTAAGAAAAAGAAAACATACTGAGGCTTCATAAAAAAACATTGTAATCAAGTTTAGCTAACATTTTAAAGTTCAACCCTAAAGTAAAGGCTACGGTCTTAAAATATTATAAAATTGTTAAACTTGAAGCAAATATCGAGCCCCAAAAAATATTTACTTCTACCTCATGTAACCTTATTTGGCCAAACAAAAAAAATCTTATATAACCTTACCTATAAATTTTCATACGAATTTATGACTTGCTTTTCATTAATTCTTTATTTAACATTAGATCTCTTCTTAAATAATTTAATATCTAATTTTAAAGCTCAAAAGGCCAAAAGAATGATAAAAAAATAAATAAATAATAAATAATTATGCTTTTTTTTCTAATAATTTTGCATTAAGCCCCAAAATCCTTTCACACACACCTCAGAGAATATTCACCACATTGTTAGGCAAGTCTTTCGAATGTACTGAAAAATAAAGAACAACGAAGGTCGCCATAATACTCCAAAAACAGGGAGAAGATGAGGTAAAATTTTTCCAGACAACATTATGAAGAAGAAAAACGAAGACTGAGTAACATCACCGATAGAAGCGACAAGCTTCTCTTCCATCAAAGAACTGAAAAATCGGGACGGCAGAAAATGAAGATCGAGTTTCCAATAACAACAAACATACCTAAATATCCGCAACTATAGTGCGTAGGAAAAGTGATCGAAAGCACTGGAGCGAGAAGAGAGGTGTGTGAAAGTAGAAAGAGCAAATCAGGTGTTTGGTGGGCGAGAAAATTTGGCATACATATAAAAAAGGAGGGAAAGTTCCAGAGGGATGGAGGGAATGAGAATGATCTGGAAGCATGATGATTCCACGTGTTGATCAATCATGGCTAAGGTGCAAACCCAGGCTCCTTTCTGTGTACCCTAATACATAACACGTGTCGTATTCCCTCGCGTTCTCCCACTTTTCTTCTTCACGAACCGGTTTTTTTTTTTTTTTTCCTGGACAGTATTATTCTTGTTTTCTCTTACATATAAATCAGAGATGAATTAATATTTTTTATAAATTACTTTGCAAAGAAAAATTAAATTATTAATTAAATTTTTAATTGGATTCCTTAACAGTTTTCTATGGGTGGTAAAAAATTGTGCATGAAAATAAAATATTTAACAAAAGTAAATTGAGAATTTTTTTAAAATAATATTAATGATTTAATTATATCTCTTTTACCAAATATAATATATTAATTGACGTTTCTTCTAATTATTCATCAACTAGATTTATGCCCCATACACGGGAATAATTTAGTTTTTAAGAATAAAAATTAAAATTAAAATTAAAAAATTATTTTAATATTTTTAAAGTAAAAAATATTATTTTCATTTATTTAATATTTAATTATAAATATTTTTAATTTTAAAATTTTTATGAATCTCTTTTAAAATTAATAGTTAAGAGTTACAAAATATGAATATGCTTTCTATTTTTAAATTTTTACTTTCACCCATCTAATCATTAACTGATATTTTTTCTGTTTAAAAATGTAAGGTATTTTTAGTTTTTTAAAGTATAATTATTATTTTTTTAAAAAAATACCCTTATTGATAATGACTTTATATTTATGATAGGGTGTGTAATAGAAACAAATATAAAAAAATATGGTTAATTAAAAAGTAGGTAACTGCTTTATTGAGAGATAAGATTTAATTAGAAATGCATTACATTTTTAAACAAATGGAGTAGTTACTATTCTTGATATATTCTTTTAAATTTTTATTTTTATTTTAAATTCATTAGTCATACAAACTAGTTCATTAAGTATTTTTTAAAAAAACTAAATACATACTCTATATTTTAAAAAATGTAAAGCATTTTTTAACTGAATTAGAACTTCACATGTTAAATTTCTTATTTGTTATTGTATTGTTATGAATATAAAAAAAATTTGAATATTTAAACAAAACTTGTGAATCATTTATTTTTAACAAGGATAATTTAATAATTTATATAAATTTATTAATGGTAGAAAAGTCTCTAAAAATTTTAAAAAAATTATAATATTTCAATAGATTAAATTATTATTTATATATTTAAAAAAAAATTATTGTCATTTTCCTTTATTTTTATCTAAACCATGTATCCCCAAGCAAATATACCATATGCGATGTGCAGGAATGTTTTAATTTTTAAGAATAAAAATAAATATAAATATTAAAAAAATTATTTTAGTATCCTTAAAATAAAATATACTCCCTCCGTTTAAAAATATAAAGTATTTTTGAAAAGTTGGGTGTGAAAAAATGTAAGAAATTTTTAGTCTTTCGAGGTGTAATTATTGTATTTTTTTCAAAAATACTCCTATTGATGGTGACTTTATATTTATTATATAGTAGTTAATAGGGGTAAATATAAAAAAATAGGATTAGTTTAAAAGTAGGTAAAAACTTTATTGGGGTGATATTCAGTTAAAAATGCCTTACATTTTTGAATGAATGAAGTATTACTTTTCTTTTTTTATCTTAATTATAAAGATTTTTTTAAAATCTATGCAAATCCTTCTTAAAATCAATAGTTAGGAGTTATAAAATATAAATATACCTTCTATTTTTATTTTTACTCATTTAATCATTAGCTAACAGTTATATATATGTTGGACAAAAATACCATTCATGATATATTCTTTTAAATTTTTATTTATATTTTAAAATACCATTCATGATATATTTTAATTTTGTTAATTAAATTATAGGTCTCACACCTAGTTTTTTATCATTAGTAATTTCTTTACATATCTAATACTTATTATTTTTACAATAGGCTCCCACTCACATTTTTTTAACTGTAGGTCCATACATTACTTTTTTAAATCACACTACTCTAATTTTTTAAAAATTTAAGTTTATTAAAATTTTACATTCTCTCCATTCATATTAGGTCCTCAATTCATATTAATTTTAAAATATATAAACATATGAAAAATTTATAGTTGAATCTAACTCTTGATGCTTCTAACTTTTAGATTTATTTAAGTTGATTTAACTGTTTCAAATTATTAAAAATTATTTTAATTTTTTTTGAATTCATAAATTGCATCTTTGAATTTTTCTGGCCAAGTTATATATTTAATTTTTAAAAAGTTACAAAATTAATTTTTTGGTAATTCAAATAATTTTTAGATAATATTTATATTTAAATAGGGCATTTTAGTCTAACACATATGACTTCATAATCAACTAATGGTTAGATAGATGAAAATAAAATTTTAAAAATAAAAGGAAAGCTTGTATTTTATAACTATCTATATTAAAAAAATGTTTATATAGGTCTCAAAAAATAAAAGAGAACTATCATTAATTAAGATAAAATAAAGAAAATGTTAAAATATTTTACTCATTTTTAATTATAAGTTTCATATTAATAATTTAATATTTATAGGTCCTACATGTATCTCTCTGACAATAGGGCCAGTATAATTCTTTATCTTTTTTTATTTTTACTATATCATATTTAAATTAAAATATACATATACATATACATATATATATATATATATATATAAAAGAAAAATTTGGCACCGGCGGCTACCCACATAAAAAAGTTAACAAAAAAATTAAGAAAAAAAAAGAAAGAAAATGTTGGATGGCCACCTGGCTGCTCAGCTTACCGATGAAAAATGCATATTACATGGATGTCACTGTTTATTCAACGTAAATGGAAGATTTCAAATTTATATATATATATATATATATATATTAATTCATTCATCATAGACGAAAGATCTCAAATATACATACATATATATATATATATATATTATATAGATATATAGATTAATGTATATATGCTAATGCATGCATTTCGCGCTCTCATTTCCGAAACACCTCACCCAAATCATTCTCCAATATTTTAATTTTCACAAAATGATCAATATTGCTTGTGCGAAATGGACAGTGACATGCAAAAGAGGAAAGGGACAGTGGCCAGAAGAGTATCTGGCTTGAAGATTTAACGTAATTTTCACTCCCCCTGGAGCAAATATGTTATTATTGAATATAATTATGTCTGAGAAATGATCAAACATTAAATATAAATATTTTTTTTAATAAAAATTCAAATTTTAATTTATCATATGGTAAATAGCTAGTCCCTTTCATTAAATCTACATTCTAAAATGGAGGAGGCTACTATCAAGGCACAACACAAGAGTCAAAATAAAGGGCCCTTTTATGCGAAAAATATTGCGATGGAATTTTCTTTTCAAAATTCCTGACCAATGATGACACTTGATATCCATGTTTGTCAGTTCAACTGGTTTCACAATTATTTTCTTCAATCAAATACGAGAATTGTGAATGAAAAAGAGACAGTTGATTCAATTGGCTTGACGACTATTTACGACAGTTCAGTCAGATGCCTTGAGTTTATGAATAAAAAAGAAAAATAATTAGATGTATATGCAAAATCTCCAACTTAATTCAAATTGGATTTAGTCAAATATTGGGTCTGGGTTCAATTAGTTATTAGCATATTAAAAGAAATGAAGTCCATGATATTTTCCTTCGGAGAATCTAGGTCTTTTTTGGTATCTACGTAGGGGCTTTGACTCGGCGTTTTAGTCTTCCAGGCCTAGTTGTCCTTGAATTTGTATCTAGTGGACTTTACAAAAAGACTCAGGTGCATGCATTAGGCATGTTTGTATGTATTTTTATAGTTTAAAAGTATAAAATATTTTTAATTTAATATTATCTTAATATAATAATTAATTATTTTTAAATTAATACTATTTTTTTATTATTTATTTTTATTTAAAACAATGTTTTATTTTAGTATTTAAAAAAATATATTAATTACATCTTAAAATATTAAAAGTGTTTTATATTTTTTGACATTCAATCTATTAAAAAATATTTTATATTTTTTAATATATGGAATATATATTTAGATATAAGAAAAGTTTAAACAAGTTGGGATTCCAATAATTTATCAGAGTCAAAACTTAAAGTTTGAAAGACCTATAAAAAAAAACACTCACTACCGAAATACATCTCACTAAATAAATAAACTAATCAGAGTATAGTTTAATGAGCATACTCGCAAAATTTATTGTTCTAGAGAATATAACGACTCAAATAAGAATATCCATTATATTAACCTTAACTTTTTATAGAGATCAAAGAGCATGAGAGTACAGGGGAGAAGATAAAGAAAATGAACATGTCAAATTCAATGAGATATTTAAGTATTTAACGTTTTGAAGTTTAGGTTAAAGTTACCACTTAATTATAATTAGTTAATTAATTAATTATACCGTAAGTTCTCTCTAAGTTTTATGATAGAGATAAAACTGACAGCTAAAAGATGTAAGCTAGGTCTCTATTGCTTTCTTGTATAGTCTACTTGTCACAATATGCATAAAATCATAAAAATCAATCTATCATGAGCTTAATAATTAACTAAAGTTAAAACTCATAATTAATTAATGTAAATCTACCGTTCACCAATATACGCTTACAAATTTACCTGCTGATAAGATTTTCACATGAGATATATGAACTCATCATGCTATTATAAGGTATGGATTATATGATTGCTGATCGACCGAGCCAACGTTTTATTGGCAAAGTCGCATGTGTATTTGCTGTTAAATAATATGTATATAATTAGAAGTACAAAAATGCATGCATCCATGCATATATTTAAAAGCCGCGAGCTTTTGCCTCTAATTACAATAATCTGTATCCAAATCGTGTGTTTGATTTTGTGTCTGCCTACCCATCCTCGAACGCCACTTTTCTATATATTTTCGTTTTCATGGCACATGATTTATAAGGAGCAAATCCAATTGGATCTCTAAAATTTTAGATTTTTAACGTAGTTTTCAATGTGGCACATGATGGACCCAGCCCCTAAAATTGATCTAGTCTTTGGATACCCTCCCAATTTTCTAATATTTATTTATGCACGCAGGATCACTCAAGAGCCCTATTACAAATCTTGTTGAAGATATTCATACTGAAATTTATCATTAATATGTTGTCTTTTTTTGAATGTCTAACTTACAATTAATTTTATTTAGAAATTTGCAAGGTTGTTGCATAATTCACATTTGAGCAATAATTAATTATGTAATAAAGGAATTATATAAATTGGGACAATAATTTCTATGACAGAGTCATAGAGACATTACTCTGTACTAGCTAGGCAGAAAAACGCATAAACTTTGCATGTCATGGCCCAAAGCAATATCCTTGGAAATATGCCGGCTATTCTTGAAAATATGGCCCAAAACAATATTCTATTGTCAAATACTTTTTTCGTCATCCCTTTTCAAAATTTATCGTCATATTCCTAAATTAATCATCAATAAAGATATATTCTCTTCAATTTTTAATATAAGGCTAACTTAATCAACTTCATAATTATTAAGAAATTATAATTATACCCTTAAAATTAAAAATTGTTTAAGAAAACACTTAATTTTTTAATTTTACCCCTCTTTATAATTAATAAATATGATAAATTGTTGTTCAAGAATTCTAACTGTAGTAAATAAATAAATAAGAGATATAATTTAAAAAAATAATCACTTAACTTTCTTTTATATTTATTTAGAACTAGGAAAAGAGACTTAGATCATGATGCAAGCTCATTTAGGTCCAAAAATTATTAAGCTTAAGTTCAAAAACTTTTAGCCTAAAATAAAAAATAGTCTTATATAGGCCAACTCTTTAGGGTTGAGAGCCTAAATGGGACAGCACTTTAAGGCTGAGAAATGGCTTGTATAGGCCCTTTTATTTATTTTTGATTTTAAATATTAAATATTATATTAATTTTATTGATAATTTTGATATTGTGATGATAATGCAAATATTTAGCACGATTCCTGTTTTTAGATTTAAGCTTTTCATAATGGTCTAGTCTTTTTTATTTTAAACATTATTTTTCTATATAATTTTTTTTAAAAAAAATAATCTGTACTTTGGATAATGATTTGATTTATGTTATGGTGATAATATTTTTAAATTAAATTTTTGATAAGAGAGTATTTTTATACTTAAATAACGTAAGATTTTATCTTAAACTATAATTTATGAATTTTTAATATTTTACTGCTTGAAAAATAGAGCTTGTCTCCATAATTATGATGTTGATATTGCACTAACGTATACTCCCTCAATTAAAAAATGTAAGGCATTTTTTAAAGAGTTAGATGTTTAAAAATGTAAGGTATTTTTAGCCTTTTGAGATGTAATCATTGCCTTTTTTTTCAAAAAGTGCCTCTATTGATATTGACTTTATATTTATTATAAGATGTTTAACAGGGATAAATATGGAGATAGAGTTAATTTGAAAGTAAGTAACTACTTTATTAAAGATGAGATTCGATTAAAAATAGCTTACATTTCTAAACGAAGGTAATGACTGTTGTTCTCTTGTTGAGATTTAGAGGAAAATTATTTAGCTTTGGACAATAATTTGGTATTAATTATTTTATTTTGTATATTTATTTGAAATTAAAAATAGTAAAAAAAATGTAAGAGTTTGAAGCCGGCAAAGCTTGCCCTAAGCTCACGAAATCAAGGCTAAACTTTGTCAATAATTTCAGATATATATTTGAGCTTAATCCTTTTAAGTCTAAGCAGACGAGGCACGCTAACTAGTTTTCCCACCTCTACTTATATTAAATATAAAACCAACTTTCAAAGTTTGTCGTGTATTAAGGATCAGGGGGAGTAAATATTGGCAAATTTATCCAAATGCTATAATAAAAAATAAAAAAATCCAAATACTATACTTTTTAAAATATTTAACTTAATACTACAAATTCAGAAAACGACATCTGTCGAACCGAGTTTTTTTAAAAAATTCGATATCAAATGATTTTTGCAAAATAAAAAATTAAGCATAGCCTGCCACCCTATAACTTTAGACTTCCACACTTTCTTCCTCCAATATAAAAAACCTCTCATCCGCTCGTTCTTATCTCTCTCAACCCCATTCTATAATAATTAATAATATATATTATAAATAAACGTGTGTATATAAAAAATAAATTAATGCTCATGTATTTTACGTATATATTTTTTAAAATAATATATATATATATATATATCTTTTTTATTTTTACTTCTGTTATTAAATATATGATATATATCATATAATATTTTTATTATTAAATAAATAATAAACATGAAAAATAATCATATTTAATATTTTATATGAGATTATTGGGAAGTACATGAGTAAATTACTCCTTAAATTTTAAATATAGTAGTATTATAGATTTTGAACATGCTTATTGTGTAAATTATTTTTTAAACTTTTGAAAATCATGTTATCTAACCCCTGCCATAAATAAAGGTTAACTTGAATCATTGATTAATTAAAAAATAATAAAAAAGGACATTAGAAATTATTGAAAAGGACAAAAAAATTATTGATCCTTTTATGTAATTTTTAAATTCCTTATATCTAATTTTTGGATCCTTTTTTTTGTTTGTTGTCATTTTTTTAAATTTTTGATGTTTTTTTAATCCGCTAATAGTCAAAGTTACCTTTTATTAACATAAAATAAATTGAACCATTTTTTAAAGTTAAAAAATAATTCATATAATAAATGTATTCATAATCTATAGTATTATTAGATATAAAATTATTCAAATGCTATCGACTCAACAGTACTATGAATCCTAAACATATTTACTGTGCAAATTATTTTTTTAATTTTTAAAAAAATTTAGCCCATGTCATTAATAAAAGATAATTCTAACTATTAATGGATTAAAAAAAACTTCAAAAATTATAAAAAAGACTCAAAAGTTATGAAAAAGGATCAATGAAGTTTTTTTTGTCCTTTTCAATAATTTTTGATATTCTTTTTTTGATCAACTAACGATCTAAATTAACCTTTGTTTATGGTCGAGGTTAGATAGCACTGTTTTTAAAAGTTCAAGAAATAATTTATACAATGAATATATTCAAGGTCTATAATGCTAATAAATTTTAAGTTTAAGGAGTAATTTGCTCATTTACTCCTTAATAATCTTATATAAAAATTGTTAAAATAAAATATTAAATATGATTATTTTTCATGTTTATTATTTATTTAATAATAATACAATATTATATGATATGCATTATATATTTAATAATAGAAGTAAAAAAAATTTCATCGAAAAAAGAAGGACAAATAAAAATATATACATTTTATATTTTATTATTTTAAAAACATATACTTATAAATACATGAATACTAATTTATTTTATATACACACACGTTTATTTATAATATATATTATTGTATATTATTAATTATTATAGGAGTGGGTTGAGATGAATGAGAAAAAGCGGCTGAGGGGTCTTTTCAAACGGAGGAAGAGAGGGTGGAAGTATAAAACTATAAGGTGACAGGTTATGCTCGATTTTTTATTTTTAAAAAAATTATTCAACACACAACTTAACTTGATGTCGACAGATGTCGATTTTGTAAAATTGTAATATTGAGGTAAATATTTTAAAAAGTATAATAGCTGAGTAATTTTTTTACTGTAGCATTTGGATAAATTTGCCACGAATATTAGCATGGATAAATAATCAAATTACTTTATAAATTTTAGATTCGATACCACTGTAAATCTTGAACTCATTTAATGAGTAAATTATTTCCTCAACTTTTTTTAAAAAAGTGCAATTTAACCCTTAATATTAATGAAAGTTAATTTTAATCATTAATTAATCAAAAAATGATAAAAAAACCTTAAAAGTTACTTTATATTTAAAAGCATGACCAATAAAAATTTCTCAATCCTTTTTTGTAATTTTTTAATTCTTTTTATGTAATTTTTGAATTTTTTTATGGTAATTTCTGGATCTTTTTTATGTTTTTGAAATTTTTGTCATTATTTTTTGGTCAACTAAATATTAAAATTAACTTTTATTAATAACAGAAGTTAAATTATATTATTTTTAAAAGTTAAAAAATAATTTATACAATAAATAAATTTAAAATTTATAATATTACTGAATTTAAATTTTATAAAATAATTTTTTCATTTATTCTATACATATCTTACGCTTTTTCCCCTTCAAAATTTTTCCAACGAAAGTTTTTCCCTTAGAACTGCAAACCCATTAAAAGTTACTTTTAGATTTTAGTAATTTTTTATTAAAAAAAATTGGCTATGAATATTTGGTCGAGTTCATTCAGCTCTCGGTTTCCTGTGTGGGGCCACACAATTAATATAAATGGTGGCCCCTGCATATATTCGTCTTCAAGCACCCTGCGATCTGCATCCGGTACTCTCTCTTCCCTCGGGAGTATTAATTATTAATTAATGGATTTAATTCTCGCATCTACCACTTTTCATTTGAAAATTCCATATATATCATTCCTCCCCTTTATAAATTACCTTTAACATATTTTATTAAAATTAAGAATAACGTTAAAACTTTAATAGTTTGACTACTATAAATGGGAGCAAAAAAAGAAAATTATGTAAAAATTTAATGATGTAATTTATAAATGAAAACAATTTTTTTTAATTTCATATGTGGTTTGTCTGATTAGAATATCTTAAATTATCTAAATAAAATCTTATATAATATTATTTTAATTAATTTTATTGTTATAATATAACGCATATTTGATTTGTTACCTAACTTTTTTTTTTCTACTATCTTAATATCATAATTGATTTATATTTAATAATATCTTAATGCTATATTTTATTGGATAAACTACAAATGATATGATACATTTATTCTCCATGAAAATTTCTCCATTTAAGGGAGGGTAAAAGAGAAAACCTTTTCTCTCCAACATTTAATGAAGGATAAAAAATTATAATAAAAATTTAATAATATAAGTTATAAACAAGATAAAAAAATTATTATATCTCTACTTTATAAATAAAATCGGAGGGCCTTCATGTCTCTGTTACAAAATATATCTAATCACTGTACCAAAATTGATAAGAGTTGATTAGGTCATCAACTTTGTCCCAAAAGTAAAATTTTAATTTTACCCATATTTAAATAAAATAAGTTTAAAGTTATATTATATTTACTTTTATAGTTAATGAATTTAAATAAAAATAATATTAAAAATTAAAAAATATAATCAATATCTGGACAAGTATCTTATATTAAACAGTTTTAATCTCTTTTAAAAAGGCACTTAATTATAATAAGCACCAATGGAAGTAACTGTTACTGTCGTTGGATTTCACGATACTTGCTGCTTAGCTAGGCCCCACATGCATTTGGGCACTTTGGCTAACTCTCTCTCTTCATCACATCAATCTAGTCTCTGGTCCTTGCTGGGGAGAATCACAGAATAAAAATTAATAATAAATTATATTTAAAAAAATAAGTTATATTTTTATTTTAACAATAATAAGTTTTATATTAATTTTTATCTGTAATTAATTTCTTTGACCAGTGACTTTCCCTTTTTACTATTTAATTTATCTTAAATTATAAGACATTTTGTCAGTTACTTTATAATTTTATGGATTACTTACATGTAGGCATGAATTCAATAATTGACTAGCATCCCAAATTATAAAATCTTTTTTACAAAACTTAGTGTTTGTAATATAAAATACTTTTTAAAAAAAATAAGGTTTTATTAATGAGATTCTTTTAAAGCTATTATTTTTATTATATTCTCTCTTTAATATTTTTTTATAAATAAATTATTAAATAAAATTTATTTTTTATATTTTTTATTTTAAAAAAATAAAATTATAAAATGTATTTATTAAAATTTATTAGTATATATAATTTTATTTAAAATTGTCTTATAAATTGAGATAGATGAAATTTTATAAGAAATCTCTAATTATCTCACCACAATCAAGAAACTTAATTAATACTCTATCAAGTAATTTGTAACAAATACATCAGTGTCTTTTAGAGTGTGCCATGTAAAATATATAATAAGACTAAAAGTATACATTTAGTCTTTTAATTTCATACAATATTTCATTTGAATTCCTTAATTTTATAAAATATTTTTTTTAATCCTTTAACTTTAACGCTGTTAGTTTTATCCCAACAAGTTTTTATATTAAATTTTTAAATATTAATAAAATATTTTTAAATATTAGCATATTAAGTTTAATTTTTTAAGATAATAATGAATGACATTTGAAACTAACAACATTAAAGTTAAGGGATTAAAAATCTACTTTATAAAATTAAAGGACTAAATTAAAACTTTATATTCCCTCTATTAAAAAATGTAAAGCATTTTTTGAGGTTTTAAATTTTTTAAGGGGTTGGATATTAAAAAATATAAGATATTTTTAGTCTTTTAAAATTTAATTATTGTTTTTTTTAAATTACCTCTATTAAATAAATCACTCTATGTTTATTTTAAGGTGAAATACTCTATTTTAGAGTTAATGAGCTTAAATAAGGGTAATGTGTCTTTATGGGAAGGACTGAAGGAGTAACAAGTATATTTGACTCATACTAAGGTAAAAATTACATGGATTCAAATCCTCTACCAAATTGAGAATTTAATTGATAGAAATATTTTATTTGTAAACCTTTTTTTGAAGGGTAAGGCCAATTACACATCCCACTGTCAAACAATAACAAAGTCTTTTAGGGACAAAGAATAAGGTCGGAAGCTTTTTAATGTGTCTTCACCTAATGCCTTTTCTAATGCACATTAAAAAAAAACACACACACACATTTGAGACCTTCTTCCCAAAACAAAAAAATAAGGTGATAATTCAGGCTTGAGGAGGCAAGAAACATAATATCATGGGACTCTTACTCTCTTTTAAAAAGTTGGCAATGGGATATGCAACACACACTTGTTTATATTTTATATCATTGGAATTATTTTAAAATTCTTTTAATATAGAATGTAATAGCTATTCCAATCAATTCATGATATCCACATTATAGATGAGTCACCAAAAAGACCAAGTAAACTTGGATTAGACTTTGATATCATTTCATTATAGAGTTATTGGTTTGTTTTAAAAAACTAATTTAGTAAAATGTGCAGTACATTCGTCTATAGAGCTATGATCCTCCCAACATTCTTTTTAATGTGGGACGTACCAACAGGCTGCCAAACAATACAACAGATCCCTTCTTCTTCTTCTTCTTTTTGGGTAACCCTTTTTTTTTTTTTCCCCTTTGTGTTTTTGTTTTGTTTTTGGTAATAGAGCAGAGGATCCCATGTCTGGCCAAACAGACCTGTCATTAATTTCTAGTATTCTTAGCTGTGGCTTTCGCTTTCCCAATCTGTGGGCCATGCACGTGTTTAACCCCACCCCCTCCTCCCTCCTTCCCTATATATCCCCACCCCACATCCTCCCGCACTGCTCTCACAATCTCTCTCTCTCTCTCTCTCTCTCTCACAAGTCTCCATGGCCATAGCTGGGAAGCTGACGAAGCTCAAGTCTGCCATGAAGAGGTGGCCCTCTCTCTCTAAGCTCAGCCGCTCCAACTCCTGCGTCTCCGCAGCCTCCCGCGACGTCGCCGCTATTCCTCACAGTAATAAGGACGTCCTCCACCCCGTCTACGTCGGCCGCTCCCGCCGCCGCTACCTCGTCCCCTCCGACGTGGTGGACCATCCTCTGTTTCAGGAGCTGGTCGACCGGTCCTCTTCGGCCCAAGATGGCCTTGTGGTAGCCTGCGAGGTGGTCTTGTTCGAGCACTTGCTGTGGATGCTTGAGATCAGCACCGAGACCCTCCTTGGGTCCATGGACGAGCTCGTCCAGTTCTACACTTGCTCCTCAAACTGATCCCATTCATTATTTGACGAACTCTTACTCAACCAGCTAGCTAAGTCGGCTCTTGTTTCAAGCAAAGCAAGGAAGTGTTATGGGTTTCTTCTGCTACTGCTAATTAATTAGTTCATTACTACTTAATTTGATGAACCTTTTCAATTTATTTGCCACTGCTTGTTATGGCTGCAACTGCAAGCAACTAATTAGTGGTGTAATATTCGAGTCGAAGCAATTGTAATTATTGTGATCATTATTATAATATATTATGTTTACCCAATTCATTTCTGTCACATTAATGGCTGGCAATTACTAAACATTCTTCCTTCTACACTTTATTTACCGAGCAAAATAAGTTGCTAATTGCACAGATAATTTTAAAATTTTAAAATTGTGACGGTTATTAAAATTTGTCGTTGTCCTTAAATATCAACAGAAACAAACAAGCAAGCAAATTTGATGCTCCACATATTCTCCAGCTCACTAGCAATCCTATGCCAGGCACTTTTTAATTCTGCACTAAAAAAATATAAAACATACTTAATTAGTTCGTTGATTTGGATGAGATATTTTAAGTAGATATGTCTTGCTTCCATCTCTACTGGGTTCTCCTGTATAATATTCCTCAATATATATTGTTTGTCTCACTTCTTCGCAATGATTAATATATACTTTCGTTTGAAAATATAAATATCTTTAATCAAATTTTATCCTTTAATAAAGTAGTTATTTGTTTTCATACTAATCTTATCTTTTTATATTTATCCCTATTAAACATCCTAAAATAAATATAAAGTCATTATCAAAAAAAATACTTATAAAAAAATGATAATTATATTTTAAAAAATTAAAAATATTTTATATTTTTTAATATCTAACTTTTTAAAAAATATTTTATATTTTTAAATGAAAGGGATATATAAATATAGAGCATATATATAATGTGATTAATTATAAGTCAAATAATGCTACTATTGATCCATGTTCTTAATTAATTGCGACACAGTCAAGGGTAGGGGTCTAAAGGTCAAAGACGGGGAAAAGGACGAGCCTTCTTGTTTAAATTCAACTTGAAATCCGAATCAGCACATGTGTGGAATCATGAAATATAACGTGGCAAACAAAGAGAAATTAAAATTTAATTAAAAAATAATAATAATATTCTTTTAAAATATTTGAACGATAATTTAATTCCTCAAAATATTATAATTTTTTTAAATTTTTTATGTTAATGAATTTATATAAATTATTAAATTATCCTTGTTAAAAATAAATGATTCACAATTTTTCTTCTTATATTCGTAACAATTTAACAATAAATAAAAAATTTAACATGTAAAGTTGTGATTTGCTGTTATATTGTTACAAATTTAAAAAAAATTATAATATAAGAAGAAAAGTTGTGAATCATTTATTTTTAATAAAAAAATTATTAATTTATATAAATTTATTAATGATAAAAAAATTTCTAAAAACTTCAGGATAATTATAACATTTTGAGAGACTAAATTATTATTTATATATTTTAAAAAATTTTATTATCATTTTAATTAATTACCTAAGAGTGCGAGATTGGTTTAATCAGTGAAGTGAAATAAATCAGTTAATTTATTTTAAAATATTCAATTTGAATTCTACAATATACACTTATATTAAAAAAATGTATTAAAAATATTTTTGAAATACTTATGAGATTATTGTTGATAATACTGATTTCAGAAGTCTGGAATAATTCAAGCCGAGTAGTGATAATGTTCCAGAATTTTCAAGATCCATGCAGGACAATGAGGAAAAACAAAAAAATACTTCATTTTTTTAAAAATATAAAATATTTTTAATTAAATTTTATTTTTAATAAAATAATTATATATTTTTTAATTAATTTTATCTTTTTATATTTACCTCTATTAAATACTTTATAATAAATATAAAGTTATTATTAATAGAGATATTTTAAAAAAAATAATTACACTTTAAAAAATTAAAAATATTTTAAATTTTAAAATATTTAATTTTTTAAAAAATATTTTATATTTTTAAATAAAAAGAGTAATAATTAATGAAGAAGCAAACACAAGTAAGGAATGCTTTTTGATGCAAACACTAGAACGAAAACCTATGCCGAAATCACAGGATCCAGCCAGGCCCCTCCTTGGTCCACCTTTTCAGAAGCTGGAATAGGATTTGATGCTTTGAAGATCACACTTTTTGTCGCTTTGCTTATTAATTAAATTACTATATGTATATATGGCCATATGGGGATGCGTTACGTTGAAGTTAAATATGATTAAAAAGGATAAATATTTAATCAATCCTCAGGAAATTGCCTACCAAATATAATCATCATGAGTATTTGTTTGGCTGTAGCTAATAGCATTGGCGCGGTTGACACAAGGCAATGAGCTGGGGATAATATCTATATATAATAATTACTACTCATGTCCATAAGATTCTTGCGAATTGCTGGGTTTGAGTCCCTGAGTCTACATGAATATATGGCCTGTTTTACAATATATTTTGAAAGCAGTTTCCTGTTATTCAAAATAACAAAATAAAAAAATTTTTTGATAATGTGTTTTTAAAAAATTATTTTTAAGAATAAAAAACGAAAATATTTTTTAAGTGTTTTGAAATTATTTTTATATAAAATAAGAAATAATAAAAAATAATAAGAAATTATTTTTGAAAAAAAATTATTTCAAAAAACAAAAAAAAATATTTTGATGCTTGCTTAACTTTTTTTTTTAATATTTTAGAGAATTTATAGTGTCTTGATTAACATATCAATAATAAAATTATTAACAATGAAAAATCTTGTTTAACTTTTGTTTTTTTAAATATTTTAGAGAATTTATGTCATTTAGACTTTTGCAATTATTGACAGCAAGGGCGTCATTTCAAAAATATTCCTAGGGCCTTCTAGGAAATTAAATTTGTGATCTAAGTCATTTTTAGCCATTTTTCCTTATTTTTAATGGTTTTATTTTTAAAATAAAGTATCTCTTTAATTTCTTGCATTTTCTATCTTTGCTATCATCAATGACATAATCAATTTATTTAAAAATTCTTAAGAAGATTGGGTGTACCATGACAGTTATAATCCATATAATAAAAACATGACATTTAGATTATATTAAATATAACTTGATTTTAATATTAATGATAATAGATAGAAAAAAGGCAAGAAATCAAATTGCATTAAGTGTTTTGAAATTATTTTTATAGAAAATAAAAAATAAAAAAAACACTCATTTTTATTATTTTTTATTTTCAAAACATACTCTGTAAAACATTAGGTCCTATATTTCTGGCTGGTATATTATGGGGCAAAATATTTGATTTATTAGAATACTTAACTGGTGCCTAATCGTTAAGCATTATTTTATGAAATTTTCAAGGTTATTTTTATTTCAGTTTTACCTGCAGAATCGGTCATGTTGCAGAGTATACAGTTTTCGGAAGGATTTTTTTATTTATTGTTTGTGTCGCTTATAAATTTCAAATTATAAACATATAAATTAAACATGCTTTCTTCTAGCTTATATACTTATTCTCGATCTGGTATTAGTTGCAATGTCAGATTTAAAAATCATTAAATCTAATTATAAATGTATAGTTTTACTAACATAAATTTTTATTCACAAAGTTTGAATCATGCACCTTATTTAAGCGAAGTCAAGTCCATTTTCCATTTGACTCCACCATTGTTGGAATTTGACATGTTTTATCATATATAAAAAATGAAAAAAAAAGATGCATTATTTTAAATAGCTAAGTTTGTTATAAATTTTAAATGTGATATTAATATTAATAATATATATACTGATGTGAATTGAGAATTTAACAAGTTTAAGGGGTCGAAATCCAAGGACGAATAGACAAGTAAGTTGAATTACTTCTCCAGATGGAGACAGGTATACGGTTGAGTGTATGCCTATCCAGTTCACTGCAGGTTGTTTGTTTTTGCCATGAATTTCTGGGGGCTTCGCCCACAGGTTCTTTTTGTGGATTCTTAATAATCTTTTTTCAACCGTTTCTCTGTCATTCTTGTTGTTCAGTTTAATTAGTAGCAGTTTTGTTTTATCATGCCTAAATTTATGCTTGGATCCAGTGGCATGTAAGTTTTCGCGTACAAACATATAGTAGGAAGTTGCTGGCTCAATTCCATTTACAACCTTAAACCATTAGTATCTGCACTTCATGTAATGTACTCCTTTTATAATTTATAGGATACTTTTAAATAAAATCACACATATAAAAAAATTAAATACATTTTTATTTTTTAAAATAAAAATATAAACTTAAAAAACCATTTATTCAATACTCAATTTGTAAAAAAAAATTTAAAGAGAGAGAATATAATGAAAAGGGTAATATTAAAAAAATATCATTAATATAATTTTATTTTTATGAGAATATTTTCTCATTTTAAAATGTTGAATTTCTCTAAAAAAACAAAAGTTCTACGGATTGGGATGGAGGTAGAACTCTTGGTAAAAATGAGATCTCAAACTTACCGCTTGTATGGTACTCCCTGATCAGTGATCCCTCTCTCCCTAATGTCTAATTGCAATTAATGTGTCAACAATTTGTAGCAGTTTTTTTGTGATACTTTTTTAAATTTAATTATTGAATTACTGACTTTTAATCATTTAAATTTTTTAAAAAATGATGTACTAAATAGGATGCTATTAGTGGGGATAAAAAAAAGGCAGACCTTACTTGAATAGGCCTAAATATGTAACAAAGGCTTAAAAACTTTAACCTGTATACATGCTTGTTTTTATGTCAAGATAGCCTATCATAAGCTCGGGTGAGCTTGAAACAATTTTAATTTAAAGGCCTACTTAGAAAGGCTCAAGAAATAGATTTTGAAGAGCTTCCATTAAATTTTAAGCCTATTTAAATCATTAATAAGGCTCAATCATTCAATGAGGAGAATATAAATTACAATATGATAATATAAATCAAATGTATTTAACATGTGAATAAAATAATATATATATATATATATATATATGAATCAAATAAAAAAAGCTTAAATAGGTCAAGCATGTAGACTTATGGGCCATGCTTTGAAAAATAGGCATGACTTAGATATATTTAGCTAAAGAGTCTTAATTGAATAGAACAAGCCCCGGACCATCTAATGCATTTCCATCCCTAGCCTATAAAAATATATATATATATATATATAATATGGTGGATCGTAGCTGATGGGGTGCTACACTAAAGCTCTGTTTGATATGCATGCCTCAATTTTGAGATATTGGTATGAAAATTGGGATTGGTATTAATAGTGGGAGTGAGACTTTAAAATTACATTTGGTGTGAGGTAATACTTGCATAGAATACCTATTTTCATTTTATTTTACAACTAAATATAAATTATAAAAAGACTATAATATTTCTTAAAATAAAAAAAATGTAACTGATCACTCTCCTTCACTTTCTCCCAAAGAACAACTGTGACAGTACAAAAAGGTTCATCTTCTCCAGTCATGCTCCGCGCTCTTCGACCACGCTCCACTGCCTCTATTCACAAACAGGTTCATCTTCTCTGCATTTGGCACATCAACCACCCTCTTGCCACCATGCATCCTTTGTCTATCAAGAATGTCCTCCCAAACATTGTCGCGCCAATTTGAAGCTGTGAGAGAGGGAGATGGAGGCTGGACTTGTGAGAGAAGGAGATAAAAGTGATTGTAAGATCCATTCGGCCGCGTTTGCAAGATCCAAAGCAATGGTTGTGAGGAGGGAGAAGGAGAAGGTGGCAGTGTTTGTAAGATCCACATACTGATGGTTGCAAAGGCAATGAAGCCAGAGGTGGAGATGAGATGGAGGTGGCTAGAAGAGTGGAAGAATGAGAGGCAGATGTGTGCTCGAAATGGAGAGTATTTTAGTATAAGAAAATTTAATCCCTAGCTTAAATTTTCAATACCATCTCCCCTTATGAATTTCATTGATCCCACCTATGTGGTTTCACTATACCTAAGGACTAAATAATCCATTGTACCAAATATTATATCTGTAGGTTTCTTTAATGCAAATCTCAATCCCAACCCCCTAATACTTCTTTCCAAACATGGCTTAAGAAGTCTTCACCGGCTCTAAATTTAGCGTAAGATGAAGTACAAAATATATAACAAAACATTTAAATAGCGTTTTAATTAATGAATTTAAATTTAAATTTAAAATTCAAAATATGACATTTTAAATTTCACATTTAAAATTTATGTATTTAAAATTCTTTGTTTGAATAATTTAAAATTTTTAAAAGAAAACCATAAATAAATTTAAATTCAAAACTAAAATGAAAAAATTGACAATGACAAATTCATTTTTATTTTTTAATTGACAAGAGCTGAAAAAATGTAAAAATCAGATGTATTAATAATGAAAACATAAAAAGAATAAAATATTTGAATTAATTAAAATTTTAAATGACTAAAGTGTAGAGAAATTTTGAAATTATAATTTGAAATGGATGATCCAAATTTAAATCCATAAATTTTTGTGAATTTAAATAAAAGTTTAAATTCAAATCAAAATCATCATTAATTCAACTGTGTAATTAAAAGATAATTCTGTAAATGAGAAATATTTGGTAGTTAATTAGATATAAGATTAAAGACTATTATTAACAATAATACAATAACAGTCCTACTAACATGCTGTGATCAAGAGAATGTCCTTTTTCCCCAAGAAAGTTTAGGTAAGTTTCATCCTGGACTCATTAGGATAGGAGCATGTTTTTAAATTTAAATAATGTTTATATAAATGCTTACAAATTATTTAATAATAAAGGATTTAATTTTATAAAAATAATAAAGGATTTAATTTTATAAATTTACAGGTTATAGGTCAAAATTGTATCAATTAAATCAGCCTTTATACAATAATTCATTTTTTACGGCTGTTTCCGGAAAGTAACCAGCTTCAAGGGATAAGATAGAAAGCAGAAACTATATATGTATATATAGATATATATATCGCTTTCTTGAATGTGGTTTGCATTTTAGATTCTTTCCTGTCTTTGCATCACAGCGCCCTTGTATGATTGGATCCTGGCGAGCCGTCTCCTTGTTCCAGCAGCTTCTTCTCGTCACTTATAATGTACCGATCTTATCTGGATTTCCACATTACATCATCAAATTATTTTAATTATTTAAACTTGAATACCAACCAGTAACTGAGCTGTCTTTACTAAAGTGTCATGCCCATGAAGTTTTTATTAGCACTTCCATTTATTCCATGAAATTAACAAGGAGAATACATGTTCGAACCCCATTTAAGGTTAGGGGTACGTGTGGTTCCCTCTAAAAAAAAAAAAAAAGTGTTATGAATGGAAGATAGGGCAATTTTACCGATTTACCGCTACAAAGGAACTCTAAACAATTAAAGGTAGGGTAATTTCACCCTCTGTTAAGTTTAGATAAGCATTTGTGATACATTTTGAATTCTAAACAATTAAAGTTAGGCAATTTCACCCCTTGTTAAGTTTAGATAAGCATTTGTCAAATTGAGGCCTACTATATAATTTTCACCAAATAAGAGTAGGAGAGAGGGAGAGTGAAATTTAGTAAAAATCACATATTAGGTCCCAATTTAATAGACATTTGTTAAAATTTAATGGTAAAAGTAAAATTACTTAAACTTTAATTGCTTAGAGGTCAGAATGCACCTTTTAAATGTTTAAAGTTTAAGTCGCCGCTATATTTATAGTTCAAGATTCAAATTGTATATTAACTCATTATATATTTGATACAAAACCTATTATACCGTGGGCCTTTGTTTTGCAGATAATTTGAGGGAGTTGCATTGTTAGTGAAATATTTCTAGTATGGTTTTATATTAATCTCATATTTACTAAATTGATTTGAATTTATATTTTCAAGAAGATGCTCCCTCACCTTATAAGTTGAGTTTCACGGATCAAGAAACTCAACTGTTCATGAAAAGGTGATTTTGTGAATTTGGAATCGTGACATTTTAAGAGCCGAAATAGCTTTTAGCCCAATTTTGTTGGACATAAAATATCCTAAAAGTTCAACAAACTTACACCCACTAAGGGCCCATCTAGTAAAACAAACTAGATTCTGCTCGTGAGGTATACAAATTAATAATGTTTATCGTGTTTGCTTTTATTATTGAATCATGATAGTTGCTTTTTATTTTTATTTTATGCAGGAATATAAGTATGATTATCATGTCTTGTATATCTTTTTATACCTATACCTAATACTTCAGGTGTTAAATGGCGTCGAAGTATGTTTGGTTTTTAATTTATTAAAAATCTATTTGTTAAAAGTTCATTTGATAAAAATTAATTATTATAATGAAATTAATGTTTAACTATATTTTTCAAAAGTTAATTTAATAAATTAAAAGTTATTTGAATGATTTGTATAAAAAGATAACATAAATAATGCTAATGTATAATGCAATTTAATTGCGGCGGTATTGACCAACCATCATCAAATACAAACTTTGGACAACATATCAACCCACACATTTAGCTCATAACGAGCACTACTTCATATGTTGGCTCAAGTCAACACAATTTACATTTGCGGGCGTATGATTTCACAAATTCTGCATCAAGTGCTGTAGAATTCTACAAACTTGGGACCATGATTGAGTTTCAAGAGCTTTTGAAAAATATGACAGTATGAACAAGCAAAGCATTTACTACATATCGAGTTACATGATGCACGCACCAATACGTTCACAGAACCTTCTTAACATCAATATTAAGATCATATTCAGTAACAAATCCAGCAAAGAATACCCTAAATTTCCTCGCCATAAAATTTTTATTTTAACAATAAGGTTCCATCATTTTCTTTTCAAATAAAAACCTTCAGACAGCAGTAATTGTACAACCAAACACCAACCAAAAATGAAGTGGAATGAATGAAAGTCTCACCTTGCTTTGCAGTCCAAATTTTTAGAAAGAATTCAAAAAAAAAAAAAAAGCAGAACAGTAGGGTGAGAGGATGGGGAATAACACAATAATATAATGCCAACATCATGGATTTGGTTTTACTTGGGGGAAAGCCAGAAAGATCAGAGCAGAATGGTCGATCTAAAAAAAAAAAAAAAAATGAAGGAAGCACCTAGTTCACGAGCATAGTAGAACAAAGAAGGCAAACAAAAAGGCACAAAGGATGAGAGCAGAATGAAGAAGGCAAGCAAAATGACGCACCTAATTAACGAGCATGAAGTTGACGAGTTGGGTTCTCTCAGTCTGGCAGAACTCAGACACATGGGGTGAATTTTGCTTTTCTGAACTCTGAAATGTGTTCAAAATACAAACAGCACCTCAATCCGTGACAAAATAAAGATCATTGGCGTGAGTCACCTCGGATGTGTTGAAGTGGAACGAAGAACACAAGAATAGAGCAACAAAGAGAAGAAGATTGTCTCGCAAATGGAAGAAATCGAGGGGGTGAACTATGATCTATGGTTACCGGATGAGGAAGCATCGATTGCAGGGAGAGGGAGAGGAATGACGACGGCGCGCTGAGAGGATAAGAGATGACGAGAGAATCTGAGGAGCAGAGGAGTGAAATGTATGAAACTTTGTGTGAACGAAGAAAGAAAAACTTAATGCTCTCATAAATGCTCCAACTCCCATTTGTAATCTTTTGGCCAAAAAAACTACTCCCATTTGCAATTTTAAAGACATCTCAGAATGGAGTCGGAAGCCTCCCGTGTTTCTCCTTTAAAGTTGAGGTAAATTTATAAATCTGGACAATTTAAATTTAATATTTTTATTTTTAAAATAAAAATATATAAAAATTTTAAAAATTTTAAATAAATATATTTATTAATTTGATAGTTTAAATTTAATATAAATATTCTAAATTTAATATAAAAAATTTAAATTAACTTTTTAAATATATTTTGAATAATATAAATATATTCTGAATAGAATAGCAAATTTATTAAAAAAATTTAATATTAAATTTAGAGTACTTATATTAAATCTAGACTCTTGAATTGATAAGTATATTTATTAATTTTTTTACAATTTTTATATATTTTTTATTTCAAAAGTATAAATTAAAAATAAAAATAAAAACATTAAATTTAGACCATTTATATTAAGCCTTTGCCTCAAAGGAGAGGCAAAGGAGACTTATCTCAAAAGAGAAGTTAACTCCTCTCAGAATAGAATTTCCAAATTTAATTTTAAATTACATTTTAATTCATATTTAAAAAGTTATTTTGCTTACTTAAAAAATTTTTCAAACAACTTTTGATATTTGAAAAGTTTAAAATTACTTTTCAAATACTAAAAGTTTTTAACCCATGTGCGCCCTAAATCTTTGTTCTTTAGGAACAAAATTTGTTTAAGATTATATTTATCAAATATTAATATTTTAAATGTGAAATTTTTGGATTGCATTGGGCTTATATCGAACTCGAATTTTTCAGCCTTTTCAATAAAATGAGAATGTGTGTGGCCTCATCATAAAGGAATGTTTTTTTAGATTGAACTATTTAAGAATTGTTTGAAATTATTTTTATTTTATTATTTTGAGAATTGGTATTTTATAGAATATATTTTAAAAATAAAAAATAATAAAGATAAGTGTTTTTTATTTTTCATTGTTCTCTAGAACAATAATCACAAAATACTTAAAAGTTATTTTTATTTTTTTGTTCTTTAAAGTAATATTTTATTTGTTTGTTTTTTAAAACACTTTTTAAAAATATGTTATTAAATAAATTTTTTTTTGTTCTCTTATTTTAGAGAATAAAAAACTGTTCTCAAAATTAGTTTTCAAAAAAGCCCCTAATATCCTAAGAAGAGGCTGTTCTGCTTTTATTGGAGGATTTAACGGGCTCACATGGGTTTAAATTTAAGATATAATTAATTAAAAGCAATGAAAAATTTTCATCACTTAAGTAAGTGATTAAGTTTTGGATCTCAATTTTAGTATATAAAAAATTCTTAAATAGGCAGGATGCATTACATCATTTATATTCTATCTAATAAAAATATAATATTCAAATAGCATTAAATATAAATTAATTTTAATATTAATGATAGTAGAGTCAAAAAATGCAGGAAATTAAATATAAATTCTGTCATAGGAATAAAATTAATTAAAATAATATCACATAAAATTTTATTTAGAAAAATTGAGGCATTTTAATTGGGTAGACAATAAATAACTTGGTGCATTTAATCTACTTAAAAATTTCTCCTAATATATATATATTAATTTAGTGGTAAAAAATTTAAAGAAATAATCTTGCTATGGGCAGGGCTTACTTCTTATGTTCACCAATTTTTTTTTTAAATCTATAGTTAAGCTTGTACCCTCTCATTGAAACAGAGTGCTATGGTTAGGGGTGAACAAAACCGAACCAAAACCAAAAATAAAATCGAATCGAATTGAATTTTGTCTATTTGATTCGATTTATTTAATTTTTCAATTCGATTCGATTTTTTTATTTTAAATATTTTGGTTGATTGATTCGATTTGGTTAGTAAAATTTAAAATCGAATAGACCGAACCGACTGAATTATATATAATTTATTAATTTATAAATTATATTTAATTTATAAATTATTTTATTTTATTTTTAGTTTTTATTTTAATAAAGAATAAAAAATAATAACATCACTTGAAACCCTATTTTGATCAGTCACTCTCATCAGTAGGTGTTGTGACTAGATTATGGAGCCATTATTTGATCATGGATGTTTATTTGTGGTTGTTTATTTGATTATCCATGCCTTTATAATATTTGGGCTTTATGTCATAATATTTGGGTTTTATATTATATGGGTGTAATTAGAATGGGCTCATATTAAAAAAATGAATAGAAAAAAGGTCCAATTTTATAGTATTGTTTGTTTTAATATTTAAAAAATGGGCCCAATTTTAATAGCCTAATATGAAACCAAAAAACTGAATTAACTGACCGAATCAAATTATTAAATTTCGGTTCGGTCCTTATTCAGTTTGATTGATTTGTTCGGTTCGATTCGGTTTTCATTTTCAGTGTTATTCGATCAATCAATTCTACATATTTTGAGACCGAACCGACCGATGCTCAGCCCTAGCTATGGTGGATGAATTGGCATGAACAGATCCTATTTTTCTGGCTTTACTAAAGTAGACAGTCACGTGTCACGCCATACGCTAATTAGTAATAACGTCGTTAAAATTTTTTTTTTCCCAATTATGAATTTTACCATAATAAGAATGATTATTATTATTTTTCCCAATGGGTATCCTAAGCGATCTAGGCACCTAAAGACACAAACGAGAGCCCACCAAAATATTCAGCCCAATCTTCATGTCAATTCTTCTATACGACGCCGTCTAAGCCATTTGGATTAATATTCATTCACCGTTCTCCGTCCATAGCGGCAAATGTCGATCCCCCTCTGCTCCCCTCCACCGCTGCCGTTGGTGATAGTCACGTTCGCGATAACGGAGAGTTGTAACCAAGCTTGGTATTTCTTACTTCTGATTTGCGCTCGTTCTTCCTGAAACTGCTTCTTCCAAATCCTCGATTCTCTACATCGGATTTTGACTTCAAATTTCCTGGTTTATGCCCCTCACACTTTTGTTTTTTTCCTTGGGGTTTTAGCTGAAGTACTGTAAAGTTCATTGTAAGAAACTGATTTTTTTCCCCCAACTTGCATTCTCTCTTCAATTGTCGTTTCTGTTTTGTGAGTGAATTTGTCATAGTATGTCGATTGGTAACTGCGTAGATTAATCTTTATTCTTATTTTATCCCAAGCAGGATTGCTGCTGAACCTGAAACTAGAGAGGAACTTCCGGTGTAGGAGACATGTCCAAATTGCGAACGCTGGTGCAAGCTTCTCTAAATGCTACTAAGAAGGGTATGACTATAGAATCAATGCCTTATTTACATTATCGACCAAAACTTTGCAGCTTAAATAGCTAACCCTTTGCTCATTCCTCTATTTTTTTTTTTGTGCCTCTGTTTTGGCTAAAAGCTCATTTCTCTGATTATGGCATCTGGTTTGGCATTCGACTTGAAAAAAAATATATGGGGTTGGATATTTTTGTGTGAGGTTTACCAAAAGTTTATATGATGATTTTGATTTTGGCTGACGCTCTCTTTTGTGGTCGGGGTCTTTTGTGCATGGAACAACAGCCTTTACATGGAATGTTGAGGATTTAATGCCTCCGACTGAAAGATACATATTCAATTTCAATTCAAAGGAGGAGTTGAAAAAATGGCATCTATACTCTGATTCTGAATATGGAGGTATGTAAATTTAGTTTATGGCTGCGCCAATGTATGGAATTCTGACACTAACAAATGCGGATGTTTGTGTACCTTAGCACTTGTGCTCTCTGAGGAAATGGCATCTATGCTCTGATTCTAAACATGGAGATATGTAACTTTTGTTTATGACTGTGCCACTGTATGGTATTCTGAGACTACTAATATGAAGGTTTGTGTTAGTCTGCAAATTAGTTTTTGATAAGATAAAGGATGAGGGAGAGAGAGAGAGAGAGAGAGAGAGAGAAACAGAGGAGAGAATTGTTAATATTCCTTCTGAACATTAGAAAATCAATAGCCTACAACCTTAGGCTAAGGATCCTATATATAGATGTCTGACTAATGAACATAATCCTCAACCTAACTAACTCATAAGTCATATATATTTTATTATTTACATATCAGTACTTCCACCCTAAAACACCCTTGTCCTCAAGGGTCAGCAATAGGAAAATTTGGAAACTGTCTCTGAAAATTAAATTGAGACATCCAAGTAGCTTCTTCATCAGGCAAGCCTCTCCACTGGACCAAAATCTCTGTGATGATTCTGCCTTTCTTCCTTCCCACTCTTTTATTCAATATTTCTTAGAAATAACAATTTTGGAACCTCTGGCCAATCTTCAGGTGGATGGCTTTGCTTCACTAAAGGATCTGGACACAACTTGAGGAGAGACACATGAAACGTGGAATAAATTCTAAATTCATGAGGCAATTCCAGCTTGTAGGCAACCTTCCCTGATCTTCTTAGCACCTTACAGGGCCCAAAATACCTTGTTGCCAACTTATGAGTGCTTCTAGAGGCAAGAGAGATCTGCCTATAAGGCTGTAACTTCAAGAAAATCCACTGCCCAACTTCAAACTCTCAATCAGATCACTTTAAATCAGCCTTCTCCTTCATTTGGCTTGTTTCCCTGTGTAGGTGATGCTTTAGAACCCCAATCATTCGCTCTCTAGCTTCAAAACTGCGACCTACAGCCTCTAGGCAAGCAAGGAGTGTAAATTGGTAGTTTCTGCCCACAGAGCAATTATAAGGAGTAGCTTTAATAGAAGTGTGAAAGCTAGTGTTGTGCCACCATTTGGCCAGTGCTTTAGGACTTTCCCAACACATACATCGAAGATAAGTCTCCAAACATTGATTTAGTATCTCGGATTGCCCATTTGTTTGAGAATAGTAAGAAGTGAGCTTTTGCTCCACTTTAATCACTTTAAGAAACTCTTTCCAGAAATTACTAATGAACACTGGATCTCTATCACTTACTACTTCAACTGGAGCCCCATGCAATCTGTAAATATGATCCAAGAATCCTTGAGCTAGTGTAGATGCTGAAAAAGAATGAGAAAGAGCCAATAAACGGGCATATTTGCTCACTCTATCCACCACTGCAGCAGAAGTATGGTGGGCCCGTAACCCACAGGTCCCAGGATCAAAATTTGATACTACTGATAAGATAGAAGATGATAAAGAGAGAAAGACGATTGACAGGTAGAAGGGAGAAAGAGAGAAACAGAGGCGAGAATTTCGAATATTCCTTCTGAACATTGGAAAATCAATAGTGTACAACCTTAGGCTAAGGATCCTACATATAGATGTTTGACTAATGAACATAACAAACACAACCCTCAACTTAACTAACTCATATATTTTTTAATATTTACGTATCAGCTTTAATCTGCATTTCAGAATTCTTAAAGCAAGTCTTGATCTTAATTTGCAAAGTAGCTGTGAATCATATTGGTTGGGAATGAAAATTAAATCGAAATTATGTTTGTGAAATAAAAAATATGGTCTGAACTGTAAAGGTTTATTGTGGATGAGCGTCCAACCAATCTACCTAAATGAAATGGTTCTGGATATGATCTTTTAAATATTTGGTGGATTGAGCAAAACCCTCTGAAGAACCTCTCAGCATGATGGCATGGTTCTAGATTTGAAGAAGATGCAATGCTTCCTTCATGTTTGTTATGCAACGGTTATTGATTCATGTTTATATTTGCAAATGGAGGATTGTTACATATAAAAGCCTTGACAACAACTTAACTGTGTATAACCAATTGTAATCCAGGTTTGTCCTCGGCATCATTGGAGATAACTGAATCAGAAAATGGACCGAGTGGTAATGCCAGCTTAGTTTTCCCTTAGACTGCTCTTGTTATCATTGCCTATTATATCCATTACCTGCGTGTAGTAAGCTGTTTGATTGTGATTGGCAACAGGTTTCAAGCAGAAACCATATCCTTTGAAACTATACTACTACCCATGAAGTTGAGTTATTGTGTACTTTTATAGACGCAAATGGCTTAAAACACAATAATGTCTCAGTATTTGGGTGCTGGATTAATGAGAAATAGCTTTTATACACATAAGGAACCCCAGATTTCTTGCCCAAAAAATTTACAATTAGTATTTGTTCGTTTTTTACCTTTTCCTAGTGAAACGTATATAGAATCTATTTTATTTTAGTGAATATTTAAAAAATAAAAGGTAATATACTGTCATGTTTCATCTGTAAGATTATTTTAATGTTTGCAGATTGAATTTAGGAAATACATAAAACATACTTCATAGATCAAGCTTCAAGGTTCACATTTCTATGGCATATTTTACACTTGCACTTATAAATCGTGTGGCATTTGCTAGAGTTCTGTGACTCTTCTTTGTTTGGTGAAAGGGGGGCGGCAGTTGGTTGACAAGTGGTGAAAGACTTGCTTTTGTATCCTTACAAGATCTGATATCTTCTGATAGGGATCTTCTCGGGAAACCTTTCTTTAGATGTGTCTCAGGATTCAAAATGGAATATGATAAGAAGCGGCTTCTGTGGAATGCGATCCAAAAAGGTGTTTGCTTCTTTTCTACAGTTAAAAGAGAGAAGGGAGGGGGGGTTCTCTGGAGTTAGAGCTGAAATAAATAAATCTTCTTTCCTTGATCTGTTAACTGTTAAGGTAGAATTGAAATCTCTGCTAATGGTTAGAGTTGATTCCATATGAATGCTGGATTTTGTTTCTCCAAATTAAAACAATTATTAGTAGCTGTTTTACACTAACTACATCAACAATATTAGAACCCCCTCCCCCCCCCCCCCCCAAAAAAAAAAAAATATTAGTATCATTCTTTGGGTTTTTGAATATGAGAATGCTTTCATGGTCTTGCTGTCCTGCTCCCCTGTGGCCTCCTTTATATTCATTCGACTCAATATTGTGCTACATCGTTCGTCGGTTTTTTGTGCCTTTGCAGTTTGATGGATTTATAGATTTGGATTCGTACGATACTATTGCGATGAAACTCAAAGGAGATGGAAGATGCTATATATCTACTGTGAGTGCCATTTCTCTCTCAAAGTCAAGATACAATATTAGGAGAATGCAGAGGCTTTAAATTCTATTTCTAAGTACCCTTCCAAGTTCCAAGTGCTTTAACTTGTCTAATTTTGGTGCAGATCTACACAGAAAATTGGGTATGTTCACCTGGAGAGCAGGAGGATAATTCGTGGCAAGCTTTTGTTTTTATTCCCAAAGACAACTGGTATATTGCAAAAGTAAGGCCCATTTTTCCCCTAGTGCATACAAAGCCTGATGCCAATTCATTTTATAATTTCAATAACCTCCAAATTCCCGAGAAGAATGTCTGCTTAGTTAATTATGAAAGACATTTACAGACTTTTTTGTTAGTCATGCTACGTCGCATTGCTAAAATAAGCTTGAAATTGTTAATTACTGAGTAAACCAGGTTTTGGAAGCCCTGATTTAAGTTGTTTGAACACAAACAAGACAGTAACTTGTAGCTGGATTTTGTTTGTTTGTTCTCATTTCCCACACGTGATAATCCCCTGCAACATGATAGGCCCAGACTGGCTACTGAAATACTCTAACTTGCATATGGTTCTGCGTTTGTTTTGGTTAGTGAATTTCGACAGTTTCAATATTTGCTTAGCGTTTTCGTTGACTTATCAGATTCCTCTTGCTCGATATTTACCTACTTGGAGAGGGAACGTTATCGATGAAGAGATGGAAATGAACCCATCTCGCATTCTTGGCATGTCTCTCTCTGTCAATGCTGAGGGTGGCGTCCCAGGTGCAAGATCTGGACCTGGTGATTTCAGAGTTGAACTTGATTGGATCAAGGCCTTGAGAACTCAATGAAATCATGAAGATTCTCTTTGCAGCTGAAGAATTTTGATCCTCTTGTATAATGATGATAATAATAATAATGTATCTCATGTTTTGGGAGAGGGGAAACATTCATGAATCATTCTTGTATCGACAAAATTTGGAATTGATGGCTCGAGCTTTGTAGCATATTTAATATTTTAGAAAGGAAGTAGTCATTTTATGGTTCATTTGCAAATTACAAATTTGTAGGAAGTACTCATTTTTTATTATATTTGGTTAATAACATAATGTAGTGATTTCTTATAATAACTATTGAGGGTAAATACGTTATTTCATCAACAATTAGAACTCCAAACAAGTTTCTCTCGAAATTAAATAATAATTATTACATCATGATGCTTAATTGTTTTTTTTTAGGGTATTTTTTTTGGTCATTCTCCCTTAATAGTGTATTTGGATTAATAAAGATTTAAATTTAAATTTGGATCAAATTTTTTATTTGTATGCACAAAAATTTTTAAATTTGGGCTTGATTAAAATTTAAATCTATTTTAAAGTATAATTCATTTATAATTTTAAAATTTTTTACCATCTTAATTATTTAAAATTTTAATTACTTCAAACATATTATTCTCTTCAGCGTTTCACTTTTTAATATTTGTATAGCTTTCATATATTTTCTCTTTTTTTATTAAAAAATAAAATAAACTTATCATTTTTTATTAAAAATAAACTTGTCATTTTTTATTTTTTATTTTTGTTTAGAACATTAATTCATCTCTTTTCTTCATTTAAAATATTTTAAACTATTCAAGTAAAAACTTTTAAATACATGAAATTTAAATATAAATATAAATTTATCTATTCAAAAGTTATAAAAAAAATAATTATTTCAATGGATAGCAACTTTCTATCATTCACGTATTTAGGTGGGTTTTCTGTCATTTTTCCAACTCTTTAACCCCATCTTGAGGGTATGGCCCGGTCCACAAATTTCTCCAAAAGGCCGGTCTGATATTGATGGATGAAGCGGACAATTTGTTTCCAAATGTAAAACGAGCTTTCCTTGTCAAAATGCTATTTGTATAAAAAAAAAAAATGTTATTATTTTAAATTTTCAATTCAAGTCTTTTGTTGATCACCGCACCTCCAAAATAAATGAAGTCTTTTTTTTGGCTATGTTCTTCAAACTCAGAGACAAATTTATCTTAGCAGACTTAACCACTGTCTTTGTCATCAATTCTAAAGAGCTTATAGCTGCTTCAAAAATATTAATGATAGTAATAATTTTAATGGCAATATTATAAGTTTATCCTAACCAAACAAAATCTTAAGCCATATAATAACATGGAAAATTCAATTGACATCAAGCTATGAAGTATCAATGCTTTAAATTACCTCACATATCCGTAGTATCATATCTGATACTAATACTATTTTTATATGTATTTATAAAGTATCAAGATAATTTTTTTTTAATTTTAGAAAATTTAAATTTTATACATGTTTGATATTTCTAGATTGCTAATTGATACTTAAAAACTAAAAATTAAAAAAATTATTAAGACTTGTAATGTTAAGCTTTTTATTACTAATATCATTTTTTAGTTTGCTTTTAAAGTCAAAGATTATATTTTCCTTAAAAAATTAAGTTTTGAATGTAATAAAAGAACAAATGTTATATTTTTCTTAATTATAAAAACGTGAAAATGTAATCTTATAATGGTTGAGAAGGAAGAAATATTGATACTATTTTTATTAGTAGGGACTAGGTGGTAGACAATTAAATATAGATAAAATAAAAATATAATTAATGATTATATTTTACTTGATATTATTATAAAGGATTATATATGTATGTGTATTAGTATTCGTGTAATCTAGATTTCAAAAGATTTAGATATAATGTGCAATGTTTAGAGCTGTCAATTAGATCTCCTAAAGAATTAAGGCCTAAACGAGCTGTTCCAGTTAAATTTATTTATATTTCAGAGCTCTATTTTGATCAATTCAGCTCTAGCCCTATTTTTTATTTTTTATTTTTTATTTAAAAATATAACAAATATATTTAAAATCTCAAAAAGTTATTACAGATAGCATTAAATTTAAAAAATAAATTTAAGTCAATACTAAATTTAAGTCTATTAAAAAAAATCGTTACAAAATAAACACCGATAACAATTCAATTTTACTGGCATCATCAATTAAATCTTGATAATTTTTATTGCCATCAATATCAATATAATTTAATCATTTTTCTTGTGAAGCCTCATCAATGATAAATGTATTAAACTTTTCATATATTTCTTCTTTATCCTCGTGAAATGAGGCAAAGGTTTTAAAATTAGTAGAACATTTATTTTTCTTCAATATAAAAATTTAAAAAAATTATAAAAGAGTTTAAAAAGTCTTCTATTTTATTTTAGCGGTTAAAAGGGTCTATCATTTTAAGTTTGAATTGTGATTTTATATTTTAAAGTAGCGGCCCAACTTTAAATTTTTTTTAGACTTAAAAAGACTTGACAAGATTAATTCTAATTAACAGCTTCAGCAATATTGATATTTGGTCAAAGTATGCTACACAGAATGAAATTGGCTTTAATACTATATCAAATTTTTTTAAAAAAACTAAACATTGAGCAAAACAAAAGTCATAAAATTTATAATAAAAAAGGGATGACACGAATGAAAATCTTTATTGTATTTATAATGAAAAAAATTCGGACAAACTATAGGGGTGAGACGTGTTTAGCAAAACAAAAATTATCTAAATTTTTCTTAATTATTAAAATTTTAAAATATTTTATATATTTTATTTTTATATTATATTCCTCAAGTTTAATAAGGAAAGAAGTTATTATAGAAAAGTCTAAAAATATATACAATCATGAATAATATGATACACCAAATTGTGCAAGAATTTCTCAATAAATCAAGGGCCTTCAGGTTTTTTTGTTTTTTTTAGGGTCAAATATCATGTGTAAGTTTTGGTGCTACCCCCCTCCTTTTTTGATTTGCATGTTCCTCAGCTCCCACTTGCACTCAGCAAATCAACATTGTTGTATTCTCACTTTGTCCTCGCCATCACTCTTTCGCTTTATTTAGATTGTTGTCTTTGTCACCACCACAACTCCACACACACACACACACACACATTTGTATGTGTATATTATAGTACTAATCCAATCCAACATTCCGACTATATTAATATGTATAATATATAGAGTTCAACACTTGTCATGTCTGAACCTTCCACTCTTTGCTCTTTGGTCCCATGCCTTTCTACGTCAAGTATATTTGATTTGATACGCCATCACTTTTTATCTTTATTACATACTTTAATTTATAAAAATTAGACCGATTATATTTTGTACGCTTTGGTGTATATAATATTTAAATAGAATTCGAGATTAGCCGTGTAGATTTGTGTTCATGAAAATTGAGAAGCGTGTTTTACTTGTATTTTTTTTTAATATATTTTACTGATGACAGTGCTTAATTAATTTAATATTTTATTTTCAAAACTTGAAGATACTCAAACTCAAACTATATTAAAAGAAGGTGTGGTAGGGCTTTAGGGATTTTTCCTTTTCTTTCATGAGTTTTATAAGATTTTTCTTTTTGATCTGTAATTGACAGCCACATATATCACAACGATGTGAAACAACATCGAATTAATACATAGACACAAACACATGTTGGCACTCGAAATCTATTTATTTTGCATACACCTATGTGTGGTGGGAACTTGCATATCTAGAGCTATATACTTTTTCTCATCCACGAAATTATAATGAGATTAACTAATTGAAATGTTCTTTTTACATAATTAACTATTATTCATGAACATAACTGGTTAGGATTTCATTAGTGGCAAAACTCTCTCAATGAGTACTAACACAACTACATGCCTAGAATTTGAATTTGAATTTGAAACTACCAATTAACTTAATACAACTCTCATATTAGTTATGTGCTCGTTAGTGATTAATAGGAAATATTGTCTGGTTGGTTGTAGAAAAATCTAAAAGCATCATTATGTAAACCTAATTTTGTTTAGTGATTTAGCCACTTCATAGTAAATACTATGGTATTAATTTAGTGATTTTGTGACACTTTTGCCCCCATATAATGTGGGTAGAAATGTTCCTATATGTCATTCTCCCTAGAGTCAGCTTGGACATTATTTTTCCCCCGAAAAATGTTCCTCAATAACTTTCATGGAGAAGTCAGGACTCATGAGGCGACCATTTCATTAATTTAATGGTAGTATTTTAATTATTAAATGGGCTATTTATTAAGCATGATATTTATTTTCTAATAAATTTGATTATTTTAACTGCTTTTGTTAGTTTTAATGGGTTAAGTAATGATGACCTATATTTAAAATTGGAAGGAATACGCGACTGCAAAATACGTTGCCAGCAAAAGTATTCGTGAGCTATGAAATAGTTTTAACACAAGAAAATTTGGATGGCCAAAAGAAACCTCGCAAAATTTGATTAGTGTGCAACCAAAATGATCAAGTCAAGGAATAATGTTTTCTTTAATAATTATATTTTGAAAAGAATGAAAAGATTAAAGATCCTTTTAAACAATGATTTAAAAATCAGATTAAATCAAATGATTTCAACTATTGACCAAAGTTATTAACGGCTCAATTTGAATTAAAAAATCATGTTCATAATTGAGCTGAATTGAATTGAAATAAAGCTACTATTAAGTCAAAAATAAGAGTTGACAGTTATAATTATAAATGTAGATATTTTTTAATTTACTTATATCTAATTTAATCAAAATTCACCTATATTTAATAAGTTATAAAATTTTAATTCATAAATGTAATAAAAAATTTAATTTATAATATTATTAATTTATAGTCATGTTATTATTAACATATCATAGATTTCTTTTTTTATATTTATTATATATATATATATATATTTAATATTATTTTTATTTAATTATTATAGTACAAGGTCAAGCACTAGTCTAATTAGTTAAATCATAAAAATTAAGAATCATTTACTTTTTTGATTGAATGTCCAATTTAGCCTTTGAAACATCATTTTTAATAATTAAAAAACTAAAATAATATTCAAATCATACAATATCATAATTATAATTATATGATAATACTTTTTTTATTTTTTATTATTAGAGAAACTATCACTTTTCACTTGCATATTTTACAAACAAAATCATCAATTTTAATAAACATTTATTATATATTTTTTAAATTATCCCTCATAATTTATATTAATAAAAATAATTAATATATACTTATATTGATTAATATAAAATATTTTAATTTAATTTTTTTTTATTTTCAAATATAGTTATTATAATTAATTATTTTTTAAAATTGTGTAATATAAATTTTTTTAATATATCGGTTAAAAGGAAAATGATTCGATGTCCCATCCTTCACTTCATGAATTGACAAATTTTCTTCTATTTCCATACATTGTAGAGTTTGAGACGTCATGACTCATGAGCCATAAGTAGTCTAATGGGGATGTTAGAACTCTGCACTGCATTATCCGATTAAATTTTCAAAACATTTTTTCTGGCAAAACAAAAAATGGGTGAATCTTAAAACCCTCAAAATACAAAAATTTATATTTAGGATCCAATAAAATATAAAAAACACACTAAAAATTTAAAGATTTTTTTTTTTAAAATTTTGTTGTGAATGAAAAAAACCATTTTCCCTTGTTTCAATAAAATATTCATATATGCATAGCATGATATGTGCAAATTCTCAACACAATTTTTATAAATGTGCAATACATCTGGTGGATATTAACTTAAAATATATTATTTTAATGAAAATATATTATTCATTATCAATTGTATGTTATACAAATGTTACAAGTCTACATATATTCATCGTGTTAAAAATTGATGGATATTGTGTGTGCATTCATAAACATTATGTTATTCATCTCTTGTTTGGTTGTACATTTCATTTTAAGTTTAACTATATCAATCAGATATGTTGTGCATTCATGAACATTGTGTTAAGAATTCATGAACATTATTTTGTACATACATGAATATTTTATTGAGATAGAGCAAATACATCTTTTCATCCACAACAAAATTTACAAGAGTGGCTTTCAAGCCTGTAGTGTGTTTTCAAATTCTATTGCACCATAAATATAAATTTTTGTATTTTGGGGCCCTAAATGAGGTTCTCTTGACAAAAAAATATATTAAAGCAATAGTTTAGGAGCATGTATTGATCTCTGTTTTTTTTTTAAAAAAAACAGAGCATGTATTGGTATAATCTTAATGCCAAATTCTTGTCTCTTAATTAATAAATAATAAGTAATTGAAATTTAAGTGTTTAATTTTTAAGTTGGGTATGAAATTGTGTCACTCAAGTATGTCATTAAGCGTATCATATTATTCAACATGACACTTGAAATTTCATACTACCCAGTTTCTATAAAGTATTATAAGAAAAATTAATTATTTAATCATTTTAATTTTGATTTAATTATAATTCAATTAATGAACTCTAACTCAACTTAATTCTTATAATTTTAATTCGATTGTAACTTAATTTTTGAATTCTAACTCTTGTAACTTGGTCTTCTCTATATTCTTAACTATTTAAAATATCGGTCCTTGTATTTTAAAAAATAAAATTATAAAATTAAAATTATTTTTAAATTTTAAAATTTATAATTTTTATAAAGATTAAAAGGATTTAGTAACTTAAAATATTAATCCTTAATCTTAACATGATTTTACACATTAACAGATTAATATTTTAACTGATTAAAATTATAAAGATTGAATTGTAAGAGTTAAAATTTAAGAATTGAGTTATAATCAAAACTATAAGAATCAGGTGACAATGAGTTAAAATTTAGTAATTAAATTATAATTGAGTTAAAATTATAAGAATTAAATAATTAATGTTTAAAAAATTAATTTTTATTGTTTGGTTCAATTAATAAAGACTGAACTAATAATTTATAAAATTATGGGTTCAAATTTTACAAGCAATGTAATGAAATTTTTTCACGAAGGTTATATTAGTACAAGCCACTTAAACTCTCATCTAAAAAAACAATTTTATTGATGAAAAAATAATTTTATTATTAGTGCGACTAATGTTTTAATCCCAACAAACCACGAAATGGGCAGAGCCCACGTTGAGAACAACCAAAATTAATAGACATTGATTTTAGTGAAAGGAATTATTTTCACTTAAATACAAGCTTTTGAATTCCAGTCCGTATCAATCAATAAAACAAAAACAAAGAAAGAAGGTTCCGGAAAGCCATCCATGCCAGAAAATATCTGTAGCACCGTGCTACCTCAGCCGTACGGCATCATCCTTTTCCAGAGCCATGATGCAACGGAAACGAACAATTAGAGCTTTTATGGTTAGATTGGTAGCATGAAAGAGTTATCCATAAAAGTGAAAGTGGAATAGGAATTGAAAGAGTAAAGTGAGGTGGAAATAGACTTTTAAAAATATATTTGATATGTAAATAGAAATGGATATAGTTTTTAATTGAAAAATGCATTTTATAATATAAAAATACCAAAATGTCCCTCCAACAAAAAAAAAAAAAAATCCCTTCCCTTGTCAAGCGCAATCACCATAAACACTATGGCAGAACAAGCGCAAGATCAAAATTGAAGAAGTTGACATTTGAAATCGAAATCCAACATTCAAAATCAAAATTGAAGGGGAGATCAAAGACAAAAATTGTCGAGCAAATTGAACTCCATTTGAAGAAGAGGAAGGGTTTGATTGAAAAACAGGAAGCGTTTGATGAAACAAAACAATCGAAGAACATGCACCAACCCAGATATCTTGCTTATCTCTGCAAATCTGGCTCTCATCTCATTTAAATCAAAGGTAAATTTGTTTTTTAGCACCAACCCATAATACATCAAAAGTAGAAATAGAAGGTCCTAAATAAAAAAAATCATTCAGATATTGCAAAAAACAATCCATAAATATATAATCCTTGTTTTCATTTGATGTGGAACGGAACCCAGCAACAACTGCATGCTTGATTTCATTTAGGTACTGCACAAAATAATTCTGAACTACAGATATGTAAAAGAGGCAGGTCGAAGTTCAAATGAAGTGGTTGCATAGTGAAGATCTGGAGGAAGAGGAAGAGGAAGAGGACGACGAAGTTCAAATAGAGTTCATGATGGATCACAGTCATCGAAGAAATAGATCGAAAACACTGAAGATCTGATTTTTATAGGATGGCTTGGATTTGAAGGAGTGGAAGAAAGAGGAGAAGATAGATGAAGAAGAAGAGGGTGACTGCGGCGGAGAAGGAGAAGGGGCCGATGACAGATGATGGATGACGAAGATGAGGTGACCAAGAGAAAAATGGTTTGGGTTGGCAAATGAGGAGGACATAGTTGTCAATTAATTAATAAGGGGTATAATGGTCACAAATTTGTGGTTCTCAGGAACTGGTTCACTTCCATCGGTCTAGGTAAGGAGCCCGGTTCCATCATTTTTGATGAAACTGGTTCCACAGAGAAATGGGTTGTATTATACCAAATAAGTCAATTCCATTTCCTTCCCCAATTTCACTTCTTGAGCTTTACTTACACTGTACCAAATAAACCAGTGGGTGTCGTCTTATTATTTGAATGAAATGAAATAAAATAAATTAAAAAAATTAAGATAAGAATAAATAAATTATTATTTTCTTTATAATAAGCATGATAGAATTTATTATATATATTACAATGTAAAAATCATTATACCTTTCAAAATTTTTATAAATTATGATTTTTAATTTTATAAATTAAATTATTCACATTCTTTACAACGTATTTATCCGTTATATTTGAGTATCTTATTTTTATTTTTATTTTTTAATACATTCTTCTAACAAGAAAACTAGCGTTAATCATTAATATGTAACTGAGAAAACTATGTGAAGTCTGAGCATCTGGATTGTTCCTACGCCTTATAAGCCAAGAAATCTCTCTCTCTCTCTCTCTCTAAACTCACCTCTAAACTCACCCTCCCATTTTTTGTTGGAGAAGCAATTTCAAGAAAGTTAATGTTCATACCAATTCATTAGAAGCTTTGGTATTTATCCGATTTGAACACGATTCGAATCATTCTCTTAATGTCATAATAGAAAAGATCAGATGCCTTAACATAAAGGATTAGGTTATCACCTTCAACCACACATTTAGAGAATCCAATGTACGGATTAACTTGTTTTGACATGCTACAAACAATAATAATAATACTTTAATTTTTGATATTTTTCCCCAGGTGTCGTCCTTTTATAAGACTTGACTTGACTTGATTTAATTTTTTTTTCTGCGTGGCTTGCTGTGACCTTGCAATAAAAGAAAAAAAAATTCACTCTTCCCCCTACTTCTGTACTCTTGTGTATTCGTGTTGTGCTTCATCATTAATTACATGAATGACCAGTGAAGGGGAAAGCAATGACTTGTGTGCTGTTTCTGGGTTTGAACAAGGACTGCTCCGAATCAGAGCTCAGGGACGCCTACAAGAAACTTGGCACTGGTTACAATTTAATTCCTCGTCTTTCAATTTCTTCCTACGCTGCTTCACACACACGCAGCATAATTATAATCTGAAACATGCATATAGAGACCCAATCAACAAATGTTGCTTTTGACTTGGGATAGAGATGGCGTCCAGATCGTTGTTCGGCGACATCGGGGAATTCAAAGTCGGTAGAAGAAGCTAAGAACAAGTTCCAGCAATCCAGCAGGCCTATTTTGGTATACATATATTCTCCTATCTTGGTTTCTGCATTTCAGGGATTGAACATTAACCCATGAATATGATTTTTGGGTTCAATTATGGACCTCAATTTAAAGAATTTGGTGCATAATGTGCTCTGTTGTTATATGCATGATACGAGGTGGGGAAACAGTGTTGTCAGACGCAAACAAAGGTTGCCACACGAATCAAATTGTACAGCGACGACGACGAGAAACGCGAGTCGTTTACGTCCCCTTCCTTTTTCTTCTCTTCTCTCATTTTACTCTTTTTGGACGCCACATGCGTATAGTCCGTTTTGATTGCATAAAACTATAAAAATTGAATGGAATAAATAAATAAGAACAAAAAGAAATTAAATTACTCATTTGCATATTATAAATATAGGAATGTGCTATACTTTCTGGAAACCTCATGATTTATTGTCTTCAATCAAATGAATTAAATGACTTTTTTTATCGTGAACATACATGATCTATCTCTCATATGCATTTAAATTATTTGTTTTTTTATTTCTTTATTCTATTTCATTTTTATCTTTTAATGAATTGGTATATATATAATAAAAAATAAACATGTGCGGGTGTTCGCTCATTTTCTCTTTTGTTTTCAATTTAGTTAAAATATTATATTTAATTTTTTTAACTTTATACGTTTTATTTTAATCCCGTAATTGTATAAGGTGTTCTTTTAGTCCTTTAATTTTAACACTATTTGTTTTATCTCAACAAATTTTTATATTAAACTTTTAAATATTGATAAAATATTTTCAAATGTTAACATATTTAATTTAATTTTCTTAAAATAAAAATAATTGACAAGAAAAATAATTATTTAAAAGTAACAATGTTGGGATTAAAGGACTAAAAAATAATTTATAAAATTAATGATTAAATTAAAATTTATATAAAAATCTATGATTAAAATATATTTTAATCTCTAGTTTATTTGTTTCCTTATTGGTGTATTATCGATCATGTCATGCACATTGGTCAGGGCCATCAATTCGGTCTTGCTCCATCAGCCATCATTGCTTGAAAATGATCAAGTGATGCCTAAACATACAATTTAATATTCGGTTTTATTAATCTAGTCCACATGATCAAATAAAATAAGATCATTTATTTGGATCTGCTATCAAGATTTTTTTAAAAAATATATAAAAATGATTTATGCCATACTTTGAAAACTTATATTTTTAGGATAAATTAATATAATATATAGATATATAAAATTCTCTAACATTCTTGACGTTAAAAATTTACTATTAATTTCTTAAATTTTACGTTTATGCAAATAAATGTGTCCTTATTATACTCTTATATATAAGGGTAAATAAGTAAATTATTCTTAAACTTTAAATTTAATAACATTATAAATTTTAATTTTATTTATTGTGTAACTTGTTCAGGATTTGAGTGACTTCTTGAACGAAATGGCGTCAATGATGTGCCAAACAATGCCTGATGTCAGCCTCCTAGCTTCCTTTCTACTATATTCTTTATATATTCTTTTTTTTATATTCGTTAAAAGCTTGCCCGTTGACCGTCAAATTTCAAATTCTCTCTATCATTACGCTAATATTAAAATTTTAGCGTTTATTAGTCATCAATAGGTTCTACTATGTTTTAATATTTTTATTAGGTTAGGAATTATATTTGCCTTTTAATTTCTGTTCAAAGATTTGTTTTGCCCCTCAACTTAAATATTTTATAATTAAAAATATTAAAAAATATAATGTGAACCCACTAACATTTAATTAATGATGAGAAAACGGTATGGTGGTTAAGGAAAAAATATTAAAATTAAGAGATATGATTAACTCATAATTAAATTTAATTTATAAATATTTAAGACTTTTTTTTTTATGTATAATTCACCCGTTATATTTTATTGCTGTTGTGGGTTCTTATGGTCTGTTTAGCGGATAAAGCCAATTATTTGCCTTTGCATCACCTTTCGCGTCGTCGACTCCTACGTGTTGTTATTATAGCATTTGCTTCAGTCACGAGTGGACTTTCGCATCCAAACTTGCCATATGCCACCTCTATAAATTAGATTTGTTTCAGATAAAAAGTTCACAATTTCTTTAATAAAATATTAAGAGAGAGATTCATACCTATAAATGTAAGTTGCTTAGAGGCCCATTCCTGGCTGAAAAATTCATTTGGGCCTCTTGACTCTCACGAGGCCCATGAAATGAGTTCGTATAAATAAATTATCCTCCTTACCATTTTATTTATGTGATACAGAGAAAAAAAAAAATTTAATCTTATTCATAAATTAATATTATTAAATTTTACATCACAAATTTTTTATTTTACGCTCCATTAATTATTAGAGAGAGAAAATATATTATTAAAGTATGTATATTTAATAGAGATAACTTGATAACTTATTAAATTTTAAACAAAGTTAATAATTTTAAAGTTTTTATTAGTTTCAGTAAAATTGTTTGAAGTGACTTATAAATAAAATTAAAAAAGTAAATACAACAACATCAAATATATCAAATTATCAGGTTCCATTGTACAAAAAAAAAAATTAGTAGGTGGTTTGGATATATACAAACAAAGCCATTAGAGGAGCAAGAGTGAGAAGAACAAAACGAACAGACGGTTTATATCTTGTAAAGAGGGGGTGGAAAAAGAACAAAAAAAACATTCAATAAAGTTGTTAAAATTAAAGAGGTCTTTTGGTTAACAACATATCAAAAAATTTGATTGTTGATGGAGTACAATAAATCAATAATAATGTTCAATTTATGAAATCGATCTCATATAATGAGATAAGACTGTTTATTGTTTGTTCTTCTCATCAAACCTTCATAATTGAACTTTTAATTTTAATTAAGTGGTTCCCTAAAAACAAGAGTAATCACACATACATGCATTTTCTAATAAACCATAAGGAGATTGATATAAATTTTGAATATAAAAGGAGATATAAGATATTTGAATATGAATAGATGTGATAGCAGCGAGCATTGATGTGAACAGGAAAAAGGGGAGGAGAGCAAGGAGGAGCAGCAAGAGCTGTTTAAACAGATGTTGGAGGCAGACAACATATCAGAATCCGAAGGGACAGCATGCTTTGCTTCTTTCTCGTTTCAAAAAAGATATCACTCTTCCGACTCTGAAATCATCAACAACGTTGGAAACTCCCAGCAATCTCTTCACTTGCATCAACGCCTTCAATAACTTTGTGTGTGTCTTTCTTTCTCGTACATATGATCTCTGCAACCTCATAGCTTTTCAAATCTTGCTATTATGGGGCTCAGTATGCGCGCGCGCGCGCATTTGCCTCCCCAATGTCTTCCTTTTAAATTAGAATCACAATGAATGAGGATACAAAAATTATGGAGGCTATGCATAGGGTTTAGGGTGTAGAATTAACTTAAATAATGTTTTGATTCTGGGTAATTTTTGAAAAATTGTAGAGAGATTTGATATTTAGCTAACTTTAACTAATTTCTTGTTGGTAAAAAAAAACTAATTTCTTTAAGTTTACAAAAGTAATTAGCAAGGTCTTGTAAAAAGGACTAGAAAAGTAGAAAGAGTAATTGACGATGACGTGATTTTGGGACGGCTAGATGCGACCTCAAAGCATCCAAGCGTTAATATGATGCATAGTGTCGCCTAAATTTGCTTCTTTTACCATAACTGAAGTATCCTCTGGCTATTATGTACTCTTGTTCTTATTTAATTTATACTTTGCTTGGACATTTCATCTGTCATCTAACCAATTTGTATGAAAATGAGGTGTATTTCTTATGTTCTTAGATATTTATGGATAATAGATTTCTTCTAATTGGATATACTTAATTGTTTTTTCCCTCCTTTTGTTTTGTTTCAAATTGAGGTGTGAAGACAAAGGGAGCAGCTTCAAGATTTGAAGAAGGGAAAAGAGAAGGAAGAGGAGATAGAGGTAACAGTAGCCATAAGGAGGGGAAGAAATGCCATGAAAAAATACCCAAAATTATTCATGTTGGCGTGTTATAAAAGTTCAGTCAATTATTCAAAAACATGAAAAGTGCTAGTTTTTTTCTTCTTTTTAGATTTTTTGGGGTGTTTTTTTGTTAAGCATTAAGCTATTAATTATTGTAATTTGGAAGAGTTTGATATTCTCCTTTGAATTATTTTAATTTCAACTTAGAAGTGAAAATGAACATTCTGGGACATGTGCTTATTTGATTAATGTTGCTTTCCATGCCACAATTATTCACTGTCAGTTTGTGCCTTAGAACACCCCATCTTTCTCCTACAATAGGTATTTATCTACTCAGATTGACATGAGTATAAGAGGAAATTCTTATTACTTAAACAAATAATTAGAAGTTTAAACTCTAATTCTTATGTATATAGTAACCTAGTTAGAAGGGGAAGTTGTGAAGATAACAATACTCTTTATTACTTTCATCCAAATATATTTAGAGCTGGGAATATGTTTTGAACATATTCATTGGAGAAAAATTTATAATTAAATTTTTAAAGTTCCAAAAAATTATTAGAAAGTGTTAAAAAGACAGAAAATAAAGTGGATGGGCAATTGAGTTTCCATTTTCCAACCCACCAGCGGCGCTTCACCATGTTGAGCAAAATTTACCAATTACCACTTCTATATATATTTCTTGTGTCTTAAAAAAATAAATGCAATTATTTCTTCTTTGCTAAATGTTGGACCGGAGAGAAAATCTAATGGGTTTTTTTTTTTTTTGGGACTTAGTAAGTTGATAATTCAATAAATTAAGTGGGCCAGTTTTAGCGTGTTTTGGGGAACCAGCGCTGGGGCTTTCCCCATCCGAGTCGGAGATGACCCAACTAAACTCCATTACTGGGTCAATGCGATGGCGACCTTGAATTCCTATCATAAAGTCTTTGCTGGCTCCCAAAAATAAGATACAAGTGTCTGTCTTGTGGGTCCTCTCAAATTGCCCTCATATTTCCATGCATGGACACTAGTTTGACTTATTTCATGGTCACACTATACTCAATTTTTTTTTTCTTTTTTGACCATCAACACCATACTCAATATAGCAAGAAAAAACTTTAACATTAATAGGTTTACTAGAAAGGATTAGTATCTTATAAGTCACAACATGATGAATAAGGCTTAAATTTTCATTGAGAGAGATACTTCGAACAATTACCTCCAATTCCAATAAAAAAGATACATGTGGATAACTTAAAAAAAATATATAATCAGAAAATATACCGGAAAGAGCCTATCAAGTGTATCGCCTATTTTTCATAGGTAGATCTTCATCAATAAGCTATGACACTCATAAATGCAAAGACCGAATAATCCAATTACTTGATTGTTTTCCTCTTAGGTTACGTTTCTATATGTTGCTATTTAATTGAGATAGGTGTATGTTTTGCTTTCAATACTTTAAAGGAGATTAATTTCTATTATTAATAGAGTATGCATTTTGCATCTTACCAAAAAGATTAACCCAAAATCTAAGAGGTATAGTTTTATCAAGTTTTATTTTTAGTTATTATAATTTTTTCAATGTTTTCAATCTTTATAATTTTAAAGATATTGGGTGATCTTTGTTTTTCAAATTCTTATAATTTCATTTTTTTCAATGCTTTTAGTTCACATAGGGATTGAAAACATTAAAGAAAAATTATAAGAATTAAAAACAAAACTTGATAAAATTATAAGGATCAAAGATTATATTTTTTCAAATTACATTGAGAGACCCAAATTTGAGTATCTTGACGTAGCAACTAGCATCAAGTTTCTTTGCTATAATTAGTATAAGGAGGTGCTATACAAATGGAAAGTGACCCAACCGTCACTTTTTTGGGGGGCTAATATTTTCATTAATCACCGTACACAATACTCTAACTATTCACCCTACTTTCCTTGCAATATCGGTACCAGCTAATCGCAATTATGAATTTGTTTATTATTATGTATATGAGTAAAAGAAATAAAATACTCAAAAAGTGATCAATCAAGGACATTAATATTTTCAAAGTAAGAGAAAAGATAAAAATATTCATATCGTTATATTGACGGATGCAAAAGTGATCAAATCATTAACTTTGACCTAATGTCGTTAACTTCAATTGTTAAATGCTAACTGTGCATACCATTTGTCAATCTTTACTAACGTAAACTGATAGAGGGGCAAAAATATTCATGAAATTATCGGCTAGGAGAAAAAATACCCATGAAGTTATAGATCAAGAACAAATATACCTATAACGCCTTCAGAGTTAGTACAAAAGTGATCAATCTACCAAATTTTTTAAATGTTGACCGTTTAGCTAGCTCTTAAGCAAGAGTTGATTATTTTTTCATTGCTGTAAACAAAAAATATTCCTAAATGAATTTTTACGGATGTTGATCGATCATCGTATGAATACTCATAATGTTACTTAAGTAGGTGTAATAGTGATCAATACATCAAAATCTATGTCACATGATTTTTTTCCATCACCATGTATCTTGCTCCCTTCTTTTTTCCCTTTCTACTCATTTTTCTTGTTTGCAAAACTTGTGATTAAATATAGTGAAATAGGTTGTGCACAATTAAAAATTGAAACTGAACACACCTTTTACGCCACCCTACCTTAAGAACATTTTCATAATTTTAAGCAATTTCATTCATGATAAGTTCAAAATGTTCGAATAGTTTTCGCCACTGCTGTAAAGAAACAAGCGATTTAATGGTCAAACCAACATTTTCTCATATGATGTTCATACAATGATCAATTAACCTCCAGAGAATTTTATCTAGAAATATTTTTTGTCGATGTTAACAAAATAATGGTCAACTTCTGCCTAGGTGTCAACCAAACGGTCAATATTTAAGAAATTTGATGAATTGATCTTTTTTGCATTAACTCTGATAATGTTATTGATATTTTTGCTTCTAGCTGACGACTTTGTGAGTATTTTTGCTCTTGGCCGATGACTTTATGAATATTTTTATCCTTTTATTAATCCATGTCAATAAAAAATGACACGTGATATGCATAGTCATCATTTAATGGTCAAAATTAACATTGTTAGATCAAAGTCAATGATTTGATCACTTTTGCATCCACCTATGAAATGTTATGGACGTTTTTGCTCTTTTCCTTACTTTAAAATATTAGGTGCTCCTGAATGACTACTTTGTCAATATTTTTGCTCCTTTATCCTATATATAAACATACATATTAGATCATGGTAAGATACAAAAAATATAAAAAGAATAAACATCCATATGATATAATTTATTTTAGTTATTTTTATTTATTATCTTGCTTAAAAATATATCACAGCTCTGTCATATTTAAAATTAAAATTTAGAAAAATCAACCATTCTATCCCTACTTTTTTAACTTAATACAACTCAATCCTTATAATTTAATTTAGTTATAACTTAATCAATACACTTTAACTTAATATAATTCAATCTCTATAATTTTAGCAATTTGTAACATTAGTCACCAAGCTTTAATAATAAATTTTTTAAAAAAATGCAAGGTTGACATTTTGAATATATAAAATTATAAATAGATAACATTATAGCAATTGAGTTATAAGTTAAAATTTAGTGACCAAATTTTAATCAAGTCAAATTTATAAAGTTTAAGTTGGACTAACCACCAAATTAAAGTTCATGGACTAGTTTAAACCATCAGATTTGTTGGAAGAGAATTGCACTCCTTCCTTTTAAAAATATAAGTCATTTTTAAATTAGATATTCAAAAATATAAGATATTTTTAGTTTTTTTAATGTGTAGTTCATAATTTTTTTAAAGAAAATACCCTTAATAAATAAATCACTCAACTCTTCATCTTTAAGTGAGGCACTCTATTAAATAAAGGTAAATACATAAAGATGATATCAATTTAAAAAATTAATAAACTTATTAGAGATGTAATTAAGTTAAAAATGCCTCATTTTTTTCAAGGGATGTGATTGTATTGAAGCTATTTGGTTTGTAACTAAGGGATGTGATGATTTACATCCCTTTAAAGATATTATTGATTATTGATGATGTTAGCCTTTTGTATTATATGTTAAATGTCAATTTTAATACCTCTGATTAGGGCTGCATGAAGGACTGACTTAGTAGGATTTCAGCCAAATTCAAAGTCTGGTCCTTTTCATGAAAAGGTTTTAGTTAAGCAACTAATAGTCTGATCTAGTTCTAGCATAATCCAAAGTTGAATAGGACCAAATTAGTTTAGTAGGATTTGGATATTGGTTTCAGTCTTGCCCACCATCTCACCTTTTTTTCTTTTTTCATCTACAAGAGATAGCAATTTATTTTAACACAATAAAATTACTTATAGTCATAAAATTTATCATAACAATAATTATAAATTCACAACAATCTCCAATAACAATAAAAAAATATTATAGTTACAACATAAATTATTCAAATTAAATAACCTGTAACATCTCTAAAGTTCATTATACGAAGTTAACAACAAATTTCACTGATAAAAAGAGAAGACTGAGGTTAGTCAATGCTCAAATTTTACTCGATATTCATGACTTTACAAGTATCAAACAAAAAGATACTTATTATTGTTATTATAAATTAACTTATTGTAATAATGATTAATAAGTTAATTATAATTTTATTCAATAAAATTATAGAACCGAACCAAATGAAGTAGTCTAGATGCTCGATCTCTTATCTAGTCTAACTTGAAGAAAGAGTTTGGTCATTTTGATCCTGAAAGAACAATTTTTATCTAGACCGAACAGGACCATATTTGTCTTGGGTTAGACTGAATCACACTGGATTGAAGGATTTTTGTATGACCCTACCTTTGATCATCCCCCACCTTTTTCCCAAGAAGAGTGACTGATTAAGGAACTTCTCTTTTATGTAATTTCCTTTGACTTGTATGCTCTTTTGTATTAAAAAAGAAAAAAAATCATGTGAAGTAAAACTAGAACTAAGTCAAAATTATAAGACTAAATAATTATTTTTTTAATTTTAAGAGATATTATTTATCACCCCCCTTGGTTATATTTATAAAGCAAGGGAGAGAAATTTTTAATTCTATTTATAATTCATATTATTAAAATTTTGATGGAAAAAATATGCTATTAACAATATATTTAATAGGAATTAAATTGAGAATTTATTAAATTTTTTGATAGACTTAACAAATTTCAAGTTTTTTATTTTGAAGGAACATGTTGAAAAATGATTTATAAGAATGATGACTATTTCACAATTATATATATATATATATATATCTAACTTTTTTGATATTATATATTTGGGTTAAAGTATAATTTTATCTCTATATTTTTTTTAGAGGAGCATTGAGTACCGTATATTAATGAGTGAGACATTTTTTCCTAAATTATTTTTTGAGGAGCAAAAATCTCCCTTCATTTATAAGGAAAAAATGAACTTTAAACTCAAAATAAATATTAATTATTATTTTAGTTTAAACATAACTACTTTTTCCTAACAATAATTAAAATAGAACAATCAATTTTAACTTCATTGTGAAAAATTTTGATTTACTAAAATTTAAATATTATAAATATATATAACTATTTTAATTTAAACAATTATTACTTTTCTATTGGCAATTACAAAAATGAAACAAGAAATTATAACTTTTTTATAAATAAATAGTCACTAATATTTATTTTTCTGGTAAAATATGTTCTTATTTTTAAACTTTTTTTTGAAGAGTGCTGACACTTTGTAGGGATATTTTTTTTTATGAAGGAAGATTTTTACTCTTTAAACAAATATTTAAAAAAATAAAATGTTTTTTTTATTAGTATAATATGTTCAAAAATATATTTTAACTAAATATATTTCTTTTCTTTTTAATATAAAACCACGATAAAATCATGCAGAAATTAAAATCAAATGACGTCGAAAGTCATAAAATTTGTACAATCACTAGGCGAACTATTGAATAGATAAGTATTAAAATTTTATTGAAGTTTTATGTGTTATTACGTCAGCGCATTTATTAGTTTTTTTAAATATATTTCTTCATCCTAACCAATTTTGTAGACTTCAGGACATGCTGAGTCATTGACGCAGCAACCACCATCAACATGGTCCGCACTCGGCATCCAGTTCCCTAAAATCTCTGCTTCTCTCCGTCGTTCCGTCGCATCGGTTTCTCCTCTTTGAGTTGTTTTGCTGAAAAACAAATCATGGGTTTTCTTCACAAGCTCTGGGACGAAACTCTTGCCGGCCCCACACCCGACACCGGCCTCAGCAGACTCCGCAAGTACCATTCCTCTCGCCCAACCGTCTCTCCGATCATCACCATTCTCCGCCGCAGCTCCGATTTCCGAGGCTTCTCCTCCGATTCGGGCCTTTTGACCTGTATCACATATACCCGTTTCTGTTAATGTCTTTGTTAGTGACAACGTTTGAGTTCACGCCTTTGATGGGTTTGGGATTTTTGCATGCAGCGAAAACGCCAAGAGAGGATTTCGAGAAATTCTCGAGGGGAAAATCTCCGGTTCAGTCGCCGGTTGTGACTACGACTCCGACTGAGTTTTATTGGTTGGTCATCTTCGTGTAATGTTGAAATGACACTCATGTCCTTGTTCCTCTTTTTCTTAACTCTGCTCTATTATGTTGATCGTTACAGGGTAATGATAAGTGCTTTGGATCGTTGAGAGAGATAGATGGATAGAGGATGTGAAATATTTTGCTCTGAAGAATATTATTCAGCTGAGGCATCCTTTTCACGCGTCTATTTGTGTATAGGTAGATAGAGAGACACATACAAACATAAATATACAACATTCAGTTATCAATAAGATGGGTCAGATCAGATGCAGATTAGTACTTGCAGGAAAAGTCAGGGCTTAACGAGATTCTAAAAATTGAGAAGAGGAAGAAAGCAGACTTGCTGAATTTGACCACTTATTTTTCTTTAGTTTCTCTGTTTGTACACATGAATGTTTTTTTTTTTAGAACTTATTTTGCTTCTTCTTTTTTTTCCCATTCTGTACTGGGTTTTGCTTTTGTAAATACGAATGGATTACTTGTTTAATGATAGATATCATGAACTTCATAATGCAATTACTCTGTATTCCCAAATCACTCTTCCAACATTTTTCTTCAACGGTCCAAGCTCATCTCATTCAAGCTGTGAATCTAAACCCAAGGAAGTTCTGTAAAGAATTTCTATAGAATATCTTCACGTGAACATATGACCGTGTGCATTAATTTGATCTGTTAACATCAATATAACTTCGGAGTAAAATGACAATCCGTAGAGAACTAAAGCTAACATCTTTCTTGTTTGTGTAAAAAAAATTCTCAAGGGGGGCGGGGGGCAAAGCTGAGACCTAACATCTTTCTTGGCAGTAATATTTGTGATCTTGTTCAGGGAGCTTTTGCTTGACCTGAGTCTCCAGGTATAAATCAGACGCATCTAACTCTTGTTCTCAAATTAGACAAGCATGAGACTATCAAAGAATTAAGACCAATTTTCCTGTGCAATGTCAGTTATAAGAACATATTCAAAATCTTTATTGCTAGGATTAGAAAGAATATGCCTAAAATTGTGGGGGAATACCAAAGCAGTTTTATAGCAGGCAAACAAAGTTGTGATAATATTATTATAGCGCAGGAAGCCATTCGTTCCATGAGAACTAAGAAGACCAAGAATGGGTTTGTAGCAATTAAAGTAAATTTAGAGAAGGCTTATGATAGACTTACTTGATTATTCATTCGGCAATGTTTGGTATAAGTTGGTTTGGACAACAAAACAATTGATATTATCTGTGCTTGTGTTGAGACACCAACTATGCTAGTCTTGTGAAATGCGGAACCTCCCAACAATTTTAAGCCTTCAAGAGGAATCAGATAAAGCGATCCTATTTCTCCATATCTCTTCACACTTTGCATGGAGAAGTTGAGCCATATGATTCTTGATGGGATTCACACAGGTAACTGAAAACCAATTAGATTGTCAAAAAAAGGGCCTCCGATTTCACATTTATTCTTTACGAATGATCTAATTTTATTTGGAGAAGCAACCATCTCTCAAGTTGAGATAATGAATAACTATTTAGATAAGTTTTGTGAAGCTTCTAGGCAGAACGTAAATAAACTAAAAACAAAAATGTGTGTTTCAAGATTTATCCATTTCTTTAGAGCCAACGATTTAAGCCAAAAAATGAGAGTTAGTCTTACTGATGTGGGAAAATACTTGGGAGTCCTACTTTCACATACTCGAATCTCGAATAATTATTTTAAAGTCATTTTGGATAGAGTTAAAAACAAATTGGTAGGTTAGAAAGGTAAATTCTTAAATCTTGTGGGCAGAGCTACTTTATTTAAAGTGGTGCTCTTAGTTATCCTTGGTTACCACATGCAAAGTGTTCTCATACCTAAAAAATTCTACGTGAAGTTGAGAAAGCTAATTGTTCCTTTTCATGGGGTGATAGAGATGAAGATAAAAAACTCCATCTCGTGTCATGGAATGAGGTGAAAAGCGAGAGGAATAGAGGAGGATTGGTGATAAGAGTATATTTTATAATTATAAATAGGTATATATTTTAGTTTATATTGGATTATATTTATTAAGATTTCATATCTATTCAACTAATATTTAATATTTTTCTCTCATCACTTAATTATAAGACAAAAAAATTTTAATATAAAATTTATTCATATTTTTTTTATATCTTGCAGAAAAATAATATATTAGATAAAAAAAGAAAATAAAAAAAAAGGAAAGAAAAGAATATATAAACACACACACATATATTGAAGAAGCATGATGCAAGATATATATCAAATCACCAAAGATGCATCAAAATTAATATTTGTGTGTGGGAATCAAGGCGCAGGTGATAGATATGTTTGAAGATAATGGTTATATATATATATATATATATATATTAGAGTCCCACATCGACTAAGAATGAAAAAAAAAACTTTCACTTTAACTATAAATACTTCCCAAAAAGCATCCAATCACTTATTTGAGTATTTTAAGAATTCTCTATGAGATATTTGAAGCCTGTAAAAACATTTTGAAGGTTGAAAATGAAATTGTTGATGAGTTCTACAAATTATAATTATTTCTTTCCTACTCATTAATTTTCTCTATGATTTTTTTATGATTGAAAATTTTAGAACAGTGTTATTTGATTTTGTTATCTGTTTTTAAATTACCCAATTAGAATAGGGATGTAGCCTAATTGGAGTGCTAGTTTTTTATTTTTTTATTTTGACTTTTTACATTTGTATTTATGAATATTTTTGCTTTTTTTAATTATATTTATTTCTCTTGTTCTTCATGTTAATTTTATGATTAGCCACCATTTAATCAAATCTATAAGTGATCTTGATGGATTGGAAGGTAAAGAGAGAACATAAATCTAGATAAATGAATATAAATAATTAGGTTAGGGATATATAGTTGTAAAAATTTATGATGATTTAAACTATAACTTTATAGTTTAATTAGTTATTTGGGTATCGTGGGAGTGAATTCAATTCTAATTAAAAAAAGATTAATAATTTAAAAAAATATTAAGACAATTTAGTAATAGTTGTTACAATAATTCGATCATAGTCAACTCAAAAGGTAGAAACTAACAATCTATAGGATAAATCTTAAACCACAATATTTCAAGTGATTGTGTTTTCATCATTATTATTTCCTTGATTTGTTTTTATTATATATATTTTCATCTAATTAGCCATTTTACCTATTTTTCTTGAACTATTAATTATTTAAATTAGTAAAAGCGTAACTTTTCTGAAAGTTCCAACACCTGAAATACTTCGAATAATTTATTACTGTGATCTTATATACTTACTAGAGTGATCAATTGGGCTTTAAAGACTTGAGATGTTAGAACGAAGCTTTCATTATGAAATTGTGTTGGAAAATTGTTACTTCTCCTAATACTTATGGGTTAAAGTTCTTCGTTCTAAATATAAATGTGAGAATGATATTTTTTCCCAAATTAAGCATAGACAAGTGGCTTTGACTGTTTGGAGAAGTATAATTCAAGTCTAGGATACTTTTGTGTCTGGTTTGGGGGAGAAGACTATGTCAAGGCGTCAAACTAAATTTTACTTAAAATACTTGTCTAGTGTTGGAATTCCTCTCTTTCAAATTGTTGCTTTTGCCTTTTGAATTTGGAAGAAAAGGTTGCTAATTTTTTTACTACTAATGGAGAATGGGATAGAACTCGATTTCTCTACTTGTTTGAGCCTAACATTGTTAAACTTATTACTAGTACCTTTTGCCATGGAGAGATGAGTGGTGAGATAAGTGGAGATGATAAAAATATATATGTGTATGTATATATATATATATATGGAAACCATTTACTGATGGTTTCTTTTCTGTCAAATCCGCATATCATTTTCTTTTCGTAGGTACACATGATCTTCAAGATGGCTTGTGGACAAAAATTTGGAAGATTAATGTGCCGGAGAAGATGAAGATGTTCCTTTAGCTATTGGCAAAAGACAAAATTCTTACGAAGGAACTTAGAGCTTGAAGGTATTTCTCTGATAATAGCATCGCCTTTATGGGTGTGAAGCAAATGAAGACGCTATGCATGTTATAAGAGATTGTCAATTTATAAGATATCTTTGGCACCAATTATTCAAACTTGAGTATTGTAATCTATTTGATGGCTTGATAGGTGTTGATTAGACTAGTTAGAATCTTAATAATAAAATTGGGGGCCCAAATACTATACTTGCTGAGAAATTTGGAATCTCAAAAACAAAAATATTTTCAATAACAAAGATAAATTTCTAATATTTTGATGCTACTAAAATTTTGACTTAAGATGTGGTAGACAAGCATCTCTTGGAGAGGATAAACATAAATGAAGCAAGACGATAAATTCCAAATCAAAATAATGATGATGCTGCGGAGTGGCTATACCTGTCAACTGATGGTTCAGTTTTACAGAATAGGATGAGCTGTTGTGGGGGAGCAGCAACCACGGTGGAAGGAGAATGGATTTTTGGTTTTTATAGTAAACTTCCTTACTACCCACCTGTCATTGCAAAAATTTATAATTTAATTTAAAGGTTTGAATATTTGTTGGGAGAAGAGATTTATAAAAATCAAAATTTACATTGACTGTGTTGAGGTCATTAACCTTATTACAAGGAAGGTTGCCTAACCGTACCCATTTAGGGATATTATAATTTCAACTTTTGAATCTCTAAGTAGAGATTGGAATGCATCTATTATTTTAGTTTCTAAGGATATCACTTTTTATTGCTGGTCTTCTTGCTAAGAAAGATCATAGCTAAAGTTTTATTTGTGAAATCTTTGATCATCCTCCAATTTTTATTACTCTTTGAAATGGAGGATGATAAAAGGTAATTTTGAGGATTAGGGGTCTCTAATGTGCCTTTCTCTAATGTTCCTTGTAATGCCCCAATGTCCTAATTTTATTTTTTATTTTTTTAGATCATTAATTTTTACATAAAATAAAAGACATTCGAATATCTTGATATCTCAAAATAGTGAATATTTGTATTTTTTATGATTTTTCAAAAATAAAAAAGTGTATTTGTGATATTTTTCTTTAAAAAATCATAAAAAATATAATTTTTACCATTTTGAAGTATCAAGATATTTAAATATCTCTTATTTTATATATAAGCCAATAATTTAAAAAAAACGAAAGATGAAATTGGGATGTTGGAAAATTATAAAAGATATTAGAGAAGAGCACGTTAGAGAGTCCTATCCCTAATTTTGTCTCTGTCTCTTTGTTTAGATATTCAGTTTTTCATTTAAAAAAAAAAAATCTGATAGGAACGAAGAATGATTCTTCAATCTATGACGGAATCAGTATGTCTGGTTTCAGGATTGAGCCTTCACCTTCTCAGTCAGATCTGCAGCATCTTGAACGGTGGAGATGTTCTCAGCTCCTCCTCCTCCCATGGAAATCCCAAACCTCTCTTCCAAAGCCAGCATAATTTCAACCTGCGTTGAGCACCAGGACAAGTGAGAAAAAGGACTTCGCATTACGTAGGAAATATACAACTGCAAGAGTGTGATTTGACTGAAGATGCCTGACAATGTCAAGAGAATCAGTACCCAGATCCGCAAATATAATCTTGAAAGTCACAATGCTTTCGTCAACAGAAAGTTGCTTTGCAATGGTGCTTTGGACAATTTGCAGAGTTTCTGGTTGAGCCTGCACCTTGGTAAATAAAACCCAGTAAAAGGCTACTATAATTTGCTTCGACGAGACTTATGTTTATATGCATATACGAACAATGGCCATTTTGATTGATTCGGTTTATCTTTATCCAGAATGTTTAAATGATCAGGAAGACTTACAGTGGGGCAAGAGATTTTAGTCGCAAAATCGCCAGCAAGAGGTAATGCTGTGGTTGCCGCCATCTGCAACTGAACCTCGTTCACGAGTCTTAGCCCTCCAAACACGGAACTTCCCTGCACATGAAAGCAAAATATAAGCAGCAATCAATGAGTTCCCACTTCCCACCTTAAGATCTATTATTAGCACGGTGAACTTTAGTTTATAATTCACAATAAAGTATCTTCCAATTTAATCATTGTAACACTTATAATGTTATCCTCAATCATTTGGTTGATTTAACAGTATTCCGTTACAGAAGTAGAAAGGCTATTAACTGGACGATAGGTGGTGGAAGTGACGCCAGAGTTGAAGGAGAGGGAAGCCAAGGAAGGAGAAAAGATAGAAAGAGACCATGGTTTGTCAGAGAAATGATGCAGAAGGAGAAGAAAAAGAATTGCAAGATGGGTGTTTGATGGTTATTAAAATGTACTCCCTCCACGTCCGTCTCAAATTATAAAAATTTTTTAAACAAAATTTCATATAAATAAACTCTACTAAATATACTTATTAACTTTATATTTTCAAAACAAAAATAAAAACTGTTAAAATATTTATAATTTAATATATTAAAAAAAATGAACAAAAATTAATTATTAAGAAAGAAATAATAATATTAAAATTAAAATATTTAATAAAACTTTAATACATTCAAAGTGCTTTATATTTTGGATGATTTTTTTTTAAAAGTGTTTATAATTTAAAATAAAGGGATAATAATTAACATCTTTAAACTTAAAAAATATGAGAATGTGACTTTTATTTTGCCTTTCACTTGAATTAATGACTATAGAAGAGTGTGTCTAAGAACAACAATTTGGTGCAATTAAGGAAGACAATATTAAGAACAATTTAATTACTATATTTCTGTCTTATATTTAAGATTAAATATGATTTTAAAACTTTACTTCATAATTAAGACAGAAAAAATAAATTGAAATGTTCTCATGTCTCCCTCCCATCTAGCTTGGATTAATTCTCCTGTGCTGATTGCTGAAGAATGAACAATAAAGTTAGAATTATTAATTCAGAAAGGAAAAAAATAAAAATAGAATGGGGATGATCACAGACTCAGACTGTGGCTGATAGAAGTGGAGGAAAATGAGGAAGACGTGAGTCGTGACGCCCCAAAATACTGCGCGTTCCCGGAAACACCAAAAGGAAAAGAGGGGGAAAAAGCTGAAGCTGTGGGCTGAAAGAGGACGGGGCCACTCGCATCTCTACGTAACCGGCCACCGGTCATCACCCTCTGCCTCTTCGACACGTGTCCCCCTTGTCCTCCCCCCTTCTCGATTTTCCCATCTCTCCCTGCGTCACCGCTGAACCGACAACTCACGCATCCCCCTTCCCTCTTTTGTCCCTCCCCTCCCGTTCTCCTTCCTCTCTTGTCCCCTCCCCTCCCTATTTACCTCTTTGCCCCTCTTCTTATACCCTTTCATTTCAAATTTGAGAATTGTTGTTTATTTTTTTTAAAGGATGATAGAAAAATCTTAAAAAATTAATTAATTTAAATTATATTTTAAATATTAAATATTAAAATTTTTTAATTCAATCTTTTAATTTTATAATTTTAAAATAATAAATTTAAATTTATAATTTAAATTTTAATATAAAAATAATTTTTTATTATTCAATTACATTAAAACTTAAAAAATAAATTATAAATTTATTATTTGAAATTGAAAAGTTTGAGTTATAAATTTTTAAAATTTAACATTTTAATACCCTTTTATCGTTCTCTTTTTTTATATAAGAAGGCAAGTACAATGGGAATAAAAGGAAACTAAATATTTAGCATCATGTTTAGTGTTTATTTTATTTTAAAAAATAATTTTTAAAAATACAAAATATTATCAATGAGGTTGATAAAATATTAACGTTTTTGTATTAAAAAAATTAAAATTGTTAGTTACAAAGAAGAACAGCAGATTGATAGGGCGAAATAGCATAAAGCGATGGATGAGAATGGGGGTAAACTGGGAATATGAACGGAGGCTGCCGTAGTAGGTAGCATCGGTAATTCGGACACAAATATGGGCGTTTATCGTCAACGTCTTAAAACGCACGATAATAACGCAGAAGGTCCCCCTACCAAGCCGGCAAAAATCAATCTCATTGCCGCAGACGGAGTTTTCGGCGCCATCCAATTGCATCCCTCCACGTGTACCGTAGTGTTATGCCCTCTCGACGGACGCCGTCAAATCAAACCCCCGCCCCTCCACCTGCCGTCAGTTCAACGATTTCTGAAATTATAATAATCAGACCCAAAGAAATAAGCGTCCGCATACCGCCGGTCATGCCAAAACTTTATGAAACCCTAATTTGGTTCTCTCGCTCTCTCTCTCCCCTTCTCTCTTTATCTGTTTCGGTGCACTTTGGCAAATCGGCGGTGGAACATTATGGAAGCTGACGACAAGATCCAGTCGCCTCATTCGCCGGCCAGTGAATCTCCTGGTTCGCCGCAATCCAACGGTCGGATCACGGTCACGGTGGCTGCACCGGCGCCGTCGCCGCCCCAAAACAGTTTGGCACTGGCGCTTCCTGTTCAGCACCAGCAGCCGAAGGGTAATGGTGGTGGTGGTGGAGGGAGGGAGGATTGCTGGAGTGAAGGAGCGACGGCGGTGTTGATCGACGCGTGGGGCGACAGATACTTGGAACTGAGCAGAGGGAATCTGAAGCAGAAGCACTGGAAGGAGGTTGCAGATATCGTGAGTAGCAGGGAGGACTACCGGAAAACCCCCAAGACTGATATTCAGTGCAAGAATCGGATCGACACGGTGAAGAAGAAGTACAAGTTGGAGAAGTCCAAGATCGCAGCCGGTGGGGGCCTAGTAAATGGCCGTTCTACGAGAGATTGGACCAGTTGATCGGTCCGACTGCGAAAATTTCTGGTTCTGCCGGTGGCAGTGCTGCCGGAGCTAATACGGCGAACAGTCTGTCAACTCAGAAAGTTCCACTGGGAATTCCGGTAGGAATTCGTGCTGTGAGTCAGAATCCATATCAGGCTCATCAACGACTGCAGAAGCACCAGCTTCGGATGAAGACACCAAGCCAGAAGATACAGTTACGGAAGCGTGCTCCAGTTAACTCAGATTCGTCGCCGTCTGAGAGAGAATCGTCACCGGTTTCAAGTGATAGTTTTCCACCGGGCACATATGAGACGAAGAGACCTAGAATGCCAAGAGTTATCAATTCTGATGCTGTACCTGTGGAAACGAAAAATAAAGGTTGGGGAAGTGCTATTAGGGAATTGACGCAGGCGATACTGAAATTCGGGGAAGCTTATGAAAAAGCAGAGAGCTCGAAGATTCAACAGGTTGTGGAAATGGAGAAGCAGAGGATGAAATTTGCCAAGGAGATGGAATTGCAGAGAATGCAGTTTTTCATGAAGACCCAGCTGGAGTTATCGCAGCTGAAGCGCGGGAAGAGAGGAGGAGGAAACGCTAGCAACATCAACAGTAACATTAACAATCATAGTGACAGTGATAACCTGGTTAGATTGGATTAGACTGTTCTTTGGAACGCTCGTATTGTAGTTTTAAGTGTATCTGTAAATTTATCCGTTAACCGTATCTGTAAATTTATCCCTTAAAAAGACGAGGGAGCGAATTATTGGTACTATTTTAAATTCGATATTGGACGATCGAGTTACGCAATCGAAGATCTCAGAGCTGAATGCCTGGGTTTGCTTTGAATTCAGCGACCATCTCTCATTTGTGTATGATTTTAAAGTGGTTATTTTATTTTATTTATAACTTCATTTGCCCCCCGTTTTGTTTATGATTTTTTCCCTTAATTTTTGCTGCATGCATACTAGTGTGATTTGTGAATACGATTGCGGAAATGTTTACTGGATTCTGTGTGCTCGTTTCTTTCTGGGTTTAGCTCAGTCGGAATTGGATTTGTTGGATCAGGTCTATATCATCTAATTTCATTGCCAAGAATTTGGATTTCTGTAATGCTGCAAGCGCTTGAACTTTGGTGCACTCTTGTTTCTGAGCCGGGTTTATAGGCTTTGATCTATGGTGCGTGGCGTTGGCATTATAGCGCCAAGTAGGAAGGATTTCTTATGGGCATCTGGGTTATAAATTTATAATTGGTCTACTTAAATTTCAACTTGATTGAAAGTGTAAATTTCTAGAATACTCGAATTGGATATTGTCTATTAAATTACCTTTTCATCTATTGAGTGTCGAAACTGTTTTCGTTTTCTTCTCTTCAATTTTCATGGTGTCTGGGCAGAACCTACAATCTGACTTTGGGATTTCTTGGGTGGGCTTTGATGATTTTGGTTGCCAATAAATGAAAAATGATGATGAACGATGTCTCTGGTCTTGTGAAAATGTCACAGAAACGATCGCACTTCACTAAAGGCCATGAAGTTTGACAGGCCTCATGATTATGCTGTATTCCAATTGTCACCAAAGTGTTCAAGGTTTCAACAACCTTGGGTTTTCAATTGGTTTTGACTTGTAATTTTTATAATTTCTCGTTATCTATCTCTTTTTAATAGGCAAATGTGGACTCTTTGTCTCAAGTGGTGGAGACGCTGAGAAACTCGCATCAGGAATTCAGGATTGGTAGGTGATTTACAGCTCGTTAAAGGGTTGCAGAAGAGCAGGTTGCACAAGCGGTCCAATCAATCAAGCTAGAGATTGTTGAGACATAAAGATGCCGACACTTGGTTTACAAAAAATAACTTGAAAGGTCGAAACAAGGAAATGGAAGAAATTGCTTCTTTGTTGAGTTTTCTGCCTTCGTATGTATGCAGCGAACTTTCTGATTTTGTCTGACTTGAACAGCGTTTGCCCTTTGGTGCTTCTAGACTTGTGCGGTTTTTTAGAACATCAGAGGTTTTGGAAATGGTCATAACCTTTGATTCAGAGATGTTCCAGATGGAAGCAGCAGGAAGAATATATTCTCAGGTAGGAATAAAAGCCATCGATCAACAGGAGTTGCTAGTGTGACTTAGCCAGAGGGTGGAGTGGGGAGTGAGATTGAAATTTGTGATCATTGTCGAGAGAAGTAAAGGCCTGAAGGGGTTAGGCTTGAACAGAAAATGTAGATGCATTAATGAATATTGACTAATCCTTCTTACATGGCATATTGAAAGGAACCTGTATGTATCTGGAGGGAATACTATTAGGTATGCAGAAAAAAATGCAAGAGGAAGGTAGTATAAGTCAAATGAAGGATGTCAAAAGTATTGAATGTCATTAGGATTATTTCCACACGATTACATCTCTCATTTTGATGGAAATGGAAAGTGGGGAAGAAAGAAAAGGAAATATATACGAGAGAATGACATAAAGGTCTTAAAATAATTAATTAATTTAAGTTAGGTTTTAAATGTTAAATTTTAAAAATTTATAATTCAATCTCTCAATTTTACAATTCTACTATGATGAATTGCAACTTGTATTTTAAATTTTTAGTAGGAAAAATAGTTTTTTTATTTTTCAACCATGTTAAAATTTATAAAATAAGTTGCAAATTTATCATAATGTAGTTACAAAATTGAAAAATTGAGTTGTAAATTTTTAAAGTTTGGCACTTAAAACTTAACTTGAATTAATTATTTCTTTTGAAACCTTTTTATCATTCTCCTAGTATATATATATGTATATATTTATTTAATTTCTTTTTTCGGAGGGGGTGGATTATCATGCTGAGGCTGATTTTGTTTTGTGTCCGTGGCTCCTCTTGTTGGTTTTCTGTCTATTTTTTTAACCCCCTTGTGCAGGAAGGTACCTAGGGCTTGGCCTTATCTTTTGCTCAAGCGTTAGCTGCTGGTTTTAATAAAAAACAAACTCTGATCTTATAATGCCTGTCTTTAGATTCTGATCCTTTATTCGGTTATTTCAATTTCAGTGAGGACAGGGAGGCTCTATGCTTGAATAGTGATTGATCAATTATTGTTTCACTTGAGAACAGGTGCTTGTCACGGGAAAAACTTTCCACCTTCGACTCAGTTGCTCTCTCTGTTTTTTCCCCTCATTGCTTCTGTTTTCTGTTTTTCCCCTGGCTTATTGCTATTAATCTGAGTTCTGGATAAGCAATTGCTTTTTTGACCAGGGTTACACTATACGGTAGATTGTCTACGTTGCCTCTATTTGTACATGTCAATATGCTTGCTACTTAAGGAATGCTTGGAGTGAGAAGAATGAAAAGAAATGAAGATTTGATTTAGATGCTAAGGTCTTTCTTTATATTCACAGAAAGTTGGTACGAGGATTTGTTTGCTCCTCCAGCAAGAACTCTATTCCATAGAAATTGCCTTTTAATGAAACACCCTCACAAGAGAAGGTCGACTCCTAGACTTTATCTCCCTTTTATTTAAATTTAAATCAAATAACCTTATCTTTCTCTAATTTTCCATTCTCATCAATCCAAACATCTCAATGCTATTGTTGTATATAGTTGGTTGAATCACGATGCTAAGGGATGAAATGATGGCACAGCAAGCTTGTTCATGAAACTCCTATAATTTTTAACCTTAGATGTGTGATAAATAAATACATAGTTATACTCTCTTTGAGGTAGTGTTGAAAATCATTTATGATGGGCAAGAAAATACATAATTCCCACTAGTATTCCTAATCTTAATCCATTCAGATACATTATGGATTTCCAGTCTTCCGATCATGAGATTATTTGAAGAAAGTTTGTGTCTAGAGGATGGGCCCAATCTCGAGCAAATGTACCTTGAGAACACGCGAGTCATTGCCTGCATCAAATCCAGTAGCTCCGGAGATTGTATTTGACTGACTCTATCCACAAGGTGTCTTTGGGAAGGTTGGTTCTGCACATTCAAGAACCTGGGACCTAAGGTGTCTTTGAGGAATACATAATAATAATCAGTAAAAAGTGAAAATGTTGGGTTTTTGACTTTTTTCGTGCGATAGAAAATGCCGTTGTTGAGGTCTGGCTGAAAAAAAAAAATTATGGGTTTGAAGTCAAAAGAATGAAAAGCTTGAATTATTGAAAAAGTACTGGTAAAAATGTTTATGAAGTTTTTCTCTAGGTCAGACATGGTGCAAAAGCACCGTTAACGTTTATTTAATGAGTGCGGCCATGTTAAATCCATCTGAAGGGCTAAACTCATGTTATATTTGCACAAAATACTGGCCACATGTCGCCACCTATCTTGTTAAACAAATTTGACTATTTATATCGAGGACTCATGTAGGTTGTCTTCTTCCCTATTAATTCGACCCATAAATGAGTCTTCTTCCCCGTTAAATTCAACCCTTAAATGATACACCAACCAAAGCCATCCTTCATTGTCTCTGCACTACTGTCAAATAACATTAAAATTAATAAAAATTAAATTTTATAATAAAATGTTAACTTAGATTATCCTTTTAAGAGTTAATAAATTAATTATTTAAATTATAATTATGAAAAGATAAGTAGTGGGGGGTTTTTTATGATGAAATTAATTTAAAAAAATTAAATTAAGTTCAACTGAAAAAATTATCAAGTATAAACAGTGCAATCAATCATAATACAATTGCCTAAATTTAATCTTCCTTATCCACAAAATAAATTGAATTTATTTAACTTTATTATTTTAGTTTTATTGTATATTTTTGAAATTATCATTCAAGAATTTAATAAGAAACTCAGTTATAGATTAATTAAAATTTCCTTTAACTTAGAACATAACAACTGTTCTAAGTTAGTCATACCAGAAATAAAGCATGAGTAATCATTTAAACTAGGCCAAATTATTCTTATATTACTATATCGATCGATTATAGTAAGTAAAACTTTAGATAAAATATATAACATAAAAATCATACAATAAAATTACTCTAATCAACAATAACAATTAAAGCATAAAATTTAGATGTAGAGAGAAGAAGAGTAAATTAAAATAAAGTTAACATAAAATATTCCCTAATTAAAATTTATTATCATAATTTGTGATTGATCACATTAAGAAAATTAACTTTTCGTAAAACTAAAAATCAAATAGCACTCTAGATGAGAAGCCATTAAGAATTGTTGAAAAGAAGACCAAGAACAACTGCCCCTCGTGTGCAAGCCTCTGCCGTTCATAGAGTAAGGAATAAGGGCTAAGTTTAGAGGGCCTGTTTAAATAAGGGTTCAGGCTTTAAAAATTAAATTTTTTTTAAAGCAATCAGGCTTGAAAGCCTGACCCTGATAAGCCCTGTAGAAAAGGGTTTAGGCCTGGGTGGCCCTTCAAGCCCTATTATATTATTATTAATTTTTTTTATGGAACATGCGTTTGAAGCCAAGAAGGACCTGCTCATCTGAACCCCTGATCCTACACAAATTACATTATTATTAATTTTAATTTATTCTAAAATTAATTTAATATAATTTAATAAATATCAATGTACAACATAAAATTTCTAATATTTTTAATTTTTTTTAGAATAGGGCCTACGGGCCTAGACCTAAACCCTGCAAATAAGTGTCGGGCCTTAGAAAAAGAGTGAAAAATGAGAAACCGAACTTAAGAGCTCACGCTTTTATGGGCCGGGCCCATAAAGGTCGAGCCCGCTCGTTTCCCAACTCTAACCGTTCACTCCTTCAATTTTGGAAGTTTTCCCTCCCCTTTTCGCGTCTTTAACTCTTTTTATATAAAAATTAATAATTTAATAAAATAATAAAACTACTCTAAATAACTCTAATTAAAAACTATACTAAATGACCCTAAAAAATATCAACAAGGTTTTAAAAATTTGATTCTTAACTTGATCTTTAAGTATACTCATATTCTTCTATCCAAAACAATTTTCATTGATATCTTTCAAATTAAATCCAGAAAATTTGCACAAATAAAATAAAATTAAATAACAAATTTGCAAAAATATCAAAGATATCATTTATATTTTAAAATCAAAGATTTAGATAGTTAAAGTCCAAAAATTAAAGATTGGCTAATAAAATTAAATAATATATAATTAAATTCAATTAGCCTCAAACAAATATTTAAAAGTCTAAATTAAAAGGAGAAAAATATATAAAACTATCATTTATCAGTCTTCATTTAGTACCAGCATGGTGTCGTCTTCATCATTAACCATGGGAAGTAGTAGGAGGAGGGCAGCGATCATTAGACAAGGTTGCCATAGGGGAGAATATGAAACTTCAACAAGGTATTGCCATTATGGCTTGGTGGCTCCTAGATGGATGGCATGGACTGAATGTAACCTAAGTAGAACATTCTACAGTTCCCAAAGGTATTACCAAGTACACATGTTTGAAATTAATTCATCCTCCCTCCCTTTAATCTAGTCAGTGGATTGAGTATATTGATGAGTTGAGGCTTAACTTGATAGGGTAGTGGTTGTAGGTTCATCACCTGGCACGATAGTGACTTAAGGGAGAGGAAGGTTGTTATAAAGGAGTTGTTTGACGATATAGACAAATTTTATGATGAGAATGCATTGCTTAAGAGAAAAAATAATGGTCAAAGGTTCTATGAAGAAATCATTGTCATGCATGCATATTTGAAGAAGTTAAAGGGAACATTTTTGAAGAATGAAATTGAACTTTGAAATTGTGAAATGAGGTTTAAAATTGTAATGATAGCATTATTGCTATCTTAGGTTTGTTTCTTTTTAATGTACAATAGGGGTTAGGATATTGCAAATTGTAATAGTTGTTATGATCATTGATCATGTTGTAATTTTGTCATGTACTTGGGTTCAAAATTGAAAATTTCATTTTCCCTTATTCTAAATTTGAAGTTTGATACCCTAAAAATCTATTTAATCAAAATTTAAAGTTAAAATTTAGTTAGCACAATCAAACAAGGAAGTTGAACAAATAGATATTGTCTGCAAACAAGAGTGGACAATAGCATACATATACCTTGTTCATACAAAGCAAGTTTCAAAAGAATCAAGGAATTTGATCCCATCACGGGTGATACAAAATACATGATCTAAATAAATAACATTTGTCAACCCATCATGGGTGTTACAAAATCATAACATTTAACTTAGGGCAATACTAAATGTTCACCCTCCTTGACTTGGCCTTGTCTTTCCAATTCTTTATTGCTTTGTTAATAGTTGAGAGGTTGTCACACTTGGTTGTCCATTCTACTTCAGTCCCGGGAGCTTGAGTTGTAGCCGTGATGTTTGTGTAGCAGAAGTTCCCTCACCATTAAATGGGATTCTCCTTAACCTAATTGCACTAACAGGAATAATTATGCCTAGATGTTCTCATTTTTTTCTCATTAAGTATAAGGAAAATGAGTCTTAAGGTCAGCATAATGTGTGTTATATGAAATATCCACCTTAACTAAACACAATTAACAATTTAAATTTATGGTAGACAAGAGATTAACTCTCTAGTTACCAAGTTGAAATGCTCTAATTTTCAAATTATAATTTCTAAACATAAGGATCCTAAGTTTTCATAAGTTAAAATGAGTTAAAACCATTCATAAACTCTTTAATTAGAGTAAAAAACAAGTTATAAATGCATGTGGTATCTTTAAGGAGTGAAAAAAATTGAAAACAGTTGAAAACATCTTGTTTGCAAGAAAAACACAGCAATACGCTGCAGTTTGTGCAAATTATGCTGTGACAGGTTAATCTCTATGCCACATGTTGCGGCTCAAACTCCAATGCATCGCTGCGTGTTGCATGTTTTTAACAACAGATTCTACTATCATTTGATAACAGAATCAGCAATTTTTAATGTGCCCTATTTGTAACATCCTAATTTTTTAATCTTGTAACTAGTTGCTAATTAGGAGTGAATTAGTAATGAGTAAATGATTAGAAATTTGGATGATTACTTAATGATTTAAGTCTTTGGAATGTTGAATAGACAAATATGGGTGGAATAACCAAGTTTTGGGACGAAGTGTGTGAGTGTGATGAGGATTTTTCTCATTGTGCCATGTGTCGTGGCCCAAGCTGCCCGTGCTGCGGTGCATGGCACAAAAAATGACCAGATAAGTACAAGAATAGCTCGTGAATTTAAAAAGAAAGGGAATAGAAACACGAGCAGAGAGGAGAAAAGAGAGAAGGGATAAGCTAGGGCAACAATTCTTAGGTTCTTCAAAGATATTTTTGACTGATTGCCTATCGGGTGAGTCTCGTACAGCCCTTACCTTCAATTCTACTATAATTTCTCTTAATAGAAGTTATAGAGAAATTGAATTGGGAAGATTTAATGGGTTAATTTCTTATTTTATAATAATAAAAATATTCTTGGGAGTTAAGTTAAGCTTTGTGACTGGTTTGGAATTGAACAATAGAGCTTTAATGCTGTAGACTTAATTTCGGCCCTAAATCAAAGGAATTAAGGGTAGAAATGGAGTAGAAGTGGAATGAGATTGATAGAAGTCATATAAAGTGGTAATTGAGGGATAATGAACCTAGAATGGCTAAGTAGAAAAGAATGGATGGCTAAATATAGCCTTAATTAATAATTAGTTAGTTTTAGTCAATTGAATCAATTGACTAATTGTGCCAAATGTGTGTATACGCATATTCCACATATAGAGTGAGAAGAAAACTTGGTAAAGATGAGTTAGCGATTGTGAAAGTTCATAGGTAACCTTTCTTGTGACAGAAAAGTTGAGGTAATCGAATAATTTTCTCTATTCTATTATCTATTGTAACTATTTGAAAGTATGAATATTAATATATGTAAATGTTTTATAATAAGCATGTTTGTTAAATGACTATTAATTATGAAAATGATTTCTAAAGAATTGAATTTATGAATTGTATGTTTTGAGAATATATATATATGCGTATATATATACACATATACACGTGTGGTTTTAAATGTACGTGAGAATATAGTTTATTCAAAAGTATAATCATAGGGGTGGGAGTTCTCTTGGAGGAAGAAGTAGTAAAAGATCATATGGCATATTCTCTTTAATGCCCGAGGGGGTGGGATGTTTGAAAATTGTATCTCCTTAATACCTATTGAGGTGCGATATTGAAGATTATCTCTTAAGTACCTATTAAGATATGGTGTTAGAGATTTTGATTTTTTAGTATTGATGTGATGTGGTGTTAGAATAAATGACACCCTATTATGTTTGATGGGGAAAACCATAGTCTAGAAATGAAATAAAATATTTTTAGCTGGGGGATTCTACCACTGAAAGTGAGCTCAAGGCTAATGAATGTGTGCGTTGGTCTAAAGAGAGCCTCTAGCTTTAAGTTAGGTGATATAGAGGTTCAGATGGTAGTGATCATGCTGTATGCTATATCAATAGTGAATTATTGTGAAATGACTTTTGAAAGTGGTGATTAGTGGTGAAATAACATGTTACTATGATTTGAGGTAATATTTAAGTTATATTACCTATGTTCAAATGTATATTGCATAATACTTACTTATGCTTGCGTGAGATAACCAGTAGTAGAGAGTTATTTTATTACTGAGATTATTATCTCACCCTATGGTTATATTTTTACGGGTCATAGGAGTAAGCCAAGCAAAAGGAGAGACTCAAGACCAGCATAGTTGTTCTACTATTGTGAAATTCTTGAGTTTGTGTAATGAACACTCCTCTTATGTATAATTGTATATGGAAAATGTTATAGGGCGTGCATGCATATTTAAATTTGTGAATTGTTGTGATTGTAAAGATTTATAGTGATTCTTTTATAAATCTTAGCTTGTATATGGTAATATGTGATGAAATGGGCAATGTGACCTAAGATTTGATTGTAAACATGTTGTGAATATGAAAAAAATGTGAATTTGTAATGAAATTATGGAAATATGGCTAAACTAGTGTGTTTGGTATAATGTTGTAAAATGTAAAAATATGTTGTTGAACAGCTAAATTTTGATTTGTGGGTATGTATGATATAAAATATTGTCAATCAAGTGTGATAGGTCCTTTTAGACTTGGTTCAAGGCCTAAAATGGTCTAATGAGACAATAAGAGTGATTTAAGTGCTTGGATGAGCAAATTTTTTAGAAAAAGTAACTTTTTACACCCAGGCATCTAAATTTTAATTGAACTATTGGATCATGTTTAAACTTGTCTCATTAGTTAGCTTATAAAATAAGCTTCATGTAAAAACTTGAATCATTCCAATTAGTCCTTACATGTGGAAACGGCGCATGCTGGAATTACACCTTGTGAATTATCATATGACAATAGCAAAAACTGTCATGTGCGTCATGGCGCAATGCACATCACATCGCGGTGCATGGTACAAAGAAGGTCAGCTTATAGGTTTGTACCACATGCTACGGCATATGTGGTGCATGCCATGGCATATGTGGTGCACATTGATTAGCTCAATAGTACCAATGTTACCCATTTCTTCGCTTTATAGGAGAGGTTGTGGGATTGAACTTAAGCAGGTATGCGATATGCCATGCCCCTTACAATTCAATCATTGGGAAGGCATTGCAATGGCTGTACTACCAGTGTACCTTATCTTGAATAAATTGGGCTCGAAAGTGTTCTACTCTTCACTCCACTAAGGACAGCTGGGGGTAAACTCTGAGAAGAGGGAGGGCGAATAGTGATGCATAGTCAATGAATCTCAAGAGATGTTAATAAAGCTGCTAATATGCTTGCCAAGATGGCACTATCTTGTGTTATTAGTTTTCATCCTTTATTCTCCCCTCCCCTTAGTTTAAATGTAATTTTGGTACAGGACATTAGTATCATTGTTTAGTCTTTGTTTCCCTTTTCTTAAAAAATTAAACATGTTAGAACTTAGTCACTAATACTGGACACTAGATGTTTCCTCATGGAATTCTAATTCCAAACCTAATTGCCCATCTAGTCTTCCTTTGAATTGGTTGCCTTTTCCTTATAGCTTAGCTTGGCTGTTGTTCTTAAGTCATCTGACTCTCAATGGGTTGACTTCCATGTCATACCTTTTGGTTTGATTAGGCCAAATAAGTCTGAAGATGGCACATTGCTTATTAGACCTTTTTAAAATGCAATTATAGTAGAAAGAATTATAAACTATTTAACTATTTAATAATGAACGTTAAATCAGAATAATAAGTTAGAAATGTATCTCCTTGCATTTAGATTTATTGTGACCCCTTTTTTTTTTTTTGCAAGCACTACATATGATACCTACTCCTTTCTTGCTCATTTTTTTAGCTTGTCAGGATTGTCAAACGTGTAGATATGTATGGACTTCCTTATCTTTACTCCTTCATTCTTGACTTGCTTTTTCTTTGGCCTTTGAGAAAATTTAGCAACTGGTGGGGGTAACATTCGTAAATAATTCTTTGTGTCCTAGAAATGTTTACCCCTAATTGGCTGAAATTTTTCCCTATGGCTCTTAATGTATGCATCATTGTGGTAGTAAGATGAAATTTAGGTTATAGGGTTGATCTTTGCATGGTAATGTGCACAAATGCCATGTTGGCATGGGATTCTTGTCAAATCCCATGCCTGACAAGTGTACATCTTCATTGTGATATACATAATGTGTTTATCATAGCCTTTAGTGACCTTATAATCTTTATCTCCATTAAACACAACCTTACACTCGATAATTAAGTCTCTATTTAGATCAAACAAGTCCATACATTTAGGGCTGTAATCACTCTATCATTTACTCACTTTAGATTCATTGTTAGCCTATTTTTGCATCATTTCCACCCTTATACCATCAAACATTCTTATAACAAGGAGGTACCTATATTCATCTATGTATGCATTTAAACTCTCACTAAAATTAATATTAACCACATAAAACTTATTTCTATTAGAAAAGTATGCTCTTATTTATACTTGAGTATGATAACTTAGAGTTGCTCAGCTACTTGTTTACTTAGATTTCCTATAGCCTTTAAGTTGTCTTTAAACATTTGATCAAGCATACTCCACGCATGGGCAAAGAAATTCTTCTTCAACTCATTCCCCTTCCATATTTTGCTCCATTTTGCATATATATGTTGAGCACATAACTTGTGCTTAGCCTCTAGTAGCACATCTTGCATAGCATTGGTCAATCTCCAAAAAAATGAAAGAGTATTAGCATTTAAATGTTAAAAGTAAGCACATAACAAGGGATACGATGTTTACCTTTTGCATATTTGACATGATGATCAAATTAGACCTATTAGCACATTTTAGAGGCCTCTGCAGCCATCGAATGAACCATGTCTAATTTGTGTCATTTTCTTTTTGACAAACAAAAAGCTAAGGGGTGTAAAAAGACATCAATATCTAATCCCACTCTTGTAAGGAGAATACCTTGAGCTTTTCTATTTAGAAATGTCTTATTTACCTCAATAAATAGTCTACATCCTTGTTTCGATCCAACTTGTTATATAACCAACAAAACTAAATTACATTTCATAGGATATACAACTAAAAAAAACTCATGTGAGATTCCATATCTGAATACTTACCTTTAAAGAGATGAAGCACATGAACATCCTCTTAAAAACTCTTCTTCTAGCTTATGCCTCATTGCTCACCTCTACACTAACATTAAACCTAGGATTTGATGTCTTCAATTCATGGCAGTATCTTTCTAACTTCCCAAACTTGTCTACATAACTCCCCTCCATCTCTTTCAGTATTTTTCTCTTTGCTTGCTTACACTTATGGATGGTGACATGGACCTTCAAATCTTGCTCCACTTGTCTTTTCCATTTCACTGAGCTTATACTGAGGGTACATTTGAATTTTCTCCCTGAAGTGTTCAGCTAACCAAAATTGATAAGCTTGTGAGTTCTTATAAACCCTAGCAATTTATGCTCAATACACAATGTCTTAATCTTTATCCCTAAATTGGACCTATCGTCGAAAGCATACATAACAAATGGATAGCCCTCTTGACATCTTAGTTGCACCTTAGTTGGTTCACTCCTAATTACTCTGAACTTGACACCCATTTTAATTGCATAGTTATCTACAGCCTTTTTAAGTTCCCTTTTCTCAACAAATGTCATGCCCAGTATTAAAAAGGCCATGTCTTCTCCCTTATCAGGCCTTCTCACTTCCTCCAAAGGCCTATAATCATTTTCAAGGCCCAAATAGTCTTCCCTATTATCACTCTTAGTGCCAACAAATAGTTCATTATCATAAAACTCAAAATCTAATTTTTTTTTCGGTATCATCTAACATAGAGTCTCCCCTATAACTCTCATCTTTACTATCAAACTCTTCATCCATATCAGACTCATGCTCATCATCCTCATTGGACTCAAAGCATTCCTAACATTTATCTATTTCTTCAACAACCCTTTCAACTTCTTCAAGTATGTCTTCAATGTCATCTAAATCCTCTATATCATCAAATTTGTCTATACCGTCAATTACATCTTACTGATGCTCTTAGTTAGCATCTGACACACCCTCCTCATTTTTTATTTATGTATACTATAAGGTCGCCCTTGCTAATACAATTCTCAACCAAACATATTGCTATTAATCATTGGAATTAATCCAAGAAGATTATCCAATCATGGTTAACCATTTAAAAGTATTTCAAAATCAAAAGGTATTTCTTTTGACAATTGGGACCTCAAGTTTAAGCTTTATAGAATAAATCAAATATGCATAAATAAATCCCAAGTTTAAGTCAAAATTAAAGTATAAATAAGTACGAAAGCATGAAATATTATTTGATAGTCAAAAAAACTCAAAACTAATTGGAAAATATCAAGTGGAAGTGAAAACAAAGGAACATGATGCGACACATGCACATGCGTCTTGGCTTGCTCCTCTTTATGTCTCATGCCGCAATGCATTGCACAAAATTATAACAGTAAAGAGCTGCCATTTGACAACATAAAGGGACAACTTCTAAGATGCTTCATTTTTTCATCTGACATTCGATTGAGATGATATATAGGTCCATAGAAAATTCTTTTCATAACTTAACTAATGACATGTGTTCCACATCTAGCCATAAGTAAGTTGGAAAGAGGAAAATAGATGATTAAATATAAAATAAATAGGTGCGAGCTCCATCACTGCTCAGAGCTACACTTCTTTTATTGCCTTTGATATGATTCAGATATTTTGCGCAGAAGTCTTTTGTATTGCTGGAAGAGAAATTGAGGGAGTGTATAAAATAAAAGGGTATATATAAGATTCATGTTTTAAACAAGCGATTAAAAATTCAAATCCTAAATATATATATATATATATATTTAGTTGAGAGAAATTTACCGATCGTGTACAGCGGAGAGACAATTTCTAATACTAATGCAACCCACTTCTTGTGCTTAAAAAAAGGGATAATATCAATGAATAACCTTAGAAATGATTTAATATTCAATTAAAATTTTTAATAAGTAAACATTAACAATTAACAAGTAAAATTTAAGTTTTAATAAATATTCGACCTGTCTAAATTTTTGTCAAATATCAAATTATTTCAGAGATTTTTTATCGATATTCTCTTTTAAGAAAAGAGTGTATATAAAATTTATTTCATTTAGTTATTCACATGATCCCTTCGTTCAATATTTAAGATATTTGTTTAAAGTATCATGTTAAAAAAATTAACGGAAGTTATGGCATGAAATTGATTTTTATGTTTGATCATGACGAAATTAGAAATGAAATTTGATTGACGGCAAACCAAATAAGGCCGAATGAACTGATCGAAGATGATTCAATTTAACCGCCACCACAAGAAGCCAACATAATTCAGATGAAAACATACGTAAAAACATAGCCCGATAGTAATACTTCAGTCAGCTTTAGAAAATGCCGCTGACAACCCCATAACGGCATCGGAAAATAAGAAAAGTCCATAACTGTAAATCCACTTCTTCCATTCACACACTCGCTGTCCTTCAACCCTGTTAGCATTTATAGTGATTAACATTAAACAAATTGCTAATGCAATAGTAATTTAGTGTCTGAAATCTGAATCACTGCTCTCTTTCTCTCTCTGCCTCCCAATGTAGAGGGAGAGAAATTAGAAAGTGATTTGAAGGAGTTAAGCGAAAGCCATCTTGTCATTGTTGGGTTCTCGTGGCACTAAAAAAATTGATAAAAGAGCACATTCCGTGGAGACAAAAGAAGTAAAAGAAGGGATATAAAAAGACGAGGGGGCGAATTGTTGCTACTATTTTAAACTCGATGTCGGAGGATCGGATTACGTAATCGACGATCTCGGAGCTTGATTCTTGGGTTTGCATTGAATTCGGCGATCGTTCCTCATTTCTACTTGCAGTTTTTTTAATGTCATTGTTAGCAGGGTTTTTCCCTTTTTCCTTTTTTAAATTTTTGCTGCATGCATACTTGTTTGAGAACGTTTACGGAAATGTGTGCTTAAAGCTCTGTTTGCTCGTAAGTCTCTAGGTTCAGCTCAGTTCGAGGTGGATTTTTGGGTTTTAAGGGTGTTTGCTGGATATAAATTCATTCGCTTAGTTTTGTTAGATCAGATCTATTTTATCTAATTTCATTGTGGTGAAATTAGATTTCTGTATTGCTGCAAGAGCTTGAACTTTTGTTCACTTTTGTTTTTGAGCTGAGTTTGTAGGCTTTGACCTATGGGGAGTCTGTTGGCATTATAGAAGGTAGGATTTGTCTTATGGGCATCTTATAAATAATTAGTCTATTTAAATTTCATCTTGATTGAAAAATTAGATGTCTATCAAAAGCCAATTGGATATAACCTACCGAATTACCTTTTCATCTATTGAAACTGTTTTCGTTTTCCTCTCTTTAATGTTCATAGTCTTTGCGCAGAACCTACAATCTGACTTTGGGACTTCTCGAGTGGACCTTGATGATTTTGGTTGTCAACAATTGAAAATGATGGTGAAGAATGCATCGGGTTTTGTGAAAAGGCCAGAGAAGTGATAGTGATCACTTCAGTAAATGGAGATGAAGTCTGACATGCCTCTTGATTATGCTGTATTCCAGTTGTCTCCAAAGCGTTCAAGGTGTCAACAACCTTCCTTTGGTTTTCAAACAGTTTTGACTTGTAATATTAATTTTCGTAATTGCTCTTTTCTTATCTCTCTCGCTTTCATTGGCAGACATGAACTCTTTGTTTCAAGTAATGGAAACACTGAGAAACTAGCATCAGGCTTGGTGAAGTCATTTACAACTCATTTAAAAGTTGCTGAAGAGCAAATTGCACTAGCAGTCCAGTCAATCAGGCTAGAGATTGAGAGACATAAAAATGCTGAGACGTCGTTCACAAAAGCAACGCTTGAAAGGTCAAAACAAGGAAATGGAAGAAATTGCTTCTTCGTTGAGTTTTCTGCCTTTGTATGTATGCAGCGAACTTTCTGGTTCTTTCTGACCTGAACAGCCTTTGCCTTTTGGTGCTTCTAGATTTATCCGGTTTGTTAGTAAACCAGAGGTTTTGGAAATGGCCTTAACCTTTGATGCAGAGATGTCCCAGTTAGAAGCAGCACGGAGAATATATTCTCAGGTAATAATAAAAGCTATTGATCAATCATGGAAGCTTAGTTTAAAGAAATTGAAGAAATTAATCATTTTATTTGCTTATTTGTTCTTCCTGGGTTATTTCAGGGGCCAGGATATCAGCGCTTGGGTGCAGATGGTATGTGTACTATTTAATTTAAGTGGACTAGAGATATTTAAAATCTTCCATGCTCTTTTGGCTGTGGAAGTTGTTCTATTATTTCATGGCCACTATGGTTCTGTCTTATCAATGTGTGTTATTCTCTTTTAGTATTTTTTATTTTCTACTACTGTTCATCATACAACTTGCGTGAGTTGCTGAGGTAAATTGGCCAGAGAGTGGGGGTGGAGAGTGAGATTGCAAATTGTGATCGTTGTCAAGAGAAGTGAAGGCCTGAAGGGGTTAGTCTTGAACAAAAAATGTGTATGCATTCTTGAATCTTGATTAATCCTTCGTATATAGCATGTTGAGGGGAACCTGTATAAGTTGCAAAAATGCATAAACACAGATAGATATGCCAAAAATAAAGCGAAAGGAAGGTAATATAAGTTGCAATAATGACATGATAAATATAGAATGTCAATTATACCTCTGATTTTGATGAGCTCCCTTAAAATTATGTCACCTTATGCATGTGATTAATAAGGAGTTTTAGTCAACTACGCATTCGCTGTTAAAATGATGAAGACTGAGCTGTTAAGTTTTGAATTTATAGATTCTGTGGAAGAAGAAGGATATCGGCATTCTTATTTCTTTTCCTCTTACAACCTGACTAAAACAATGTTACTGATACCTTAGTGCTTTGAGCCCTTAGATTTTATTGGGTGCTGTATGTGTGTGATGTTTGTTGAACTATTATGTTACATATTGACCTTGAGGAGGTGGTTTGACACAAATTATGGCTCTACAGAGCCTTTGAAAGTCTTTTATCGAAATTCTTTTAAATTTATGGCAAAAATAAAAGACTTTCTTTTAATTGAGTGGCCTCACGTGACTGAAATTGATATACTGACCTTAGTTTGGTCAATTTGCCTCAGGTGAGGATGGAACAGGAACTACTGCAGCAGCAGCAGCAGATGCAACCAAGTATTTTTTTTCCTTTGTCTTTTCTGTTTTCTGGGTCTATTACAACTTACAAGTTCCCTCATCATATATTCTCTTCAGTGGTGGGGCCGCTATATTGCCAATTGAGAAACAAATTTTCGCTTAAAAATTTAATGTGAGTCTTGCTTCCCCTCCCGCTTTCATTGAGTCATCTGGGCATAGAACTCTGTCTGGGCCTCCAGGATACTGTCTGGGCCTCCAGGATGGAGTGGAACAGAGAGCTTTAATGTTGACTGAGTGAACTGTCAGAGCTAAGGTGAAAGGAATGACCTATTGATTTTGATCGGTTTGATACATGTTCATACAGATAATGAGTTCAATGATTGGATTCAATAAGAGGCAAATTCATTAGAGGCTGTGAGAGTTCATTTCAACCTTCCATTTGTAACTCACAAGAATTTATATAATGGTGTATTTCAGTTTTCAGTTTGTACAATTTGGAGCGTCTGTTTAATTTCAAATGAATGGCCATGTTAGACTCTCACTACCTCTCATTGAATCTGCCTATTATTGAATCCAAACTCACGAGTTAGTTATAGGATGTGGAGATTTTATTTTATTGGATTGCTAGTAAAAATTTCCAATTCCAAACATTTAGGATCCACTTCCCAGCTTCTAAGCAGGTGGAGCTGCTAGTAAAGTGATGCCTATATGAGAAATTTGATGGAAATGGGAAAAAGTAAGGGGGGAAAAAAGAAAAGGAGGTAATATGGGGGAGGAGAAGAAATTATTATGCTAAGGCTGAGTTGGTTTTTTGTCTATTCCTTCTTTTGTTGATTTTTTTTATCTAATTTTTCCCTCTTTACCCCTTATGAAGGAAGGAACTTCTTAGGGCAATGTTCGACTTTCCACAGTTAGGCAAGACTTGACCTCAGCATGTGCTCGAGCTGGTTTTAATCCTGATTCTATCTCTGAACTACAGCAGTTTGCAGATAAATTTGGTACTCGTCGCTTGTAGTGAGAACTCTGAAATCTTATTTTAAGATTTTAATGCTTTCAGATTTCGAACACATTTGCCCTGGAAATAACCAAATACAAACGATAGCACATTTGAATATGGTTTTGAGAGAAAATTATGCCTGTATGATGTTTAGTATAATCAGTTTGGAGTAATGTTTATTATAATCAGTGCTTTACTCTGCATTTTGAACCATACTTCAGCTGGTAGTGGTAATTGCCTAATCACTGTTCTTGGTCCTCGATTTTCTCATCGTTATTTCAATATGTCCTAGTCTTTTTTGATGGTTTTGACTTCTTGGGTCCATGTAGCTGTTCAATTTTTTACAGAATGCACAATTTTTATGGAAAATGATTATGCTATTTTTTGTTGCACAGTGTTTACTGGCTTATTTGTTGAAGAAGAAACTGTTTACTGAACTACTGATTGCATACAGGTTCCAGGCTTCTTTATCTTATTCATGAAAAGCTGACTGCTGAAATTACTCAAAATTAGGAAGCTACTCAGTCAAGTATACAAACCTGCCTTATCTTTTCTTTTCTTTCTTTGTTTTTTAAAGAAAGATGTCTGTTTTGAATGAATGAATAAGTGTTAAAATAGAAAGAGACATAAATGGAAAACCCTGACAATGTTGACCAAAGAAATTCTGATGATACGGGAAAATTTTCCACAGTTCCCTTTATATTGATCAACAACAAAGTCTCTTCCTGTGATGCCTGTCTTAAGCTTCTCATCCTTTACTTTATGATTTCAATATTAGCGAGGGCAGGGGCAATGCGTGGATAGTGATTCATGAAGACCTTTATCCAAAGGAAAAATTTTCCACTTTCAATTCTGTTTTTTTAATTTTTTTTAAATATTTTTTTTTTTTGTTCTTCCTCAAGCTTAATGATAATGATATGATCTGAGTTATGGTTTGGTTGTGGCTTCTATCGTTTCCTCCTTTCTTTGTTCGTTGGGTCGCCTATAGTAGGTTGTCTTCCTTGCCTATGTGAAAGTCAATATGCTTGTTATTTGAGGTAGGTCTGCACCTTGGCCCAAAAAAAAAAAAAGTGGTATGTCTGCACAACCGATGCGTTAGTTCGGCCATTGGGTTATCTGCAGGTTCGGCCGGGTTTGGCCCAACCTGAAATTGCTTTTAAAAAATATGGAAATAATTTTTTAATAAAAATAATTAAAATTAAAATTATTTAAAAGAATTAGAAGAAATGAAGATTTTATTGAGATATAAATTACACACACACACATATATGACTTATTTAGATTTCAGTTTGGTATAATTGATTATGAAAACAATTATTATATTATAGCTTAATCTGTTTGGATACTGAAATTATTTTAGCCGTACAAATTATTATAAAAGATATTGGTTTTTAAAATTAAATTATTGATAAAGTTATTTAATATTGTTAAATTTGTTAAATTTTATTTAAGAAGTAAAATATATTATTTAACGATAAAATTAAATATATAAGCAACCTTTTAGAGTTTATTTCAAAATGTGATTCTCGTTCAATAATAAATTATCAAATTATTTTACTGTTTAATAATTTTTTTAAAAATTAATTATTTTGGCTCAAATAATCGATTGTTATGCTATCCAAACGGGTTGATACACACACACACCCATTGAACCCTGCCTACAGTTTTATTGTTATCGCAGAACTTTGTGAGTTTGTGTAATTTTTTTAATGTTCTTCTTAGCCGCCCAATTTTGCATGGGATTATGCTGGTTAAGGAATTGTTTTTACCAAACCCCCCTCCAAAAAAAAAACATTTTTCTCATTTCAGGCGTTTATAATTTTGTTTTTGGGCAATCCGAACGCTGATAACTTCAAGTTTATAAAAGTGCACAAGTTTGATTCTTCATGTGATGCATGATAAAAGGCTAGAACTTCACAATATCATTATAAATATAATGAATGAAATGCAAGTGTCTCATGTATTGCATTGCACACTTCACAAAATGAGTCGTAATATCATATTGTGATTTCTTATTGCTTTATTTTTTTTTCATACTATAACTATCTATCTGAATATTGAGTATTGTTAGGTTTAAATAGAAGTAATTATTTTTAAAAGTATTTTTTCACTTGTACGGATTTGAATATGAAATCTCGGCTATGTCTCCTTCCATTAAAATAAATCGGTGATGTGTTGATTTTTTAAAGAAAAGAAACGAGAAGACCAGTCAATGGTTTGATTAAAAAAAATCAGAAAATGAAAAAGAAAATACGGAAGGAATAGTGGCAGTTAGAAGGTTCTCATCTCCTGTCAACTCTTTGTCAAGATTTATCTGTGTTAGTATGACTTTATTAACTTATTAATCATGGCCCATGAAAGTATTACTTCATTAATTTTCTGCAGGAATTGTAATTTATTTTTCTGTCCCGCAATCTGAACTGCGCATTTAAGAAACAAACGTTCTAAATATTATTTTTCTATTAAAGGGTGTGTTAAAAAAGTATGTTCCTCTTGTTATTTGTAAATTGTATTTTCATCATCTTTTTTTTTTTTATAAATAATTTTCATTTTTTTGTGTGCAGTGAAGCTTGCACTAATTTTTGTCACTGTACCAAAGAAGGCCGGATCTTACCGCCACTTGGGAGCCAGGTGGCGTTGACAGGGAGCTCCGATCATCTGTTGGTTCGGATATGTCCATTGACGACCCCACCGAACCTCAATCCGGGTCCTACAAATGTCATAGAGAGGCCCAACACCATGAGCACTCCACGTGGCAGCAGCCAAAGCAATTCGCCACTTTCGCTTCGCAGTGCAGTAACGTTTCCGAGAAAGACGAACAAGCCAACAAGGTTGAGGAGAAGAAGACAGACGAAGCGCCGATTGAATCATCATCGTTGTCTTCTTCGATTCCGACGACTCAGCCGGCGCGTCGCCTCAGCGTGCAGGACCGATTTAACCCCTTCGAGAACAAGCAGAAGGAGAATTCTTCCTCCAGTGGCAGTGGCGGTAAACCCATTGTCAGCAAATCCCTGGAGTTCCGGCGGCTTTTGCCTGATGCTTCTGTGGGCTCCACCGTTCTGGCAGCCGAGAAGTCCGTATTGCAGAGATGGAGTGGTGCCAGTGAGATGAGCATTGATGTGACTGGTGAAAGGAAGGATACAGAGAGCTCCTTGTGTACGCCATCTTCCGGTTCCTCTGTTTCGCGGGCCAAGTCTAATGCAGCGGCTTCTGTTGCGTCTGGAGGTAAGGAGCATAAAAACATTAGAGGGTGTTCATCCAATACTGACCTTGAGAGCGGCCCGCGTAAGTTTGTTGATATTGGGTTGAAAGATCATGCCGATTCCCATGCCCTTGCTGGCGTTCTTGTATCCAAAGAGGAAGCTAGTTCCAATGCGACTTTTGCGGGCAGAGCAGAGCGGGTTGTGAAAATTGATCAAAGGTCATCTCAGGAAACAACTGAAGTTTCTGCTTTTGGTGAAGAGAGGACAGGTGGATATAAAGATCGAGTGGATTCTGAGGCAAAATCGAATGGCTTTCTGATCCTGCTGAAGTTGTTGGTGCCAAGTACCTGGTTGCTTCTCAGATACCTGCCGGTGATGTCACCACCCCAGCGGAGGATATTACATCTGATGTCATAGTTTCGGGTAGAAGGGATGATCGTGTGATGAGGAAATGTACCGTTACTCAATCACATTCGAGGGGTTCGTACAGTCATGCTCGATCTTGCTCTGGACAGTTTGAAGGTAGTTTTGGACTAAAATTTAAGGAAGGTCCTTCTAGTCAGGTTGAGGTGGATCAAGCTGGAGAATACGAGGAAGTGATGATGAACTCTTCATTCTCTAGCAAGCAGCAAGTTAAGGCTGAGGATTCTGATATTGTAAAAAGGAGAAACCAAAAACCACATTCTAGTGGTTATGAACGCATTAGTAAGTCTGGAATTAAGAGGGATGACACTCAAGTTACTTGCGAAAACAGCAAGTTCAATCTTCCCAGTAAAGAACTTTTAGAGAGCCAAGGAAGTTTCCATGTGGCCTCAATTCGACCCACAGAGCAATTTCAGAGACCAAGGCAGTCCAAAGGAAATCGGGCTTTGAATGATGAGCTGAAAATGAAAGCAGATGAGCTTGAAAAGCTTTTTGCTGAGCACCAACAACGGGTTCCTGGAGACCAGTATGGTTCTGCACGGAGAATTGAGCCTACTGACACACGACAGTCTGTTAACGCGAAGGATAGAGGACCTGGAGCATTGGAATCAACTCCTAAACTGCCTTTCATAAATGCTATGCTTGAACCGTCTGGAAGTTGTAGTAATGTTGTAAATTTTGGTGGTAAAGCACCAGTGAACATGGTCGAAAACCACGATTATGGTGATGCTATAAGGCTAAATTTCTTAGATCTTAATTTTGGTGATAATTCCAGAGGAAAATTTTATGGAAGGTACATGCAGAAGAGGGATGCCAAACTGAGGGAAGAATGGAGTTCTAAAAGATTAGAGAAGGAAGCTAAAATGAAGGCCATGCAGGATAATCTCGATCGGAGTAGAGCTGAGATGAAGGCCAAGTTTATTAGGTCTATAGACAGAGAAGTTTCTGTATCAGCTGCTCAACGGCGTACTGAGAAACTTAGATCTTTCAATTTGAGTAAAAAGAAGGAGCAGGTATTCCTTACCTTTTCTGATGGTTTGTGGAGCAATAATTAAAAAAAGAAAGTTTTTCGGTATTTTAAACAGAGACACCAATTTTGGTTCTGATTTAAGGTTACCCTATTTTTACAGCAGCCAGTTCAACCCCTTCGGAATGAAGAGGATGAAGATATTTCTGAACTTTCTGAAGAAAAAATTTATGGACCGTATAGACTTTTTAGTGAATCACCTTTTGAGGATTGTGCTTCGAGGCAAAACGGAAAAATTTTGCCTTACAGAAATGTTTGTACATCCACAGCTCACTCAGCTACAGTATCTAAAGTTTCCAATTCTTCTGGAAGGCGAAGAGACAATCATCTTGCTCAGTCTGTTCCAAACTTCTCTGATTTGAAAAAAGAAACCACGAGGCCTTCTTCTGGAGTCAATAAAATAGCAAACCGCTCTCAGGTGAGAAACTATGCCCATAGTAGGAGCACCAATGAAGAGTGTCAGGTATCAAGGAAGAGAAGAAAAAGCAGTTCTGTTCTTTACAGAAAAGTTCAGCTGGTCCTGCACAGTTGAAGGATTTTTCCTCTTTTAACTCAGATGGAATTGTTCTGGAGCCCCTGAAATTTGATAGGGTGCAGACTGATCTTGGCCCTTATGATCATTCACCCAGGTCTTTCCTTAAAAAGGGTAATAACACATGCCCTGGTGTTGGAACTAATGCTGTGATGATGAAAGCTTCATTAGCATTCAAGACCCAGAATACTGGAGAACTTGATGAGCCCGTGCTTGAGGGGGAAGATTCAGTGGACATGGCCAGAGAGGAAGATGATGAAACTGAAACCATGGTTGTTGAAGATTGTGCTCATACAAGTAATGGAATGGTAAGACTGAACCTGGAATCTGCGAAATCTGGCAATTCTGGATCTGAGATTGGCGATTCTACAAGATCACTTGCTCAAGTAGATCCCATTACAGCAGCTGAAATGCCTACTGCTATACCTTCTGCCTTCAACAATATAGGATCACTGCAGGACTCACCAGTTGAAAGTCCTATCTCATGGAATTCGCACTCACGTCATTCTTTTGCTTACTCACATGAACCTTCTGATGTTGATGTTTCTGTGGGTTCTCCAATTGGAAGTCCTTCATCGTGGAATTCTAGCTCAATTATCTCAGGTGAGAATGATACTGCTCGGATGAGGAGAAAATGGGAAAGTGCTCAGGGACCTATTCTTGTTGGTAATTCATCTTATATTCAATCCCGAAATGATGTCACAAATGGGTTCAAACGACTATTAAAGTTTGGGAGGAAAATCCTGGGCCAGAGAGTTTGGTTGATTGGGTCTCTGCCACAACTTCTGAAGGCGACGATTACACAGAAGATGTCCAAGAGCCTGCTAGCGGGTTATCAGAAGACCTGAGAAAATCAAGAACGGGATTCTCTCACGGCCATCCTTCAAAAGACAGTTTCAATGAAAACGAGCTGTTCAGTGAAAAGGGTAAGTCATGCTTTCTCAAATTTTATTGTTACTGTAGAACATGCTTGCTTCATAGAGATTAAATTTTGATCCATATTTCATTTTTCTACATAAATGTTACAAAAGGACATATTTGCTTCATATTTTATATTTCAAAAAATAATAATCATATGAGTTTCATAATGTACTGGTAACTTCCGTTGAAATCTTTCTACTGGGGAGTGGATGTTTTTCTAACTCTTTACGTCAGTTGTTGCACGTTCAGATAAAGGAATCTTTATTTTACATGGATAAATGTGTGAGTGAAGAGGGAACAATCTGATGTGGCATTTATAGTCTCTAGTAATGTAAAGGAATTAAAATCTGACTGCTCTCAAGCTCATTTTCATATGTGGCGCTTTCCTTGATGATATATGACTGAAGAGGGTTTGAATGTGAAGAATAAAGACCATCTTACTTTTGTGTCATATTTGTTATGCATTGGTATAAAGAATTTCTGTTGTTAACCAATTCAAATGTAAAATGCTATATATGATCAATATCCTACCTTTTTATGTGTGGTTCTGTTCTAAAGTCTGTTAGTTTCATTTTCATTATTTCGTAAATCAAATATGGAAATAAGATTGTATTGCTTTTGGCTAGATTTTTTTGCACTTGTATTCATGCAAATCAATTCAATTTTCTTTTTTCTTTTTCCTTTTCTTTTTTTGATTGAATGAAAGTATTTGCTTTAAGCTATCTAGTTGACAACCTTGTTTCTCAATTCTTGCAGTCCAATCCATGCAAAGTTCTACTACCCTCCTCCTCCTGCTCATTTTAAACTGAGAGATGATTATATATCAGGAAGTTCATTAAAAGGTGATGCATGGTATAACCTAATCTTTTTCTTGGTCACTACTGTCATCCATTTTTCGCATCTTTTTGAGTGTTTGGCTGATGAAGTCATTGTTTTATCATCCTGTGACGACCGCACAATGTATTTCTTCTTGTTGGTGATTCATACGCGAGGAAAAGTTGCGTGAATTTGTATTGTTGTTCCCTATCTTGCTTGAAACTTTAAGATGGTACAGGCAGTCGCTGGTCATTGTCAGTTGTATGTCGTATAGAGTATTAATTTAATGAAGGGAAAATAGATGTCGTATTGCCATGTTATCTTTAATTTCACAATATATGCCTTCATTGGCAATACGTTTTGTGAATCCAAGAGTGAATTCCAAAGTTCACATGGCAGTTCACTGTTATCTGCGAAATTTTAAGGTGTCAATATCTCGTCAAATGTCATTGTCTGTTTTGTGTTGCGTATGCCGCTTTGTCATGTTATCGTTAATGATCATTGGTATTTTTTGCGACGCCAGAGTAACATAGATTTCAATTTCTGCAGCTCCCCGATCATTTTTCTCTTTCTCATCTTTTCGAAGCAAGGGAAGTGACACTAAGCCAAGATGAAAAGTCACAGTGGGCCAGCCAGCCAAGTAATTTGGATTATCTCCAGTGATAGGGTGTAGAAGACGCTATTGAATATGTGATACGAAGATTGGAGGTATCTATATGATGAGTTCATGTATATTCTCTCGAATTCACTAGTTTTTCCATGAGATTTAGTTAGTGGCTTATAGTTATGTTATTCTGCATGTTATTTTCAATGAAGAGTCGCCTATTGGCGCAGTGTCATTGAAATTGTGGCAGTGCAAAGGCATTCTTAATTTCTCATACCATTTTTACAGTTTGCCAGTTCTGTCTTCTATGCGATGTACATAAGTTGAATTCTTGTTCGAATGATAGGATCAACATGATCAGAGCTAAGAAGAGTATGTATTAGCTTGCAAAAATTCGTTCCCTCATTCTGTGTCACCCACAAAGAAAGAGTGTGCAGAACTATTGGCCTCATCCAATCCTTTACGGCGCTTGTTGTGACTATTCATTGGTGAGGGAAGCCCCATGCTCGAACAGTCTGTGCTCCCATGCTTTTTTGGTGGAATCCGTTTGGATGATACAAGTTAATTATAATTAAACATGTAAATGTATTGGATAGAAATTTCATATCTTTTTCCCTCATTGGTGGAATCTCCCTGAATTTTATAGAGAGAATAATAGTTAGGTTCCAGAATTCAAAATATTGAATTAATAATAGTTAAGTTTTCAACAACATTTTTTGCAAAATAATTATAAATATTAATTCAAATAATTGTAAATAAAATTTTTTGTTTCAATATAAGGTTACGTTTGATATTTAAATACTTATTTACAATTAAAACTTTTGATTTGTAACCATCTGGATTGATATTTTTAACTAATTTTTTTAAAAAATTTGTTGAGAACTTAACCGTTATTAAATTAGAGTTTTGAGTCTTAATTGTCATTTTTATTTTATATATTATATTGATGATTTTGTTACATGTGAACTTTTTCTTATACAAGATCAGTCGGTAGTAATGACTAATTTTCTTATTGTGGAGTTTTCCATAAAAGGACAAACAGCTGGTCACGAAATGTACATTGTATAAAATTGTTTGACATGTTTATATCTATTTATTATTAGAATTGAGTTGTCAAGTCTATGTAAGTGATCTTACTATTTAGTTACTCTCTATTCTTGGTATGTGATTGTTGAAGTAACTATCCGTTATGCTTCTAATTAAATTATTATGACTTCCTTGGATATCCACATTGATTAACTCCAAATATTATCAATTTTATATATATATATATATATATAGTCTAATCTCACTGAAATTTTTATTTTTAATATATGCCACTTTTTCAATTTAGTACTTAATAGAATTATTTTCTTACTGCAATCCTTCACATGTAGATTTTTTTTTAATTTGGTCTGTTACGCATAAAACATTTTATAATTAGGAGTAATCACAATTATTAATTTCATTTATTATTGATTGGTATAAAAAATATCTATGAGTTATAATAATTTTATTTACGAGAGATCAAATCGAACAATATATATTTGCGTGGAACTAATTAGAAAGATCGTATTATTTTATTGGAGATTTAAATTAAGAAACAATTAAATCCTGAGATATTAAATTGATAAGGCAACTTTTTTAAGAAAATAAATTTTAAAAAAAAAATCTCCACTTTTCAGATACTAAAAAGGGGAATTACAAGGGAAATTTATGCACATCTCTCATCTCTCACCTGGCTCTAGAAATGGGCGATATGGGGGCAAAAGAATTAACAAGGAACAATGTCATCATTTGTTTATATACATTCAGAAGCCGCTCTTCGATGCACACAAACCTCTTACCGTTCGATCTCTCCTAGGAATGAGATTATGCTTTCCAATGAACAATGAAGATAGACGCTTTGTCCCCTTATAATTTCTCGGATCAAATAAGCAGATGCCCACCCCTTTCTTTAATAATATAAGATCCCATTCCCATTGTCGCCATTCTCACCTGCAACTTTCAACCTAAATCCACCATCAAAACATATCATCCCTTTGTAATAAGCACGAATGGTGTACTTAAACTTAAATTTCTTTATTTTATTCCGTGATTGTTGTTGGAGAAAAGTCCCTTGATCCTTAATGGGGAAACAAAAAGTCAGTTGAATCAAAATTTTGAGACGGTAAGACACTTTTTTTTTTTTTTTACTTGAGGCCTTATGTTAATTTAGAGGTTTATAATCTATGAGTAATAAAATAAACGTTTTATGAGTTATTTTTTCTAAAGATGTTTGTGTATTTATGATGTAAAACGGGAAAAGGGAGAGGGGAATGAGATAAAGAGAAAGGAGGAGGAAGAGAGAGAATGAGGGGGGTCGAAACTCTCGAAAATTCTTGTTTAATAATATTCAAGAGCTAAAAACAAATGAAAAACCTAACTCTATTTATAAAAATTTAAAAATAATAAAATATTGATAACTTAAATTCAAATCTCATCCTAAATCTAAATTAAATATTAAAGATATTGATATCTAATATAACAATAAAATAAATAATCAAAGTTAATCTAATGGATCAATATCTTTATTTAAATACCCCTATTAGATAATCATAGTATCCTAAATTAAACCTAATTATATTTTATCCCATATTACACCATTTCTCCCTCGCTTGAAAAACTTGGCTCCTAACGAGTTAAAATTAAGGCACAAATTCGGGAAGGGAAGGATGGGATAAATTTTAACAAAGTGCTCGCATATAGAAACCCTTTCCAACAGGTGAGATATTGAAAAAGCAAGCTTTGGTAAGAGCGAGCAACTTGATATAGGCAAGTATTGAAAATTCTTTCCAATAAGTTAGGTAGTAAAAGAACAAACTCTGACAAGAGTAAATAGTTTGACCATGCAAAATCTTTAAAAAACTTTTCCAATAGGCAGAGTATTGTGGATTTGACCATTAAGCAATGGAGTGACCTTGGGAGATACAGCCTACGGATAAGGAATAGTTATAGCTTGATGAAATTGATCCTTGCTATGAGCAATTTGAGAAGGAGCTACTTGTACTGATATATAGTGGACAACTTGATTATTGTTTAGAGAATCTTTTATTGGTAATGAAGGAGCTTCTTCTATTGTTAGTTCGCTTGTTGCTTGTTCTTCTATTTGTTTCCTCAATTGATCAATCATCCTCTTAATCTCATATGTTGTCTTATTAGTTTCACTACAATGTCTCTTAAGCTTGTCAAAATAACAATTTTTTCTTGCTGAAGGTGATCTAGTTTAACTATAATTTGATCCATATCCTCCTGAAAGTTAGCACATTCATAATGGCAATGGGTACCATCCTCGTATTGATGAACATAATCATGTTGATGGCTATTAAGATGCTTATATTGTTGTCGCTCAATGTGCTCATGTCAATATTGGTCTTCATACTCATATCGCTTATAATTAGCATACTCCAATTAGATATAGCGATGCTTATAATTGTCACAATAAGTATGCTTATACTGTTGATGACTTGTGTACTCATATGGTTGCTCTTCATAGTTATACCAATAGCTATCTTGCTAATAAGTATCTTGCAATGGATAAGCATACCGTTGTTGATATTCATTACATGTGTACCGTTGAACATAATCCTTTCATTGTTGAGCATATCGTGGTAGATCAGCATATTCATACCGATAATCTAAATGTGTGTATATGTTGTAGCTCATATTGGTAAGTAAGCATCATAACAAACTTTTTTTTTCTTTTCTTCTTTCTTTTTCCTTGTCTTTTTTTTTTTCCTTTTTTTTTAGAATACAAAACTTCATATCAATAACAATGAAAAATTGCTTAAAATATCACAAACTTATGAAGAAATTGCAAACCTTCAAGATCTAACAGTGAGCAAACTTGTGAAAGATGATAAAGGCACTCCAATCGGCAGCAAGCAGCGTTGAATAGTAAGTTTGTTATACCTTATTTAAACCTCCAAATTTTAATAGAAAAGTTGTACTTTCCAAGTGAGATTGGCAACAAAAGTGTGATAGGAACCTAGCTCTGGTACCAAATTGTGTAATATGGGATAAAATATAATTAGGTTTAATTTAGGATACTATGATTATCTAATAGGGGTATTTAAATAAAAATATTGATCCATTAAATTAACTTTAATTATTTATTTTATTGTTATCTTATATATCAGTATCTTTAATATTTGATTTAGATTTGGGATTTGGGATTTGAGATTTGAATTTAAATTATTAATATTTTATTATTTTTAGATTTCTATAAATAGAGTTAGGTTTTTCATTTGTATTTAACTTTTAAATATTATTGAACAAGAGTTTTTGAGATTTTTAAAATTACTGCTACAAAAAAAATATAAATGATGGTTTTTTTTACTTATAACCATCATTTATTTAGGAGGACTTTAAATGACCCTATCATTTAAAGTCCCCCTAAATAAATGATGGTTATTTACCTGTCATTTATTTCTTTATATAAATTACGGTTAAATAACCTATCATTTAAAATATATTTTTCCGCATCTTTTGTAAGAATAAATGATGAATGTTTAAAATACCTGTCATTTATTCTCATCATAAATAACGAGCAAATTTTTAACTGTCATTTATTGTAACCAGACAATAAATGACGAGTAAATATTTATCCGTCATATATTTTTTGGTTACAATAAATAATGGGCAAATATTTGCCCGTCATACATTCTATGGTTTTTTTAAATAGCAATATGTTATTTATAGCAACCTCCCTGTAACAACTATACAAATAATAATCAAATAGCAATTCTAACATTTTTATACATGAATATCAATTGAAATTGAATTATAATCAATAAAAAATGAAATAAAAACTAATCTCTTATTCTAATCTATCAAGTAATCAATGTATAGAATTTTTTAAAGGAAGCAATTTACCAACTAATATCAAATAATGAGTGAAAACTAGTAAAACTATAAACACTAATCCTACTTGTGCTAAATCTATTGATTTTCATCTTTGTGCAATGACCACACTTGAAATATGTACTGGCACCACTCTTCAATTACCTCATTTATTTGTGCATGCCCAAATTCTTCAATGTAGGAATCCTCATAGTACTGTAAAACATAAATTATCCACCATAAATTTATTTTAATAAATTAAATTCCTTAACAATTATAAAGTGAAAATTAATTGTTGGCATACCATCGTAAGAATTGTGCTCTCATTATGGATAATGATATCTTTCATGAACCTCATAACACAAAAGTCACAATCTAAGCTATTTTTCATTTTGTCTCGATCACTATAAATTAAAGAACCAATGAGTACATATTAATGCATTAAAAAATTATGAATATTTAAATTAAAAAATGATATTAATTACCATTATTATATTCCAAGTGTAGGCTGTATCAAAATTTGTAAATGACCTTGAAATTATTTGTTTAGTTTTGTGCAGTACAACACAATTGCCCTAATAAAAAAAAAAAAAAATATGTCAATATAGAAATAAACAAATAAATATATAAAATACTTATTTTTTGCACTTACGTATTAATCAACTGCAATAAAATTTGTCTATTCTTTGATTTTCCACCAAGAGAATCAAGATAATATATTCTTAGAGTGCTACCATATGGTTTAGTGGCAATCAAAATCTAATAGTCCCTAATAACATTAACAAGTGTTATAAAATTATAATTAATTGACTAAATTAATCTTAACAAATTCATTAATATAAGTAAGAAGTAGGTTACCCTTGGTAATATGGTATTAAGAATAATGTCCCCTTTTGAGCCCTTGCTTTAAAATTTTTACTTAATTGCTTGGATTGATCTAAAATCTTGTCCTTTTTAATTAAAGCATGTGCACTAACCTCATGTGGACTAACAAAAATGAATATCGTTTGTAGGCCGAAAGGGATAATAAATTTTTCATGCAAGCACCTACCATTAATATATTAAATGGATTAGTATATATTTAAAATACTAACCATTCATATATGAAAGATAATTTACTGCATATAAAAGCTGAGAACAGTGAGGCTGGTTATCTCATGTTGTAGCACTTCATCTATAATATCGAGCGAAGGCATATCATATCGTGGTGCACCGTATATTCCTACCTCAAATGGGATTTGCAAGATCGGAGGATTAGACTTATGAATCATTGCATACGCCTGAAGTAAATTTCGATGATAGCTTGATAAATTGAGGCTCTTATTCAAGTATTGCTACATGCAAGACAATTTTTAAGGAAAGCCTAGATCGAGGCACAGTCTTTTTCTTGGATTGTGTATCTTTGTTAGCTTTTTTAGACTTGGCATCTTAACATTGGTAGCTTGCCATCCAACAAAGCTACCCATCGCCTCTCCTATAATCCCTGCATCTTTGGTAGAAATAGGTAATGGATAGTTGAGATCTTTAGGCGCATTAATAGCAACTCATACATAGGATGTAGGGAGTGGCATATTATGTAATGTGTCTCCAGGCATATTGAACACTCAACCAATAACAACTACGTGACGATTCGGGCTATTTGCTAACCACTCACATATATTCTCACCCTATATTAATGAGTAATATACTATATTAATGCTATGGAAAATAAAAATAGTGAAACATAAGTAAAATAAATAAGTACTATTTTACCTCAGGGAGATTTTTAACGGGTTGCGTTACACTGAAACTACCTTTTCTGCTAGGACTAATATGAAACTCCCCCTCCGGCCTCTCCTTGTCCTTTAGTAAGGTATCAATCAATTCTCATTGCCTAGCTAGCTCTTCTTTCAGTGTGGCAATCTCAGCCTTCGCACCCACGTCTTCTGTTGACTTCATCTTTTTTTGTGTCCCAAATATTTGTTTTTTTTTGTGACACTGAAGCTGTAACCCCTAACCTGACCAGAGTGTTCAGAATTACCTAGTGTCTTGCCCAAGACATCACCATCATCAGATAGGCCACTTTTTTTTATCTCAGCCTGTGCAACATATAGTGAGAAAGTTAAATTTATTAATTGATTATAAGAAAAAATGACAATATTAAAATAATATACTTACACATTTGTTAGCAAGTTCTTGGACACATTCGTTAACAATATTTGTCTGGGCTTTTATGAAAAGTTTATGATGTGAAATAGAACTTGCTCCTGAACCCTCTCGCTTGATCTATGCATTTAAATAACGTTGAACATTAATAGTGCACATATCAATAAAATAAACTAAAATTATATGACTTAAATATTAACATATCATTTGCTGCTCAATTCCTGCATATCCTATGCGCCCTTTCTTGTAAGGGTATATATCTTTTTCATGCAACTCTTTCTTTTGGTTGCTCGATTCCTATGTAAAACACATAGAATCAGATCCAAAATATATATATTGATAATAAAAAAATATAGTTCTTACTTGGAATTGCCCCTCAAATAGTTGGGCAATAAATTCATCCTATTGTTCTTGTGAGACTAATGACCTTATTAATTCGGGAACTTCAGCACTAATGTTTTCGGCTGATTTTTTTGATGTATTTCATTCCAATGAAATATCAAAATGTCTGTATTGCTTTTCCAGCTTGTTGAATGACAAATTTCATTCAACTAGTATCAATTACGAACGCTGACTGTAAAATAAAGAAATTAATTAGATTTGTAGTCAAGTAATTAAAATTAATTATAATGATTATGAGTAAAGTATTTTACCTCTACTTGCTCCCAAATATAATTCTTTGTTACTAGACTAACATCGTTCTAACTCCTCATTGTAATGGGCGTATTTGCCTTTGTCACAACTCCTACATAGCTGATAAATTTATTTCTGTTAGTCTTGATAGGTTGACCTTTGTAATTTCATTCAAGTTCATATTTTTGTCCAGTAATCCTTTCCTATTCACCTCACTCATCAGTGTCAATCCCCTCATTATTTGATTTGCTTTTTCTTGAATTTGTTGGCCATTCATGTCAATGCTAGGATTAGTATTGCTAGATCTATTAGGATCAATACTTTTTTAAGAAGCCATTTACCTACAAAAATAAAGAAATAAATATGGAGAAGAAATGAATGATAAATTGATTAAAAAAGTAATTGACTTCTCTACATGTAAAAAAAATCAGCAGCATAACGTCATAAAAACAAGTATTTCCCAAGCTCAAACTCACTTTTTAAACCTAATATCTTATATCAATAAGCCAAATTTAATCATACACAATCTAACAGCAACAAAATCCAACAAAATGACATTTTCAACAATACACAATTTCAAAAAAAATTCATTGAAAAATCACAAAAAAAATACCATAAACATCAATTCTAATAATTGCTTTTTGTCTCATTTATCATTCTAATGTTATTCATACCAAGCTAATATCATTCATTATAGCAATTGTCAAAATTTTAACAAAACAGTTATAGTTTTTAAAGAAACCGCGCGTCAACTTTAGTTGCTCAAAACAACTCCAATTGTAATGAAATTTGGTACACTAGTATATTTCAATATGAAGTTTCTAACGATAAAACTATTCAAATCAAATAAGGCATATAATTTAAAAAAAATATTCAAAAAATTCGTTCAAAATTAAAAAAAATACAATTATCATGAATATACATTTTGATCATTCATTTTCATCCTCATAATTATTCTGAGGCTACCCATAACCTCTATTAGCATCCTCAAGCCAAGAACACATCATATATTGTCAATTTTGACAACCCACATTACCAAAATCAAGCAACAATATGCACAGAAAGTTAACTACATAAATTCAAACAATAAAACTCTACAAAACAATGAATAAATTATTTCCACACCCAAAAAGCCAAAGGATATTGAAAGAAATGCTAGAAAACACGAAAAAAAATGTACCTTGAAAGAAAATGGGTTGAAAGGCAATGGCAAACTCAAGGCACAACGAATGACGGCGAAAACACGACAGAGGTGGGGGTTGATGGTTGACTATGAAAATGAAGTCACTTTATGGATTTACTTGTGATTTCATGTGAAAGTGGAGAAGAGAAGAGAGGAGAGTTCATCGGGCGCGCGAGAGAGAATATGAAATGGAAGGAACTGAAAAGTTTTTAAAAAAGAATAAACGCCCATCATTTATTCCTCTTTATATGACGGGCATTTCAAATGCCCATCATATATTATGATGACTTTAAATGACGGTCATTTCAAATGCTTGTCATATAAAGTCTCTTTTTTTTCTTTTCTTTTTTTAATTTTAGAAACTTAAACATTATATGACGGGTGTTTTCATATAATGTCATCAATATAAATGACGGGTGTTTAAAAAGGCCATCATTTATGTTAATATTAATTTTTAATTTTTTTTAGAGGCAGAATTTGAAGCTTTATATGATGGGTGTTAAAACACCTATTATATATGCTAATGAAATAAATGATTGGTGTTTAAAACACCCATAATTTATTTTGCAACATTATCCACCTCAATTTTAAATGATGGATTTTCTTAAAATTGTTATTTTTTATGATATCATATATCAATAATTTTGTAGTGGTGCTTCCCCCTCATTCTTTCTCGTCCTCCTCTTTTCTCTTTATCTCTTTTCCCCTCTTCTTTTTGAATTGTGATAGGAACCTCAACCTAGCTCTAATACCAAATTGATGTAAAACAGGAAAAAGGAAGAGGGGAATAGAGATAAAGAGAAAGGAGGAGGAAGAGAAAGAATGAGGGAGAAGGTCGAAATTTTTGAAAACTTTTATTCAATAATATTCAGAAGTTAAATATAAATGAAAAATCTAACTTTATTTATAGAGATTTAAAAATAATAAAATATTTATAATTTAAATTCAAATCCTAAATCCTAAATTTTAAATTTAAATCAAATATTAAAGATACTGATATGTAAGATAATAATAAAATAAATAATCAAAGCTAATTAATAGATCAATATCCTTATTTAAATACTCATATTAGATAATCATAATATTTTAAATTAAATCTAATTATATTTTATCTCACATTACACCAATTTATTAGCCATTATCACGTCTCGCTGAAAAAAAAAAAAAATCTCCCGAAAGGGTAAAAAAAGATTGCAAATCATGCTTTGATGACAAATGGAAAGTCCTCGTTAGCATTTTATGATTTTGAATAGAGAGGAAACAAAAGATTGGCTTGTTGACTTTGCATGATTGGGAATTATATAATAAAATTTAGAAATAGTGAGGAACAAGAATGTGCTAAACTGCAATAGGCTCAGCCGGCGACCTTTGCCTTGCATGCCGTCCATGCACAAAGAAATAGTTTCGATACGTTACCAAGCCTCTATACACACGTAAACCTCAATGAGTGTGTTTCATGTTTCTCATGTTTTTGCTCTGTCCATTGTCTCTCCGTCTCCGTCTCTTGACGGATTGTGCAAAGTCTTCATGTTGTTTGACTCACTAAACTAATGACTCTCCTCTCCTACCCACAAAATAGAATCTTTATCTTCTTTCTCTTGCCGAATTCTCCTCCCCTGCTTCACCCATGGCCGATTCTTCCTTTGAAATCGACTACAACTCCTCAAGCCCCTACTATCCCACACGACGCCACCCGCCAACCGCAGTGAGCTCTCGCAGCACGTCTCGGTCTTTCACGGAGGCGGCGAGCTCTCGGGGCAACCAGAATCCTCGTCATGGCGGCCGGAACAAGTCCCCGGCGATTCCCGTCCTCTCCGACGACGACCGTTCATGGCAGACAGAAGTTTCGTGGCAATTTGAGCCCACTGGGTGGCAAGAGTATGGTAATAGAAACTTGGGCTCTATTTTCACCCCATGGGCCTCAAGCCCAACCCCATCGGATAGGAGTCGGGTTTTCCGTCGGTCCGCTAATGACTACTACCTCTCAAGAACGAGCGGGTTCTGCCGAAGAAGTCGCTTCTCTGTGAACTCGGATTCTGATGTTTCAGGCTACGTCATTCCGGCTGGGAGAGTCGAACTTCAGAGCTATGTCGCTGAGGAGAAAGACGATCAGAATAGCAAGTCTTATAATGGATTCTCGAGATTGGATATCATCAAAGAAGGAATTATTGGTTCTAGAAAGGGGAAGAATAGTCCATTGGCGGAAGAAGATGAACTTAGTTTTACGTCTTTCAGTGTTGGTCAAGAACCAGAACTGTCGTATACGAAACGTGATAGTTATGGTGGCTTTGGGCAGATAGTGCCAGTGCATTTCAGCCATGGCAACGGCGGGTATAGTCATCATGGAGTTGACAAGTTTTCTGGGTTTCGTGAAGATGGTGAGGAGGATATGGATTATGATGATGTTGATGATGATTTGGAGCCTCCAAAATCAGTTGGGTTGTTCAGCTTGTTTCGGTACTCAACAAAGTGGGATATAGTGCTTGTGATTTTGGGTTGCTTGGGGGCTCTCATAAATGGGGGCTCACTTCCTTGGTATTCTTTTCTTTTTGGACAAGTAGTCAATAAGATTTCTGAACAATCAGGAGTTGGTGCTGACAAAGCCCAGATAATGAATGATATTGAGACGGTACGCTTACTCTTTGTTCTTTGTCTTCATTAGTTAAAGCAAACATAGTATCTACTGAACTCTTTTTTTTCCCGTAGTTATACTTCTATCCAATGAATTTCTTCCCCCCCCCCCCCAATCAATCGCTAATTTGTTTGTCCCGTTGCGAACGCTCTCGCCACACACACACACACACATTTGGTTCGTGAAAATGTCAATAGGATGAGAAGCGGGAGTGTGACAGTAATTTGAAGTTCGTTAGCGATAACGTTTCAATTCATATGGCTGGAGTTTTTAATGAGGAAATAAATCAAGAGGTCCTCTGCATAAATTAATTGTCTGGAAAAAAATTACAACTAGAGGCAAATATTAAGGCGATTAAGTTTGATTTTTTCCAAATTAAATATTTGCATACGACGCCAAAGTTTGTGAGAAATAGTGGTCAATGAGATAGCTCGTGAAGTGACTTTGCATGATTAAAAATGTGTCTTGTCTAATATGAGGCTACGAGCATACATAATTCTTCTTCTTTATATGTCTGCATGTCAGGGCATAGCATTAGTAATATTCATCCATTCATTCTTATTTACTCTGATATCTATCTCTACTGACTATCATTTTCAGATATGCATGTATATGACTGCGTTACTTGCAGTGGTGATGCTTGGAGCGTATATGGGTAAGGAGATTATAACATTATATATATCTTTTAATTTTAATGGATAGCCAATAATTCTTTGAGCTTTGAGGTACCTTCACATTGATCACTGAAATTGGCAGAGATCACATGTTGGAGGCTGGTGGGGGAGCGATCTGCTCAACGAATAAGACGAGAATATCTAAGAGCAGTTCTTCGTCAGGACATTAGCTTTTTTGATACAGAGATCAGTACTGCTGATATTATGCATGGAATTGCAAGTGATGTTGCGCAAATCCAAGAAGTTATGGGAGATAAGGTTCCTTTATCTCTCTTGCTTATTCTCCTTCCTGTGCTACTGTCAAATTGACAATATGTAATCCAACAGCTTAACGTTACTCCAAAATGAATATGGGTTTGGCAATAGCAAGATGAATGATGTAAATGACAATGAAAGTTAGGAAGAAAAGTAAAAGAAAACAATTTTGGGTTACAATTCAAAAACAAGATTATAATTTATGGAGAAAAATGTATTATATCCGTTTATTTATCATAATTATTACAATTTTTCTTTTATATTTCTTATTCCTAAAAATGAAGAAGACATATTATGGTATATACTCTACTCCTGATTTGATTGTTAACGGAGAATTTTCTGAATTGTTTTTATATATTAGGCCCAAACCAACATTTTTAATTAATTTATTATATCTTCTATTACGCCTTAATTAAATAAATCAATCTAAAAATTTTGAATTAATAAAATCACGTAATCTCCTTCACCTTATTATTTGCACCAAAACTTTACTTCTCATCTGAGATTGTAATTTTTATTTATGTTTTATTTTATGTGAATCCTTTGCATAATTTTAAGATGCCGTTTGATACTAACTAAGAAAAATTTAAAGATAACCTCAATGTAAGTACTTAAACATTGATGACAAATAAGAATTTAATCATGTTATTGGTGGTTCATCAAATATCTATGACTTATTACCCATTGCCTGCATGCGTGTAGATTGATTTTACCTAATAATCTCTCCACTAAATGCTTGAGAAAAGTCTTAGATTCATTTTATGAAAATTTTGTAAACTGAGCCAATTGTGATGTGTGAATGGATAAATGACTTGTATGTCTAACCATGCTTGTTTTCATCTATCGATTTTTTGTTTACTGAATCTAACCAAGGATTCCTGCTGATCAAGTTTGATACTTTGTCATAGAAAGCTGGCAAGTTCTTTACCATATTCGTGTGTAGCTGACATTAATCTTTAAAAGCAATCTGAATCTTTTTGCCTTCACAGATGGCTCACTTCATTCATCATGTATGCACGTTCATAACTGGGTATATAGTTGGGTTTGCGAGGTCATGGAAAGTTGCTCTGGTGGTCCTCTCAGTCACCCCAGTGACCATGTTCTGTGGTATAGCTTACAAGGGCATTTATGGTGGTTTATCAGCGAAAGAGGAAGTAAGAGCAAAAAAGACTTGATTGCCATTTGTCAATTTTTCTGTACTGTAATGAATTTTTTATGACTCTTTCTTTCCGGTTTTTGTTAAAGGCTTCTTATAGAACAGCTGGCAGTATTGCAGAGCAGACTATCAGTTCAATTAGGACAGTTTTTTCTTTTGTTGGTGAAAGCCAGATGGCTACAAAATATTCTGAAATGCTGAAAAATTCAGTCCCAGTTGGGGTGAAAATTGGTTTTGCTAAGGGTGCAGGCATGGGAGTCATCTATTTAGTAACGTACTCAACATGGGCCTTGGCTTTCTGGTATGGCTCTATCTTAATTGCCAAGGGAGAGATTGATGGAGGTCGGGCCATTGCCTGTTTCTTTGGAGTTATGGTAGGGGGAAGGTGCGATCTCTCTCTTTCTCTGTAGTGTGAATTATGCATCTGTTTGATTGTGTTTTTTTGATCTGTTAACTTATTTGTGTTAAAAAATAGTCTCAAAAATCTTCTGATCTGAATCACTTTTAGCTGTCTTTTAGCCGTCAATGTTTGGATTGTTTCGAAAACATACTTTTTACCAGTAAATTAGTGAAATTGACATAATTAGAAGAGTGCCATTTGGATAATAATTGGAATTTCAACATTGAGTGAGGGATTTTGTCCCTTAAAAAAAAAAAATAGTATTTGCTTCTGATCCTGCTTCTAAAGGGAGGCTATAGCTTTATTCTTTTGCTCTTCAAGTTGCTGTCTGCTTTGATCATCTCATAGCATGTCTAATTTTGCTCTCAAAAGTGCCAAGAAAAATCAAGAACTGGGTTGGAATGGGCGATCTTCACCTTAAACTGGATGAGGAACCTATAATTGAACTGATGTGGAATTTGAATGTGATTGCAAAATTGGAGTGGCTGAGATTTGAACCTGTAACAATGTTGAAGCCTTCTGCCTGCCATACCATCCTACTGGGTTGCTTCGTTGTAATAATTAAATAAAGTGGGGTTGCTTCTTTGCTACTGGATCACTTATAATTAACTAAACTATTATGTATCAAAACGTTTAACTTAAAATTACACACGCACACACGCACACACGCACTATATATATATTTGTATGTGTGTGACTGTATCAATCAATTTATTTTTATACAAAATAAAATTTCACGTAGTTAAAAAATTAAAATAAATTATGTTAATTGAGTCAACCACAATTTGATCATTAAATTGTGAACCAGTTCTTCTCTAGTTTAATTATTGATCTTTTTATTTTTAAAGATTTTAACTTATTATTGTTTCTTAAGTTTGCAGAGGCTTGGCATTGGCACTTTCATATTTTGCGCAGTTTGCACAAGGCATTGTTGCAGCAAGCCGAGTATTTGAAATCATAGAGAGAATCCCTGATATTGATCCCTACAGCCCTGAGGGAAGGAGGCTCTCTAATGTTCGTGGAAGGATTGAGTTCAAAAGTGTTATCTTTGTGTACCCATCTCGTCCTGATGCTCTAATCCTTAATTCCCTTCAACTAGTTATTCCTTCTTCAAGAACTACGGCACTGGTTGGTGCCAGTGGAGGGGGCAAGTCCACTATTTTTGCTCTAGTAGAGAGGTTTTACGACCCTTTTGAAGGTAAAACATATATCAGAATAACAATTTGATGATATCCTACGAACACTGAAATCTGAAGGCAAATGGATTATACTTTTGGCTTCATTGTGTTTCAAATATCTTTGTAGGGATAGTAACCTTAGATGGTCATGATTTGAGGACACTGCAAGTCAAGTGGCTAAGAGATCAAATCGGAATGGTGGGTCAGGAACCGATTCTTTTTGCCACAACCATTCTGGAAAATGTGATGATGGGGAAGGACAACGCCACCAAGAAAGAAGCAATTGCGGCTTGCATTGCAGCTGATGCCCACAACTTCATTTCTGACCTGCCTCTAGGTTATGACACTCAGGTATAGTTTTCTCTTCAGATATTTGACACATATGAGTCAAATAAACCAAGGTTATAAAGCAATTATACAATTAACAATACGAACGACAAACAAAATTAGCCTGCAATTCAAGATTTTTCTATACCCATCAGGGGGGGTTCTGGAGTTCATTAAACAAGGTGGATATACTTTTTATCCTTTGATGTATAAAACCATCTAAAGAAAATGTACAAGTAGGGATGCTTGCCTATGATTTAGCTCTAGCCTGAAAAATACCACTTTTGACAGGTTGGAGCTAAGGGTACCCAGCTCTCAGGGGGTCAAAAGCAGCGAATTGTGTTGGCTCGAGCCATTATCAAAGATCCTAAAATCCTTCTATTGGATGAACCTACCAGTGCTCTTGATGCTGAGTCAGAGTCTGTGGTCCAACAGGCTATTGACAAGATTTCTGCTGGACGAACAACCATTGTCATTGCTCACAGGATAGCAACAGTAAAGAATGCCCATACTATTGTGGTTCTTGAAAATGGTTCTGTGGCTGAGATTGGTGATCATCGACAGCTTATGGTAAAGGCAGGTTCCTACTATAACCTTGTGATGCTTGCTACGGAAGCCACATCAAAACCAGTGTCTAACAGCATACAAAAGGTCAATGACTTTTCTGTCTATGAGAACTCAGTTCCTGATGTATCAAGATCAAAAAATGCTGTAGAAATCTCAAGGTCCAAGTTCTTCAAGTCCATTCAAGATGAAAAGCAAGCTGATATGGAAGATGAGCAACAGAAGAAGCCCCGAAATTTTCAACTTTCTGAGATATGGAAACTACAGAAACCAGAGTTTGTGGCACTGTTTTCAGGATTTGTTCTGGGTATGCTTGCTGGTGCTTTTCTATCCCTTTTTCCATTGATTTTAGGCCTAGCCCTTGAAGCATACTTTAAACAGGACACTTCAACAATGAGAAGAGATATTAATCATCTATGTTTAGTACTTGTTGGGCTAGGGTTTGGTTGCATTATCTCTCTGACAGGACAGCAAGGTTTGTGTGGTTGGGCTGGAACTAAGCTCACAATCAGGATAAGAGACCTTCTTTTTCGATCCATACTAAAACAAGAACCAGGGTGGTTTGATTTTGAAGAAAATTCCACTGGAGTGCTAGTGTCAAGGCTATCTATTGACTGTATTAGTTTTCGATCAGTGTTTGGTGATCGATTTTCTGTCCTTCTGATGGGATTGAGCTCGGCTGCTGTTGGGCTTGGTGTGTGCTTTAAATTTGATTACAGAATAACTTTGTTGGCTGCTGCATTAACTCCTTTCACTCTTGGTGCAAACTATCTAAACTTGATTATAAACCTTGGGCCACGAATCAACAATGATTCCTTTGCCAGAGCTAGCAACATTGCTTCTGGTGCAGTTTCAAACGCAAGAACAACTATTGCATTTTCTGCCCAAGAACAGATAGTCAAATCCTTTGATCGAGCATTATCAGAACCTAGGAAAAAATCAGTGAAAAGATCACAGTTTCTCGGTCTAATGCTTGGGTTCTTCGAAGGTGCCATGTATGGAGCGTATACCCTAACTCTTTGGTTCGGTGCCCTCCTTGTAAAACAAGGCAAAGCAGAATTCGGGGATGTATACAAGATTTTTCTCATCCTTGTTTTGAGCTCATTTTCTGTGGGACAACTAGCTGGTTTAGCACCAGATACTTCTTTGGCAGCTACAGCGATTCCAGCTGTTCTAGATATCATACACCGCAGACCATTGATAGGGAATAATAAGATGAAAGATAAGAAACTAGAAAGATCAAAGCTATTGAAGCTAGAATTCAAAATGGTGACATTTGCGTACCCATCTAGGCCTATGTTGATAGTGTTGAGGAATTTCAATTTGAAGGTCAAAGGTGGAAGCACGGTTGCCTTAGTAGGGGCAAGTGGTTCAGGAAAATCAACAGTCATATGGTTGATACAGAGGTTCTATGATCCTAACCAAGGGCAGGTGATGATGGGTGGGTTAGATTTGAGAGAAATTGATGTGAAGTGGTTAAGGAGGCAAACAGCTTTGGTGGGTCAAGAACCTGCACTGTTTGCTGGGAGTATAAGGGAGAATATTGCCTTTGGAGACCCAGAAGCTTCATGGGCTGAAATTGAAGAGGCAGCCAAGGAAGCTTACATTCACAAATTCATTAGTAGCCTCCCTCAAGGTTATGAAACTCAGGTATGATCCTATTTGATAAGCAACCTCTATTTTCCTCATTAATTTAGAATAAGTTACAGTCTACCATTCTTTAAATGATAACTTATAATTAACATATGTGGTTCTGTTTGAAATTAGATTGTCCTCTTCTTTGTCTAGTGTGTTATTCTACTCCTGTATGAGTTGTTCTGCTAACGTGTAACTATTTGTAGGATTATACGTGTAAATTATAATAAAAACAAGTGTAAAGGTACAAATTTGGCATGTACTATTTTTCTAGGAGCATATGATAATTTAAACTATTAGGTGGTATGAAATAAATCATGAACTAGCCTGCTGTTAACTTTAGTTGATGGCTTTATAATGACATGTGGCACTTTATATTAGCATGTGTAAAGGTACAAATTTAGCCATGAACTATTTTATGAGGAACACTAGCCTCTACTATAAAAAACGGATCATCCAACATTTACCCTTCAATTTTGACCAAGCACCGTTTATTTTCATACTTATAAGGCCCACAACATGTCAATCTCTCCAATCTTCTTATCTTCGTTCTCAGTATCGACTCGAGAAAAAGAGGTTCAAAGAATTTTTATCTAAAAACATTCACAAGGACGACGCCAATGAAGTAGAAGTTTGATTTTACTACATATGGGAGAACCTTGATTCTAGTTTAATTTAGCCATAAATTATTTCTTTTACTTTTTCGGTGTTGTCTTCGTAAATGTCTTCAAAGAAGAACTTTTTAAACCTTTTCTTCTTGAATTGAGACTAAAAATGAAAGAAAGAATATTGGAGAGATTGGCGCGTTGTGGACCTCATAGATATAAAAATAAATAATGTTTAGTCAAAATTAAGGGAAAGGTGTTGGAATGTCCGTTTTTTATAGTAGAGGCTAACAAGTACTCCTTAGAAAATAGTTTGTGATTAAATTTGCACTTTTATACATTTGACGTGGAGTGCCACGTGTCATTGTGGGCTCTACATAACGTCTGTCAACTTAAATTAACAGCTACTAGATGTTATATTTTTTAAAATTCATGATTTATTTCACACCACCTGATAGTTTAAATTATCAGATACTCTTGAAAAAATATTACATGGCCAAATTTGGCCTTTACCCTAAAAACAATTACGTAAATATCAAAATGATAGAATATTTCCCTGTATGAAAGTCTATTTCACCTGTATCTTTAACAATTTTATGTTTTCAAGTTTTGTTTGGGCTCCGTTGAAACTTGAGAGTTTCCATTTCCAGACATCAATTTATTCTCAACAATAATTTTACAAGAGCGTAAAAATGCTTTGAAGTATTTGTTAAACAAACTCTTAACGAAGAAACTATCCATTATATTTTTTGAATGAAATACAAGAAAGGTACTAAGTGATAGATAACATGACAAACAGAAAAAGATTGAATGACTGTCATGAAGAAAAAGATTGAATGAAGGCTCTAGACTATATAGCCAATTTTAAACCAAACCATGTTGGTGCAAACTATAAATTGACCCTATCATAAAGGGTATATCAATTAGCAAAAAATTTGGATCATTTTCACACTTGTCTTGAACTATTCCCTACACCAGGTTGGTGAGAGTGGGGTCCAGCTATCAGGTGGCCAAAAACAGAGGTTAGCAATTGCAAGGGCTATATTGAAGAAATCAAGAGTGCTCCTACTTGATGAAGCAAGTAGTGCCTTGGACTTGGAATCAGAGAAGCATGTCCAAGAAGCACTGAAGAATTTTACAAGAGATACAACAACCATAATAGTCGCCCACCGTCTTTCTACAATCAGAGAGGCCGATAGCATCGCGGTGGTGAGAGAAGGGACAGTAGCTGAATATGGAAGTCACGATACTCTCCTAGCTTCCCATCCCAGTGGTTTGTATGCTAGCCTCATTCGTTCTGAAACTGAAGCCAATGCCTTTACTGGGTTTCAATAATCTTTCACTCTAATATTGTTCTGAACTTAGCATTGTGTACTGAGGCACCCATTGGTGAAATATCATTTGGATGCAGTTGTATAATGTCCACTTCAATGTGTTGTGGGTGGATATTTCTTTATGGAAAAAACTTCACTGGGATATTTATTGTATGATATGTAGATATTTTTTGGGATAATTCAAGCATATGTTTATTTCCTTTCCAAAAGTTTATTTACATGTTGTGTTGGACCAATTGCCACTTTAGGTCAACAAATTCACGCGAGAAAAGCCTGATGACTCGAGGCGATTTTGGAGTAGTTCACTTGGGATGCCAGCTTATATGGAAAATATGAATTTTACATAATGTTCATCTTTTTTTTTAAAGAGTTAAGGGTTATTTTTTTTCTTTGAATTGTACATAAAAGTTTACAAATAATTTTAAATTTAATTATGAGTTATTTATATCATTTAACCTTAAATATTTTTGTTTCTATCACTCTATTGTTTTCTTCATTAATTTTGACTTAATGGGTCCCATGCTTAAATTTTTTAATGTTTTAGTGGATCCTACTATTTTTTTTATAATTTGTTATAATATAAAAAATACCCTCTCTCTTCACCATCTTTCCCTACGCACCCTCTCTCCTTTCATACCCTCACTCTCTTCCCATCCATAAGAGAAAAACCAAATTAAAGTGGATGCCTCCACTCCAGAAGAGCTCTGTCTCCCTCCCTCCCTCTACTCCATGGCCACAACAAAGCTAAACAACTAATGTGCTTCACAATGCATGATGACCACCACACAATAGATGATGATGAAGATTACAGCGTCACATATAACTTGGACGATGTGAAGGAGGAGACAGATGAAGAAGAAGAAGAGAACAATGAAGCAGACAACAGCGATCAAGTGGTTAGGTGGTGATGGCAGAGGAAAGGGGTGATTGGAGGGTGCAGTTACAGCGGGCCAAGTGGATTCAAGGACTTGTCTCCTCTCTCACCAACCTTCTCTCCTCTCTCTCTTTCCCCTCCCCGCTTTCTCCACTTTCATGCGTGCATGCTGTAATAGAAGGTGGTTTTCAGTCCCATGTGGTCAATGGAGTGAAGGTGAAAGAGGAGGAGCTATGGTGTGAAGGTGATGGTGTTGAGAAGGATTGAGAAGGAGATGGGTTAAGGATTGACGACACTGATGTCTCTGTTCTCCCTTGTTTTTGTTCTTATAAACAAAGACGGGTTAAGGGTCATATCGTTCACTTTGAAAGGTATCATCCACGAGATAACTAACAGGATCAATGGATCATGATCAAAACTGGAGAGGCATTGACATCCCTAGCATGTCTCCTTCTCATACAAAGTGAGTAGTCTATGTATAATGTATGCACACCCCCCCCCCCCCGGCGGTCATTGACGCATGCGGTACAAAGTAAAGCTTGTGTGGCCTTTTTGATATATATATATATATATATATATTGATGGTGTGAAGGAGCATAGAGTGGGGAGGGAGGGAATTGCTACAATTAAACAGGACCGACCGAGGATGTTATGTACAATTGGGAAGGAGAGGCGAGAGAAGCATAATGAGAGAGACAAGAAACAGAGAAGAGGAGAAACAAATGTTAAAAAAAGATCGGTAGGACCCACTTAAATATTTTATAATAAAAAATTTAAAAATAGGCCCTATTAGAAAATAAATGGAAGAAATGATAGAGTGAAAAAAAAAAAACATGTTTGAAGTTGAGGAATATAAATGATTTATGATTGAATTTAAAATTATTTGTGAATTTTTATATATAATTCAGGAGTAAAAATGATCCTTAACTCTTTTTTAAAAATAATAATATTTTATAAACGTCTCTCTATTTCAAATATTTTATTTTCAGCCTCTGTCTATGTCTTATATGAATTTTTCCAACGAGATCTATGGAAGAGATAATAATTACAATTTTTTCAGGTGGAACGATAGTTTAGGATCAATAAATAAATTTTATTTTATTTTAAGACTGAGACATTACGAAATTATAATTTAGGACCTTTGGTTTTTAAGTAATCAGATGAATTTAAGAAATTGACTTAACCACCTTTCTCTTAATAAAATTACGTAAATAATTTTGTTGGCTAATTGACTTAACCACCTTTTATGTTAAACTTAGGATCATAAGTTTTAAATTTTCACACCTCAGTGTCACGTTTGGCAAGGTAATTGTTAAACAAGCATTTTAAACCTTTCGTGTTAAAATTTAAGACATGAGTTGCAATTTATGATATGTTAGTATCAAAATTTTGAAGGTAATTGTGAAACCTCTGCATTTAGAAATATTGGCTAAACAAAAATTCTATAAACCTTTCATATTTCTTCTGCTCCTTCTCCTAAGACCTTTTTCTTTTTGTGAAAAAAAGATTCAGCTGTGACTACCGAATCGAATCGAGCTCGTCGTGAATTGGCATTGGCGAGTGAATGTGAAAACACTTGCGCTTTCACCAGCAAGCTGCAAGACACAATGTTAGTACTAATTAATCAAAAAAATGGGTCAAAAAGTTATTTAAAGAAATTATTTACCCAATTATGAGGCCCTTACAAACAAGGGAGTCATTAATGTTGATTGAGTAGTCAATATTGAATCTAATATATTCTGATCCTGAAAAAAATATTTTATTTGTAATCTATCATATCTTAAAAGTAAGCAGTTAAGTCTTGATTGAAAATTAAATTCATTAATTACATCTTAGGTGCAAGTGAAAGTGATATGTTTGATAAAGATATCTTCTTCAAAATAGATAATTTTGCATATTTTTTATAGATATTTTAGCATGAATATGCAAAAAGCCTTTATTAAGGAGTTTTTCTAATACTTGGATTTGCCAAGTCATGTTTTGCATTTGAAAGTATCTAGTCTTGTAAACAGAAAATTTTTAACTTAAAACTTTGTAACATCAAAATAATGACAATTAATGTTACATTCTCAATAATATTCTTTTGTCAAAACTCTCAAAGTTGATGGGTGGCTTTAGCTTACTGTAATTGCTTCCATTTGGAAAACAAAATAAAAGGGAACAAAAAAGATGAAGGACAACTGAATTTAAATATAGCCATTTTTTATCAATTATGGAAGGTACAAAAAGTATTATAGAACTATCTTCAGAATAACCCAATATGTATTTTATTCTGATGCTCATTACTAACTATAGTTTGGCCAAAAAAAAAAATTAGCAACTATAGTTTACTATTATTACTAAGGTTAGCACGGAGTAACTTCATTCTCTCTCTACTTAGAAACATGTGTATAATGTATATATCTATTGAAATTAGCTAGATTTAATTTAATTTTTTTATTTAATGTTTATTTTTTAAAAAATAAATAATTTTTAAAGTCAACTTCAAAAATATTAATTTAAATATAAGTAAACAGTAAAATTCTAGGATTAAAACGAAATTAGCAAGAAAAGGACGCGTCGATATCCTTACCTTCCCAACGTTCACATTCCTTCTAACTTAAAACGAAATACGACCACATTCTGCCCAATTAACATTCTCTTTACGATAATATTTATTAAATTCCTCAGAAAAAAATATTAGGTATAGTTTGATAGTGGCGTGCTACTTATTTCTACTTTGATCAACAGAAATGGTTTAAACAAAATTAACTAGCGTTCTTCTTTTTTTTTTTCAACACACATATATTTTTCTCTTTATTGAAGTATTTTTCTTTTCAACTTTTCTCTTTATATTTACACTATTCCATTAAACAAGCATAAATAACATGTTTCTCGGAATAATATTTTAATGAAATCTCATCGCTAAGAGGCCTAAATAGATATATTGTGCGCGCGCGCGCGCGCACGTGTCTGTGTAAAACTGATTTATTTGTCCCCGTGTCTCGATCAAAGTGCTCTTGAACTGTCATTAAACGTCTAGTTTAATTACAGACATACACTTTCCCTGAATAACAGGGGACCCACATTTTGAAATTATCATCCGATCAAAGGTAAATTCAAATATCAAGTCATTGCATAGCCTAGATGAAAATAAATTATCACGCGTGCGCATTTTCTCTTGGTTTTCAAGCCAAGAGAATCTTATGGTTACGTGCCTCGTAAGTAACACAGATATTTTATTGCTTTCTCACTTCTTTGCAGAGACTCTTATCACACCTCTCCACAAAAGGGCCTCTTTGATTTCTCTCTTTTACATTTCTCTTTGCCTTTTTATGCTTCTACTCTCAGGTAACATATTTTATTCATTTCTTCTGTTACTCTTTCAGCTGGTTTCCACTTGGATTCTATTATATACTAGACGAATTCTTTTCTTTCTGCTTACTTTTCATGTTGTGTGAATGAAAAAAACCAAATTCATTGAATTTTCTGCTCGGATCAGCTCTAAATCCCTTGCAAGATTAGTCAATTTATAGCACAATCTGCCAACAAATAATATTGTTAATAACAAAGTACTCCTGAATTTTGTATCATTTTCTTCAATATCCCGTTCATGCAAGCATTTTTACAAGCATCTCGTGGACAATAACACACCAAAAATACAATGAGAGCTTTGAACAGAAGCAGGAAAGTGGAAGAAGAGGAATGGCTTCCCTCATACCTGGAGTTCTACTTAAGCTTCTCAAGACGATCAACACTGATGTGAAAGTTCTCGGGGAACACCGATCGGTGCTTCTGCAGGTGATCAGTATTGTGCCTGCCTTATCTGGGTCTGAATTATGGCCTAACCAAGGTTTCTTCATAAAAGTCTCCGACTCTTCTCATTCAACCTATGCTTCACTCTCAAAGGAAGACAATGACCTAATTCTGAACGATAAGTTGCAGCTTGGGCAGTTCTTCTATGTCGAAAAAATGGAGGCAGGAACACAAGTTCCTGTTCTTGTTGGGGTTAGACCAGTTCCTGGAAGGCACCATTTTGTGGGAGATCCTAAGGATTTAATGCAGATTTTGGATCCATCAGAGGGTACTGTACAAGCTGAAAATGGAGTAGTAGTTAAAGAGAGTCAAAGTCCTGGGAAGAAGAAGATTGTTATTAAGGAGGAAAAGACTGGAATTGCATCCAGGTATATGCAGGGTGTTTCAACATCAATGAAAGTTAATGGACCAGATGGTAATGGAGAAAATAGAAGAAATGATTTAGAAAATGGAGGTGGTAAAAAAGTTGGGTCGGCTAAAAGAAAGGAAAAAAGAGATTAAAGATAAGGTAAGATTGTTGCCTTTTTATTTGAATTCAAGTGACACAAAAGGATATGGTTTTAGGACTTGATCATTCTTTCTGCTGGTAAAATCTGCCACATACAATATAAATCAGAATTTCTGGTGTTAATGCAGTGTACCTAAATGAAACAATCTAGATCTGGTCTAAGTGGGCAATCTGTAGACTATACATGTAAATACTACATGAAACACAATTTTGTCAACAGAAACTTTAGAAATAGAATTTACTGGTCATTTCATATTTTCCCCATCCAAATTCCAAACAGTGTTCCTAAACTGTGAAAGCGGCCGTAGCTCCATCCCTCAGGATTTAGGCTAGTTAGTCTCTCAGTCAAGAGAAATTAAGAAACTAGTTAACAATTTCATTAACACAAAACAAAGATACTTCTTTGCAGTAGAATTTGAAGGAAGTGACCAAACTTATGCTGAGGTTACTCTAAGGTTATAAAAATAACAATGAAGTGATAATGATTGAGCATCTCAGGTGCCTGCAATGATTCCAACGTGTGATCGACCTGAATCACTTTCAACAAAGCAAGAGACTTCTCAATGTAACATCCAGGAGACTATAGTGTCTTCTAAGAGCAGTTATTCAAAACGGAGTTCTAGCAAACAGGAAAATTTGGACTTGAACTTTTTCTCTAGCAGTAGAGATAAAAGCTACACGTCAGGGGCATTAACATGGTCCTCGTTGCCTCGCAACCTCTTGAAGCCTAACAAGGTGGATTGCAGCCTGATCCTTTATGATATGTTTGTATTATGGAGAATGGAAGAGAAGGAAAGGGAATGAATTGCCTCTTTTGATTGACATGTAAACGAAAGATTTTCCTTTCTTATCTTCTCCATAATCCAACATCCAAAACTTGCTCATGTTTGGCTAAACACCCCAATTAAGGTTTGGGAGGCCCAAACCTCAATTGGGGTGTCAAAAGCCCATTAGAAAGTTAAAATTGTGGTTAGTGAAAAAAATTTCTGAAAAGAGCTTTGAGGTGAAAAAGTTCGTTCAAACTGAAGCAAGGACAATGGACTTCTTCTGAGACGTGCTGGTAGTCTACGCAGTATCAAATTTAATCAAATTTTAACTTATCTTGGTTTTTTTTCCCTTATTAGTGCTACTTTGATGCTTCAGCAACATATTCACATGACTTTTTGCCTTTGCAATTTATAAACTCATTTCATGTTTTGTATCACCTTCTTGTCAATTTCAAAGGGAATGCTCAGAAAGAAACATTTAGCTTCTATGGTTGCAGTTGAAGCTCAAAGAGAAGCATCTGCTGCATCAGTCCTTGTCAAGTGCCTAAGGTATTTTAAGTTTTTTTATCTAAACTGCGCAAGTTATTTAGTTAAGGATAATGTTTGGATTCAGTAGAATGGATAATAAGAGGTTTGATTTAGCCGTTCATGGAAGCAGCAAATTTACTATCTGATGGAACCCACTTCTTCCAGAATTGATATTAAAACATAGATGATAATCCATAGTGTAGGAGTGATGGATTAAGCTACAAACAGAGATAAAAATAGAAGAAAATAACCTGGACAGCACTAACCGAAGCATAAAACCACCTCTAGCATTTGAGAGGCTAGCTGGCTAGAGTCTCTCCCAAATAACACTCACTAATTGCCTGCCCTCTCAATCCCCAGTCTCCAAATATATATAATACTTTCTCGACCACAACAGAAGACATTTTTTAAAAATTATATTTAGAATAAAATATAAGACATTAGGTAATTCTTATAACTTTTTTTTCAATTATACATTTACTTCATTTATTATTTTTTTTGAAAAAATAATTCATTAGAATTGTCATTATTAAAGCACTTGTATAAGGCATTTAATGAGAATATAATTAAAAAGATGAACAATTTTTTAAAATATTAGGATTTCAATTATTTTAAAAAAAAAATTGTGAAATAATTACCAATGTCATGCATTGTGGATGGCAATAAGTGACATTGCAGCAGCCCTCTTTCTATCTATTACACTCACAGAGCACACACAGTGCCCATATGGCTTAACCTCGGCCCATTACTGCAGATCCAGCATTCGGATGAGAGGGGAAGGAAACGAAGTGGGTTCTTGTACCAACGGGGAAAAAAAACGAAGTGGGTTCATGATGTTTTGAGGCATACTTTTAGCTTACGTCTTACGATGCCATTTGTACATGGATATCCCAACTTTTCGAGAAAAATGAATGTCCATTTATAACATTGAAAATTCTTCATATTTGTTATACTCAGACATCTTGTAGATGTTTCAAACTGCTTGGGAAACTAAAATTTCTACATACCAAAACACCACTGTATTTATTTTCTCCGTGTTTCCTTTTCAGCATTTTCGCCTCTCTCTGTTCTTCTGCAGCATCAGAGAATCCCCATCCTACTCTCAACAAATTCTTCGCCCTCCAACAGCTGATGGACCAAAGACACGCCACAACCTCATTAAAAGACAAATCATTTCAGTCAAGCAATTTCCCATCTCATGAAAAAACAGACAAATCTGGCAGAAAGACAAGCTTAGTCGCTGATAAAAATACCACCTTAAAGTCACCAAAACCTCAAATAGAACTATCACTGTCTGGGAAACTAGAATGGGCCAAAGGGGATGGTCTAAAAGAGGCAAATGAGTTGAGACAAATCCTCATAAAAGAGACAAGATCATGGTTTTTGAAATACTTGGAAAAGACATTGGATGCTGGGTTTTCTCCCTTGAGAACCCAAGGAAAAAAGGACACAGTCAATAAGGATATTGCTCTTACATTATTACACCTTAAGAATGCAAAGGAGTGGTTGGATAAGCTGAGAATCACTCTAGACTCTGAGAGTGAAGAGACGGTTGAGACTGTTGAGAGATTGAAGCAGAAGGTTTGCTCCTGCCTGCTGGTTCAAGTCGGTTCTGCTGCATCAGTTTTGGAGAAACGACCTTGAAATCCTGGATGACAAACTGGTCTAAAAGTATTTATTATTTATTATTCCTCTGTTGGTATTTTCTAACTTCAAAATTATTTGTTGTGGCAGAGCCAATTATTAGTAATGTAAAATAGGCCTGCTCTGTTTGGGATGTGTGGTGTTATTTATGTACTCAAAATACAAGGCCCTCTAATTTAAGCTACATGGCCCTTGTATCAGTGTTAAATAAAAGTGAATTTTATATTCGTGCGTTCAATCATCACCTTTTTGTCATTCCCACTTTTCTAATCAAATATCTTCCATATGACCCAACAAAAAAGGAAAGAAAATAATGAAGGTTCTTGCAGCACAAAGTCGAGATATGCAATTTTTTGCCGATTGAAAGTTGACACCCTCATACAATGCAAGTTTAGTCAGTGAAGCAAAACAGAAAACAGCAAGTTATTATAATGCATGTACTGACCTTGTGCTGAAAGACTTGGGAATTCTATCTCTACGTCAAACGTTGAAATGAGTAATAAGAGAGAGGATTCATGGTGGAGAGCCAGGGCACATGCTCAGATCATCAATACAGTTCAAGCATGTGCCCTGCTTCTCCAGCATGGCTCAGCCTCCCCCTGTTCGTTTTCTGGGGAATGTGAAAGACCACTAAAATTTGATCAGGAGTAAAACCTTGTTTAGTTTCTTAAACATGATTATGTTGGGTTATATACAAGCTAACATGTTGATAGTGAAGGTGGTGGTAGATTTTGTTACTTATCTTATAAAGTAAGCGTTTATAAAACTGCAAGCTGAACCAACAGTAGTTTGGTGTAAATGCTGTTGAAGTTTGGCAGCCAAATGGAAGAGGCGTCCAGGGAGTTGGACTGAAGGCAATGGTAAAGATTCCCACATATCACTAAATGCAGGAAAACAGTATTATTGTTTTTTAAATTCTATTTTCATTTTTTGGTTTTAACTTTAAAAAGGACAAACTACATTTTAAAAAAATATCTCAAATCATAAAGTTAAAAATGAAAATTGAACAAAAAATTAAACAAATCTTAATCATCCAAATCCAATCATAACAGTTAGTTGCTTGTACACTTGTACTTGATTTCATTAGTCAACTTGAAAAAACTCAGAAAACTCCTTAGATTTTCACTGTCATGATTACCGAAACAATCTAACCATTTGATCTCTTTTATGTTAAAACGTTACCTACTAAAATCGTACAAAAAAGCTACCCATTCTACAGTATGACAGGCCATCCACCAGAGCCACGTGGACTAGAGCAACATAAAAGTTAACTAAAATAGTTCTGTAATTATAAGTTGCAGCCGTCAAAAGGCATTCATCTGAAATACAAAGGCCGTGCAACATCGTCATTTCCAAGGACATTATACTATCTTGTACATTAAAATTTGCAAACCTAAGTATTCATTGAATTTTCAGTCTATAAACGAAAAACAATCGTCTCGATCCGGACAGATTTCATACATCTAGTGATCAACGGACTCGGGTTGTTTAGGATATGAAACACAAGAACGGCAAAAGAAACTTGCAACAGCATGCAATTCTCTGAACACAAGCCAGGATCTTTTAATACTGTCTCAAAGTAATATTCAATCGGCCGGGTCGCAGATTTGTTTCTTGCAGCAAAAGCTTGGGGGCAGTGTTCGGATGAATGACAGTTACGCCATGAAATATATCTCTGGATTTCCCACCAAAGATCAAGACATCTCCTGATTCCAGCACAACTTTCTGTGCCTTGTCAGGATCTCTCTCGTCACCAAATAGAAAGTCTGCTGAGTCTCCAATGGAGAAGGAAACCACTGGCAAGCCTCGACGAAGGCTTTCTTCACTTTCATCCTTGTCCTGAGTACAAAGATCATTAACTATAATAAGCAATACTCTTAACAAGTTGATAGAAAAAAGAACATAAATGGGTGCGTGGTTGGATTGAAATACAAGCAAGGAATGCTATTTGACGCTTATAAGTTATAACTTTTGTTCAGCAAGATTTTTGTTCTTTTGTTTTCTTTTCATCTTTTTGGGATGTTACTAATCCAAACTAAGTGACTTGAATATGTTTACAATGCTTGAATACATACCCGATGAAGACCCAAACGCCCGTTTTGTGAGTAGAAGTTTACAAGACATATGTCAGGTTCCATCGATGGAAGTGTCTTCTCTGGCTTGCCAGTTTTCGAATCTTGCTGTATGAGAGCTTGGGAATCCCTAATTGCTTGCTCAGTAATCTGAAGAAATTCAACAGGAATGTTGGGTGGCCTTGCTCCATCAAAGGGCCTGCGGTCTCCATACTCACTTGTCTGAGGATCCCAATTTTTACCCAGGCACATCATCTTCAGATGCAATTTTGTCCCTTCACGATAAGCAGGCTGGTAGAATCCCCCAGGACCAAGTCCTAACTGCCGGCATCTTTCAACTATTTTGACCTAAGTGTGCACTTAAGGGTTTTAGAAAGGAATTCATGAATGATAGTACCAAAAAAAAAAAAAAACATAGATCTGTAACAAAAGAGAGAAAGCATGAAGAACCTGATCACTTGATGAAATGTAACCCTTCAAGAGTATCATCCCAGGCCTTAATACAGTCCTACTTGTCGTACCCATATTGCGTTTGGTTTCATTCCGCTTTTCTCTATTACGTACAAGTAAAGATACTTTCAAAGAAACCAATCCAGATTCTTTTGGACGGCAAATGTCAAATGGTTCAACCAATGCAGGATTCTCTGTTTCCACAGTTTTATGGACAATAGTGGGATTCCTGCTCTCTAAATGTTCAACTGGATCACCTTGCCTTGAAGGTAGCTCAGCGTCACTCTGCACATTAGTACATTTTAACTTGGAGACATCAGACAGAGGTTTCCCAATGCTGCTTAGCTAGAAATTAAGAAACCAGAATGAACAGATGATGAAGGAATAACCTTTACAACCAATTTAGAAGCCGTTTCTCTGTCCAATTCCTCTGAGCAACCACTTGAAGTGTCAGGAACTCTCTGCTCTAGTTGACAAGTGGTCACTTTAACTGATTCATCATCTCCTTCACATGAGGAGGAGGAGGACTGCTCACAGTAATGTGAAGCTTGAGAACCATGACACAGCGAAAAACTACGGCCTGAATTTTGCCGATAACTTTTCCTTCCATCCTTTCCAGAACATGATTTACTGCCAGAAAATCCATCTCCAACAACCTACATAGAAGGCCAAAATTTGATATTCCTAACAACAATTCACTTATCCGTTCAATTTTGGGGCTTGCTTGGAGAGAATGACATTGGTAAGTATAAAATAAAGGACTCTAAATCAAAAAAGCATTTTGACCATAACGTAGGCGTATAAGCACGGCTCATTTGCATTCTTACCATGCACACCCTAGAGTCAAAACCGAGTAACAAGTTAGATGCATTAGAGAAACTTAATGTTGGAAAATAAACAGAATAAATGATTTTTCAGACTTCTTTTTGGTTTTGTTTTTAGTTTTTTCCCCTGCTACTTTAGAAATGGAACAGGAATATCAGGATACCAGAACAGTTATAAATTAATTTCTCTGATATCACACGTCGTTCTTTTTTATTAGCACACTTGTAACCATGGGATTATATGGCTGAGAAAATATTCAAAACAATGTTATCGCATCGCTGCAGTGCAACCCCATTTGCGTACCTTCAACAGCATTGAACCCCATGTTTATACTATAGAATCACCAAAAGAAGAACAAAACGGGAAAGAAAAGGGGCAAAAATTAAAGAAAAGGGTTAATTACTGGGTTATGGGGATGCTTGGATTGATCATTAGCACGTTGGGACCGTCGTATTGGAGAATTACGTCCTCGACTGTGTGGGGTTCGACCTCGTCCACGATCCATTGCCCTAAAGTACGAGTTAGCTGAAAAAACAGGGTCTTTTCGAATCAAAGCAGCGAAACTGAGGAAGGAAGGGAACCCCAACAAGCTTACTTGCGGGGCCGAAAAGGGCAAGAGTAGTGGAAATTTACAGGCCTGATCGTCAGGGAGATGCGGGAAGTTGAAAAGCTATCAAATATTTAGAAATTACACATTTTTCATAGAAAAATAAACACCACTAGTCCTACTTTTAAGATGTTTATTTAACTAAAAAAAGTTAAAGTTTATTAATTATATTTAAAAAAAAAAATTTTTAAATTTTATCTTTATTAAATATAAATAATTTTAATAGTGTACTTTATTTTATTATTATTTAATGAAGGATAAATTAAAAAATTTGTAATAAAAATTTAATGAGATTATTTATAAAAAATAAAAAAATTTATTTATGATAGGAAGAATATCGTTTCTTAAAAACGAAGGAAGCAAATATCATATTAATAATATCTATTTATTTTTTATTATTTGCTCCTCTCCACCCACCTTCTTCTAACCCCTTATTAAATTTGGGTCTTTTAATTTTAATTTTATATTTATATATATTAAACTAAAAAAATTAATAAATATCTGGACATTTTAAATATAATATGAGTTATCAAAATTTAATATTAAATTTTTTATAATTTTTATTAATTAATTATCCAGATATATTTTAGATAATGCAGATTTTTGTATAAAAATTATAAAAAAAATTAGCATTAAATTTATACCATCAATATCATCAATATATATTAATAAAACTCATAGAATGATATTGATTGGACAAATAAACTCCCACTCTAACTGGTCAATGCATTGATCTGATATAAATATCACATTCCGTTTGGTTGATTTCATTTAACATGTATCCAACTTCTATAGGTTTAGTCATAGTTTTGAACATGTTCGTTCCCCCCCAATTTTCAAACTTCAAATGTACGTAGAGACTGCCATGGAAGCATTAATTGATTACGCCTTCTCCATTTATGGCCCTATTTGTTGCACTTTTCCATGTTCTTCCATTGCACTGTTTTTCATAGCAATTGTTTAATTTCATATTTTTTACAACTCAGAGACTGTTCCATTTGCTCTTCTTTGCTTGCAGTTCGTCTTCCTCTATTTTTTATCAAGCAACAGATTTTTCCCCTTTAATCTTCATTTTCTTTTTTTTTTCTCCTGCCACGTTTTATCCATTAAAGTTTTACATTCTATGATCTATTTTATGATCTTTCAGCAATGGCATCGTCTTTTTTAACAAACGGTGGTCATGTTGCCGGTAGGTCCACCTTTCCTTTTGTCATCAGTTGTCAGGGAAAGGGGATCCACTTAGGTGTGTTCGTTGGTTGTTGCTGTTACCGTCAAGAACAGATATGTTCTTTTTTTTTTTTTTTTTAGAAACACAGAAACAAAGATTGCATAAATAAGAGCAAATCATGATTTAAGGTTTTTCTGAAGACCGGTGACATTATGCATTATTGATAGAGAGTTCACATTTGATTTGGTTTTTTATTCAAATTCTTAGCAAAAAAATAAATTTCACTTTAGAATCTTGATATGTTTTTTAGGTGGCAGTGAGTTTTTTTTTTTTTCTTTTGGCCAATCAATACCAAATTGGTTCCAGTAAAAAAGAGATGTGCTTCTGCTTCATTTTCTCTCTATTTTCTAGATATAAGCAATTTGTTTTTATGTCTTGATGTAATCTGCTGTTGAAGTTTCAAAAGCTTTGTTTTGTTTCTTTTCTTTTCTTTTTTTTTCTTTTTTTTTTGTTGCAGAATTGAGTGGACTTATTTCTTTGTTTTCTCAATTTAAAAAGCTTAATTGGGGCATGTTTGACAGTAAGGGAGAATTTATTATCTTAGATGATCAAACATGAGGCAGAAATTTCCATTTTTCTTTTGCAACGCTTCACTTCCACCTCCCTTCTATAGAGCAATCTGTGACCGCATCATGGTTTAGTAATTTGATATCCGCAATATTTTAAGTACCTTCTCATTTTGTTTCGTGGTGTTGTTTTTTCCTGTTTTAGTCAAGTCTATGCTATGGGTCACGTTTGACATAAGAATATGTTTATTGGTGCATTGAAGGTATCCACATGTAAACTTTGTAATCATGTTGTGGAAGTACCAAGTGCATAGGTACTTAGCTGAAGTTTTGCATTTATTAAAGTATTTTTAGAATCATTTTTTATCCTTAAATATAAAATGTTATTAGCATTTTTTTAATAAATAGATCATTATTCTTTCATTAAATTGGAAAGAGAAAAATATAAGTATTCTCATGAATTTATTTTAAAAAAATCATTTTTATTTACAATAATTATGAATAAAATTGAAATGTTGAGGTGCTTTTAATTAGATAATCAATTTTTATCAGTTGTATGATTTAATTAAAAACATTTATATATAGGGATAAAGGGAGTACATATCTAAAAAATTAAATTAAATTATTTCTTATTTCAATAATTTCATTAGTATAAAAATATATAAGAGTTGGCCAATATATATATATATATAAGAAAGTACAAAATTAATTAAAAAAATCAAGAAAAAAGCTACATTGATGAGAAAAATTTTAGATAAATCCATCAAGAAATCCATGCCTAATGATTATCCCCTCGCTTAACTTTTGGCATAAAACTATCTCTTCATGCTGATAAGACTCAAGTTTTGCCAAATTAAGCTCATAAAAAATAATATCCAAATTTTTTTTTGTAATATCTATTAATATATTAAAAATAAATCCTAAATTTTTTTAAAGTAAATATAATAAATTATAATAAAAAATTGACTTCTTTGTTGTTTGCCAGCCAGTTGAGATTTAATTTCCCATGAAACATGAATAACGGCAAAAGGAAGTTTTTTTAAAAAAATATATAAATAAATTTATTGTATTTCATTAACTCATGTTAATTGTTTTGTCCAAATTATTTGACATGTTCAATATGATTGATTAAAAAGTATTTGAAAAAAACAATTTAATCGTATAACACTGTCACCTTAGGTCAAGCCCATGCAACACACAGGCTCCAGGCTAGTTATTTTTAAAAACTTATCATATTATATGGAATTGTTATTAAATAAATAGAATTGATAGGCTAATTTTGTAAGATTGATTTATTGTCCTATATGATCTAGAGCACTGAGAGACCTCAAGTTTTGAAATTTCATATATTTTAAAATGATGCAGTCTATTTCCAAAACATTTTACAAAAGGCTTCTAAATGATTGTAGAAATCCGATCACCTTATAACACTATTGTCCCATAGATAAGATAAATATAATATATTGGACATGATGAGATCTAAATTATAAAAAAAGAAATACAAAAGATATAAATGCTTACTTTAACATCTTGAAAGGCTAATTCAATATTGTTGGATTCTTCTGATACATTTTTACTTGGCAATCTCCAAATATAAAACATCCTAGCCATATTTCGTTGTGTTGATGGTATGAATCGCGTAGATCTCAAATATAGAAGTTATAGATAATATAAATAAGAGTCGAGAGGAGATAAACCTAATGTAATTAGAGGGGTGAGTTGAACGCAAAAGTGTGAAATGTAGTATTAGCTTAACCTAGTAATTTATGATTGAATAAGGCTGAATGGAGAAGGAAAATTAATGGGTGATTTTTTTTAAAAATCAAGATGATAGATATTAAATATTTATTTTGTGAGTATAGATATTTAAGATATTTGAATTTTAACTAACTTCATGAGGGTCTTTTCAACATATTAAATTCTCCAAAATTTAACATCATAATATTCTCCATAAATAATGGTAGTTCTAAATACTTTATTATTAAATAGATTAATATCTATATTATGAAATTTATAATACATGAAATTTAAAATCATGAAATTCAAATTATTAAACAGATTAATGTTTATACTTTATTATATTTATAATTCTCCAAAAACACAAATTCCTTCTCATAGATATTTAAACAAATAGATATCAATTTAAATTTGAATTCTAGTATGTATATATATATATATTTATACTCGATCATATGAACTTAAATTTTTGACATATATTTAAGGTGGTTGAAAAATTTAAATAGATAAGATATTAATTTGAATTCAAATATGATCAAATTTGAATTATAAATATGTAAAAAAAATCTTTATATATGTCTAAAAATTAATAATTTATACTGTACCTAACTACAAATTTAAATAATATATTATATATATATATATATTAAACAATAATAAACCATCTTAGAACGAACTCCAAAGCACAAAATCTTAAGAAAGATATTTCAAAATACATAATTGTAATAAAGTTAAAAATAAATATGTGACATTCTTTTATCGCCTTTAACCCTACTTTTATATATATAATGATTATTGATTATGGTTAAAACTAAGTTAACCATATATATTAAATTAAATTTAGTTTTAACTTCTATATATATATATATATATGATACCCAATTCTCAACTAATGCCATAATATAACCAGCGGAAAAGCACGGGCAATTTAAGAAATTTTAAATAAAAATTATAAAAATGAAACCAGTTTTTAGTATACATGTATGGCAATATTATGAAATTGCTTCGGTATGTTTTAGAGCACATCCCCATTTAAAATAAATTAATGAGGCTAAATCTGTCATTTCCATGAAGAATTACAATTGACTAAATAAAATTCCTATGATTCAATAAATTCAATAAACTAAATAAACTCCAATTGATACATACATACATACATACATACATACATACATACATATACATAGATATATATATATATATATATATATATAAGCACTAAGACTAGTTTTATCTATATATACTTATATAGTTAGTTTATGTTGAATGTTGATAAGAGATTGTGGGACACTCAATAACATCTAACTAAACACATATACACGGACATAGCTTATCATGATGATTCAACAAACCAAGATTGGCCAGCATGACCCCTCATGATTCATAAGCCTAAACATTCTCAACGTATAACATCCTATGAGTACTGTTAATGGATCTCATTTTCATGCTAGCCATCTTTCATATCATTGATATTTGCTTATGTTGATTTCTTTTCGAACATGTTTTAATGCTTTGAGTTTAGCACTTTTTATTACATATGGTACCCTTTTAATATTTAATTATAATATTTGACCTCTTATAAGAAAGGGAAAAAAGGAGAAAAAGAAAAATGACTGCCAGACTCGTCCATGGCTGTGCTCAGTCCACACACAGAATTGAATGGCACTCACCTCCCTTGGCTTCAACATTCATTCATTGAACACTACTCCCCCAAGTTTGAGCATCATTCACAAATCACAGAGGTTGATTTTTGCAGAAGCTAGAGTGACGCCTAGAGTCGTGCTTGTTAGGACAAACAAGCAAGTCGAGGTTGAGGAAAATCATATATCAGAGATGCAAGATGTCAAATGCATGCACTGAAAGTAAGAGATAAACCATTGGAAGCCAAGCAGCAGCGAGCTTGGTGTTGAGCATTTGCAACAATTCTATACAACATGTGTGAGGGATAGAGTCAGCTTCCCTCGCCTCTATCTCTCCATTGAGGTAGAGGACAAATTTGAATTGTTCATATTAGATCTTTTTAATTTTTATTTAAAATTTGTATTTTGAAATAAAAATATATAAAAAAATTTAGTAAATATACTTATTAATTTGACAGTTTAGATTTAATATGTATGGTTCAAATTTAATATTAAAAATTTAAATTAACTTTTTAAATATATTTTAGATAGTATAAATATATTCCGAATAGAGTAATAAACTTATTAAAAAAATTTAATATTAAACTTGAAACACCCATATTAAACCTAGACCGTTAGATTGATAAATATATTTATTAATTTTTTTACAATTGTTATATATTTTTTATTTTAAAAAATATAAATTTTAAATAAAAATTAAAAATATATGATCTTAATTTGGATAGCTTAGAGTGGAGAGGCAGGGGAGGTTTCTCTCAATAGAGAGAAGCCAACTCTGTGAAGTATTGGAGCCCAACCAAAACCAAATTTCTCATGATCTTAAAAATAATGCTTTGACTTCTTTGATGCAAATACTGAGAAGTGAGAACAAGAGGGGCAGACAATCAAGCACTAGTAATTGCAAGTGAAATTAAATTCACAACCTTCCACTTATGATAAAATTTACATGTTAATATATTACACACACACTTACACACACACATATATATATATATTAATATATTATATATATTTTAAATAGAACCATTGGTAGGTTCTCGCCTTTTTAGGTTATATATATTTATATATTTATTCAATTTCAAGTGCATGCTTAATTAAAACACCACACCATAAACTAATCTTTCACCAAATACATCTGCAGCAAACCCCAAAATTTTTTTGGGTGCAATATATGATGTAAGATTTAAATTTCTTGCATGTGATGTCTTTTATATAAATTTGAGTACCATCCACTAATTATTAACACTAGCAACTAGCTCTTTCATTCTTTCTAACAGGCATGAAACTATGAGGATTTATGTTATGAAAAAAAAACTATGAGGATTTATTAAAAGAAAAAAATAGAACCTAATTTAAGATTTTGCAAAATTAATGGGATAAAATATTAATTTTCCCTTCTTATTTCTTCGAAACGCGAAAACGAAGATCTCGTCTGCTCTCGGGTCCATCTGAGTCTGATCCGTCGTTCTTCAGCACTTCATAGATCGGCAGCCGGCTGTATCACTACGGAGACAACGACCGTCGGCAATAGCTGAGCAGCTCGGCCACCGTTTGCCCCCCCTTCGCTTCTCATTTTGTTAGGTTAGCCCTTTCTTCCACTTTCAATGTATCCCTTTCTTTGCTTCACTCTTTATCTGCTTCACCCTTTTTCTCATTTCTGAGCCTATGATCATGGCATCTTCTTCATTGCTTTCATTTCTCATCAATTCTCCACTCTTCACTGCGAAGTTGTTCGAGAAAATGATAGAACTAGAAAATATTGGTCTTTTTAATGTTTTTTCAGAAATGAAGAGGGAAAGTGACAAAATTTGGATTCATGCGCCCATCCGTCACTGACAACCAGATATTTCTTCATTCTGTATCGCTAAAATTGATGATGCAAACGTATCAGATCCGAATAACGTAATAACACACTTGGTTTCAGCATCTCGTTTAGGTTGCGCTCGAAGAAAGTAAAACCTAATTACAAATTACAATGTCCACTCCGCATAACATAAGAAAATGAAGTGTTATAATCAGGTCCTAGGCGATGTTAATTATGTGGCATATGAATTATGGCTTGTATTACTTTCGTGTTGCTGCATTAGGCTAAGTGTTGGAGATTAGATGGGTTATCCGGAGCATAATATGGGTCCTTGACTTCTTAAGACACTGTATATATCATATCATCTTTCATAGAGGGCTTTGCTGAAAGAATTTGGTGAATTGAATGGGGCATGTTTAGGCCAATATAAAATTACTGCAGTTTGCTATTATTTATCATGGAAAGGACTGGAAGACAAGTTTCTGTTCTTTGAATTTCCCATGTTGTCAAAATAATCATGAATCAGCATGCCTGTTTTTGTGCTTGTTTGACTGTCCAAAATAAGATTTATAGTGGGTTACACTATTCCAAGCCATGGTCGGTGTGCTCATTTGTTGAAATCTGTGCTATGTACCTAGAAACGTGTCTATTAGGTAAGAAATGTAGTATAGTGATTGAGATAATTGTTAACACCATTTGCACTAAGGGGTCCTTTGGTGCTAGTACTGAAGTGTGGGCCAATATCTCTTAATTAAGTTTATTTGTATATTTATTAAAAAGAAGAAGCTAAAGATCTGTATATTTGTGCATTTTATCCTTTTATTGTTTCTATTCCTGAGTCTAACATGGTCTGTTATTGTTCATGAACTACTGTTGCAGTGTATTGTGCCTTAGTTGGAGAGTTCTGAGCAAAGAAGAGGGACGTGGTGAACTTAAAAAGATGGTTAAATTGACTATGATTGCTCGTGTTACTGATGGTCTTCCTCTAGCTGAGGGACTGGATGACGGTCGTGATATTAGAGATGCTGAGTTTTACAAACAGCAAGTTAAGGCTTTGTTTAAGAACCTCTCAAGAGGACAACATGAGGCATCAAGGATGTCAATTGAAACTGGTCCTTATGTTTTCCAGTATCCTTGTGCCTTTAGGTTTCATGACTGTTTTGTGGAGTGGTGATAGAATGGTAATTGCTTGGTTATTTTACATGTACCACCATTGTATTATTAAATACATCTAATCACCAAGGGTAACATCATATTGATATTTATTAAGTGATGGTATTCCCAGAGATTAACAATGAACAGTGATGAATTCTTGAGAATTATGGAAGTGTCTGTAGTGGTTGTTCTTTAATTTTCTATCTTGGTATTATGTTTTGTTCATGTCAAGGATGCTAGGCCTCCTGGCCATACACAATATACGCTGTACATGCATAATATATGCTTGCCTGAGGTCTTCCTTTGTTCTTGATAGCCATAAATCTATTGGTCCTCAACATTATAAGAGGCTACCATTTTTACCTTTTGTTTTGGTAGGTTGTTGTCTCTCATTTCCTTTGTTTATTGGACCAACACCAAATGAGTAAAACCACCTAGTGCTGGTGATACGCCCATTTCCTGTTGAATGATAATTAAGATAGTTACTTTCTATATAACTAGATGTGGGTCCCATGCATTGCAGAGTCTAAGAAATGAGTTGTGCTGTTCATGGCTTATGAATACTGTGGTTTGTTAGAGTTTTTATATTGATATGTTGATATGCATTTGCAAAATGTGATACTATCTTAAAGCTTCAAAACTTTGCTGCTTTTTCAAGTTTTCACAATACGTTCTTGTCTACAACTTTTTGAAAACTTAATATATGTGTGCGTGTGTATAGAGAGAGAGAGAGTTACATTTTCTTTGTGTTTGACTTGATTTAAAAGAACGATGATTGCCTTGACAATCCATCAGTTATATTATTGAAGGACGTGTCTGTTACTTGACAATGTGTGACCGTGCTTACCCTAAGAAGCTAGCCTTTCAATATCTTGAAGATCTTAGGAATGAGTTTGAGCGTGTTAATGGGTCTCAAATTGAAACTGCTGCCAGACCTTATGCCTTCATTAAGTTTGGTAGATATCACATTTCATGCCTGCTCTCTTCATTTGCATTACCTATCCTATTTTATTCATAGGATTGTTCTCATTTCTTGCTGGTGCTTAATTTTCTTTTTTTCATTTTTAATTTCTTAAAAAGACACATTTATACAGAAAACAAAGAAATTGTACCAGGACACCCATACCCAGCGCAATATTGCAAAGTTGAATGATGAACTCTATGAAGTCCATCAGATAATGACACGAAATGTGCAAGAAGTTCTTGGTGTCGGTGAACAGTTGGACCGTAAGATGTTAATCTATTATCTGGATTGTCTTAGCTTTTGCATATTTTTTCTGCTGATATCTTGTGCCACGAGCATACTTCTACAATTGATTTAAATGCTAATGTGCAGAGGTTAGCCAAATGTCCAGCCGCTTATCATCAGAATCCCGCATATATGCTGATAAGGCAAGAGATTTAAATCGCCAGGTTAGTCTTTTAGAGTGTAGTGTCATGCACACGATATCTAGCTTATATTGGTATTGTAGTCTTCCTTATTTGTCACTGCTGATTGATATCAATTGATTGTGACCTATCTGAAACAATGGTGCATTAGACCTTTAAGCATGACACACAAGATAGAGACAGGCACACACTAAATTTGAAAACTAGTAGAATAGGACATGGCATGGTGGATGGGTATGTAATTGCCATTTTATAACATATCGTTGTTCCATCTGTGTTTATCAATTTGGGAATGTAAAAGGAATAGAATTTTTTTAAAAAAGTGAATTTGCATCTGAACAATGTTTCTTTTTGCCCTGACTTATTTGAGGAAAGGTACTAGAAAGAGACAATTACTCTTGAAGAGTGATGACAGAAGTATATAGGAATCACACATTTTAATTTTTACGCAAGGAAAAGGGAGCCCTTCCTTTGCACTAATCAAACAGGGTGTTAGTCTGTTAGAGAAAAGAGACAATTTTTTTTTTTGGCCTGAAAAAAAGAGACAATTTAAACTTGCTAATGAAAGACATCATATATGTTCAATGCTCATTTCGATAAACATTTTGTATGTGCTGGTTGCAAATTACTTTTACTCTATAGTTAATTTTTTGCGTTCAGTTGTTGAATAGAATTATAAATTCATAATGTACACCAAAAAATAAAGAATTATAAATCTGCAATACAAATTTGTTTTGTCACATGACATGATGTATGGTTATTCATTTGTAAAATCCTAGGAACACGATTACATATGCCTTCTGTTATTTGGTTTCTCTGACGTTTCCATCAGAAGGGTCCACCGTTTCTTGTCTTTATTTACCACCTCTCTTTTTCCACTTCGTACAGATAATTCTGCCATTTGTTTGGAAGTGATCAGTTCCTTTCAAGCTTCTGGTTGATATCTTGATTGTAGTTATACACAATATTGCAAATATATAACTGCAAATCCGATCTTGAGTGTAGGCTCTGATTCGTAAGTGGGCCCCTGTTGCTATCGTACTTGGAGTTGTCTTCCTGCTTTTCTGGGTAAAATCTAAGCTTTGGTGATTGAGCACACAGTTCATACTGTATGATATTTTTATTCTGGCTCTTGCTGCTGTGACTCGCTGTTGTCACAACCATCCAGAGTAGCGCAGAATCATGGTTTAGAAACAAACAATTACTGTCATTTACATCTCATGAGCGTCAGTTTTTCTGGAAAAGAGACGTTTTACCTTTAGCCTAAGGAGCCAAGATATGAGAAAACTTGATGCCCCTTGGACGCGTATATGCATTTCTTTTCTTGTGCTTACGGCTTCTCCATTGTTTTCAGGATTGTTGTGTTAATGAGTAATATATGTCCCCTTAGATATTATTTTGGGTTTCCATGTGAATTCCAGCTGAATTGGATTTACAGGGAAGCATTTGAGTAAAAGATAATGGGCTGTTCTTCCTTACTAACATAATGGCAGTATTGGTAGCTTCAAGGGATTATATTATGTTTCGGTAAGAAAAAAAAAAGGGATTATATTATGTGGAAGTTTGATATGCAGTATCTCATGCTTGTCTGCAATTTCTATTCCACCTTAAAATGTTTGAATATATTCAATATATAGAATTTAAAATATATCCACTTTATATAACCAATTATATTGGAATGTTGATATGTGTGTATTCAAATATTCAGAACTTTCAAAATAAAGGAATTTTTAAGTCATTATCTGATTTATTTTCATTCTTAATCGTCAAAATTGTGAAAACTTGAAATAAACAAGAATATTGGCCTTTGGCATTTCACCCAAAATGAAAAAGGATATTGGCTATTGACTCAGTTTGAGGAAGATTTTACGGATATTTCCTTAAGTTATTATTTACTTGGAAAATAGCAGAAAAATCTTCTTAAAATATGTAAATGATAATGAAGACCTCACAAAAAATCATAAATTTTTTTAAAGTTTATAGGTTCTTTTTGATATGATTTTTTTTTTGGTAAAATGATTAAAATACTCCCAATTTGAATTAACGCAGCAGTTACTTGTTTTGATTTTAGTTATTATCAGGAGAAAAATAATCATTGTTTAAATTAAATTATTCATGGATATTGAAAAAAATTAATCTTTTAATTTTTTAATTTTTAAATCATTTGTAATTCAATCTTTCAATTATAACTTGTTATAGTTTAGCTTTTTAATTTTTGATTCACTTATAATTCAATTTTTACTTTTTAATTTTTTTAAATTATCCTTATTAAATAAGAAAGATAAAAGAAATATTTATATCTTATTTTAAAATACTCTCTCTTACTATTTGATGTGTGATTTAAGTTAACATGAAAAAAGAGAATTAACAAAAATTGAGGGAGTGAGCTATAGACAAGTCAAAAGTTGAGAGAGTGAGTTATAAACAATTTAAAATTTGAGGGATTGAGTCGCAACAAATGATAGTTGAGAGGCTAAATTATAAGTAAGTTAAAAATTAAATAATTAAAAGATTAATTTTTTTCATGAATGTTTATAACACTTGGACTTCAGTAAATAAAAAATTTATACTAGGAAAGTTGTAATTGGTTTTCTATTCTAGTCATTGCAAAAAAAAAAAATTAAATTAAAGTAGTCATAAATATTTATAATACTCAGATTTTAGTGAATAAAAGATTTATATAGAGAAAATTGTAATTGTTTGTTTCATTTTAATTTATGCAATGAGTATTTTTTTTTAACAATGATTAATACGGAATAAATAATTATTACTTTAATTTAAATTGTGAGTATTTTAATTATTTCAATAAAAATCATTAATATTAAAAAATTTTAGAAACTTAAAAACATCATGGCATTTTATGAATCTCATTTTCATTTGTATATTTGAAAAAAAAATTTTATATCATTTTTTCTATTTGCTTTACAAATATTCCTTTTTTTTTTTTACCAGACTTTCCAAATATTACTTTGGAAAGTATTGCAAGACCTACAAAAGAACAGGAATATTTTTCAAAACAGGTATTCGGTGAATAGGATTATCTAACAATAAATCATGTTTGATATTGGATGATTGTAATACCTAATTTTGAGTAGGAATAATTTTCTACACAGATTTTGTATTTCAGCAATCATGAAACAACTAGACTTAAGCATTGCATGGAATGATAGCCAACAATAAAACAATGGTTGACACAGAATGTTAGAGGTCGGCGACTTCTATTTAAGATAAGTAGCTATAAATCCGACGATCTGAAGCTTTTAATCGTTGGATCCAGTAATGAAACAACGACTAGAAACAAAAATCGAAGCCCTAGATTTGGTGATCAGTCGTCTAGCACGATGAAAATGAGAATTACTTTCGACAAATCGAGAAATTGAATGCAAAAAATCGAAGCCTTCGTGGCTATCAATGATTCATGCTTCGACCTCCTCCCTATCGGCCGAGAGGATGCTGAGTTCAATGGGACGATTTCCTTCCTCAACGTCAGAATAATCTTTCACGGCATCACATGTGACATGTGGAGGATGCCGCATGCTAATTTTTAGAAGAGTTAATCATAGTTACTGCGACATAACTTGATTCTTTTTCAACGTGGGGAGTAACTTTGCCAACAGAAAAAGTTATAAAGATTAAGTTGTAATTGAGTTAAAAGTAGGGAGACTATGATTACTTTTTTCTTTTTTAGACTTGTTCTTTCCATCAATTGCCAATTACCATAGAACTACAATGATGTTCCGGTAATTAAAGGAAGGAGATTGATCTTAAACTCTAACCGTGTGCAAAATGCATCGACTTGAAAATTATATGTCAAAGAAGTGATTTTATTGAGAACAGTACACAGGTAATACAATCCCAAAAGAGTTTAGCAATGCAAGCGGACTGTCCAGTCTTTTTATACATTCAGATATAGGAAGCATTCCTTCAAAGGGCCATATGCTGAGTACCCAAGGGAAGTCATCTTGAAATATTTGTGGTGACAATATGGAGATTTACTTGCAATTTAGCTACACGAAACAGCTTGATGATGCATGTACGTCCAAATATAATTCCAAACCAAGCACAATTCACCGACCTTGTGTTACCCTGATTGATTTTACCTGTAATTGTTAGGTGCAAACAGGATGGAGGAGTTGTGTCCTCCAAAACCAAATGAGTTTGAGAAAGCCACCATGATGTTCAAACGTTCCTTCACCAGACCAACAATGAAACTTGGGTCCTGCTTCAAGGTAAGTTAACGCACAACTTTTATGTATTAAAGAAACCCATATAACCAAAAGTTATACCAGAAGGGATAAGACCAGACCACACTAAATCAGCTTTGGAATCTAAAATTTCCCCATTGAAGATGAGAATCTTAAAAACTATTGTATTATATCTCGACATACTACATCATGAGATCTAAAAACAAGAGAATGTTAGATACCAAACACCTTTTATGCTGTTGTCCATTATAAGCTTCTGGAGAAATATAAGCACCATGCATTCTATTGCATGCCGATATTCGGGAAAACTGGTGATTGGATTCAGTGGAAAGGACTTGATTCTCTTTAAACAAGATTGGGGGTTCAAATCTTGTGGATGAAAAAAATATGTTGAGAAAATTATACGTAATTGAATTTAACAATACTCAAATCATACTAGATACTACATACTAGTTAATGATGATGATGAAATATTAAAATGAACGGGGGTTTGAAGGAAACATACCACATTTTTGTCTAGGTTCTCAAGGTTGCTGTTTGGACTTTGGATGAATCCATCCCGTCTTTATTGCCTGCAATGTCAAGAAAAAGCACTTTCTGAATACAAATAGTATCCAGAGCATCAATTTTTATCATTCCGTAACATGGTAGTTATCGTCATTAAACACTAAAAGGCATCATAGAGTATGGGAAAAGACTCGTATAAGGTTTTTTAAGGTGAATGCTGTCAAATTCTCTGAATAACATGAAATACGTGGGAAAAATTTCAAACAATCAATCATGTATTGCTGAATTATAAAAGCTATTAATGTGTCAGTTTTATTGAAGAATGTGATAGTAAATATTACAGAATATGATAGTAAACTACAACCAAGTTCCCCCTCCCCCTTTCACGCCATATTAGTCTTTTACAGAAGATATATAAAAGCTAAACATCAGAGGAGTGATTTCACCAATGATTACCTTAACTATTGCAACAGCTTCCACACCCCCAGACGAACCCAGTAAATGACCAACCATAGATTTTGTGGAGTTCATCCTTAACTGCAGATCATGAAAGCTTATACTTCGTAATATGCGCGCGCGCGAACACACATTTTGATTGTCTGAATGAAAGTTCATTTTTACTTTTACCTCTGGGTTCTTTCCAAAACATTGAATTATAGCTTCGTATTCTTTTAGATCACTCGATGGTGTGCATGCAGCATGTGCATTTGTGTAATTTACATCCTTCTTGCAACCTCTGATTGAGCCAACGCCTTTTCCATACAAAGAAAAATGCCTCTACAAAATTGCAGACACATATTCTGGCACTCAGTAGAAATTTATTTTCTCATTTTGATATGCTTGACATACATTTTAGTACAATGTAATTTTGACTAGTTTATATATCTATATATATATATATATATATGATTGGCTTGTTGATCTATTGTTTTCTTTTGTAAGAAAAAGATTGGGCATACCTAAAATTGTCCTTCCAAGAGCATGGAAGTTATCATGGCCTTTTAATTTGGTGAAGAAAAAAATTCTAGATGTTAATCAAGTTGTTCTAGTTCCAAAGCAGAGTACATTGTAATTGGTGGGTGCTTATGAACAAGGAATCACCAACTAGAATTGAATTAATATCCATGCAATTCTGCCAATTGAACCAATGTTTGCCAGCCTCTCAGTTTTTTTTAACTAATAAAGGGTTGTGCTAGTAACTTTGTCTATTTAAAAGATGACACATACAATACCAGTAGATAGATGAATGAAATGAAATTATTGATGAAAAGGGACAAACCTGTTGGATGATGCTTTCTATAACTTGATACTTACCATCAGTATGAGTCTCAGTAAAATGATATGCATCACAAGTGAAGCTTCCTCCAAGAAATTCAGCATATATTGTTGCACCTCTTCTCTAGGACATTGAAGAGGAGAACAAAGTCTTAATTCTTTCATTTCCAGATTTTAGGTCTCTAATTTTTTTTGAAGTTTCTGAAACAAATCTTGGCATGCTCTAAGTAAGACCACCAGCTCCTTCTCCTAAAACAAATCCATCGCGATCCTGCTCATTGGATATTGCATCTTTATTTTAGAGTTGGGATCAAAAGACTCACAAGCATATCAAGCACATTTTTTTTTTTTAACAGGATTCACCTCTCATACACTAGCATGTCTAAACATATCATTAAACAACAAAACGAGGACACATTTAATAAAGAACATGAGGATGCATTACATTGTCCCATGGACGTAAAGCCTTTGTTGGCTCGTTATTCCTCTTTGAAAGAGCTTCATTGCCACAAAACCTCCCATGCCTGTAGTTCGATTTATAAATGAAAAATTACTGGAAGATATAGGTCATGTTCAAGGCTAATATTAATTTGGTCTATTAATCAGTTAAATACTGAATCTATCTAATAATTTTTCTAAATTAAAGTGCAAATGCAATCATAGAAGCTCAACAACTACCAATTGGGATTATAGCTGCATCAGATCCACCGCAGAGCATCATGTCCTGCAATGCCGCAAGTGCAAGAGAACTCAACTTTTTTTAATTCCAAATACTTTAATCAAGTGCATGTATATTTGCGTGGTACTTTAAACAAAAAATAATAATAATAAGACACACAGTTTCACCTCTAACCATATGGTTTGCTGCACTCGGTGTGCAAAAGTTACTTGCAGCACAAGCTGTTGAGATTGAGTAGTTAGGGCCCATCCATCCCTGTAATCGGAATTAGAATACACAAATAAATTTGCATTGATAAGTATAATCTATGCGCCATGAATCTATCCTTATAAAGATTTTTGCAAGAGCTTACCATATCCTTTGCTAGTAGAGCAGAACCTATATTGGTTGTTGCAAATGGAACGCAAAAGGGAATCATCTTCTTGTGTGAAATCGTCATTGCTTTTATAGCGTCACTAAACACCTTACCCAAATATATATCAGAAACTCAGAAATGGGAAAAGTGATAATTGGAAGAAATTTATTTAGGAAGCATGGACAATTTCACTGACATAGACAACAGAACAAAAATTTTTAAGCACATATTTTTAAATCAAAGTCTCATGCAGTGTCTACTGTGGGTGTCTTACACATATTAGGCACGGACAGAAGAATTCGTGCTTTATAAATGTCCATTCTCAACAAGTCCAAGTGAATGCAAACGCCAAATGGACTCAAATAAATCCTGTCAATTGAATAAAACCTTATTGGCAAAAATGGTAGAAGCTCTGGGCAAAAGTTTGGATCACCTACATGCCTCCTAAAGCTGAGCCAATTATAACTCCACACCTGCTTAAGGATTTGATTTCTGCACCCTGAATAGAAATTATACTAAAGTTCATCCTCAGGTTACATATGTTGAATGAACCCATCTGAGGCAATAATGCCGATTATATATACATATACCGTTGGAAATTGAGAACAATTAAATCCCTCTATCTCGCTTATTCCTCTAACACCTTCAGGGAGATTGTTATAGAACATGTCTGGATCATGACCAAGTGGGGTCACTACTCCCAACCCTATGACAACCCTTCGCTCTATGAGTGGTTTCTTCCTCCTTCTGACTTATTCAGCAGGATTCCAAGCCATACCCTCAGTTTTTCCTAGAACATGAAAAGCAAAGTCACTAACCATGACATCTATATCACATTAAGAATGTGCGTTAACTTCGGACTCCATATTACAGAATGTTGGGGCAAATATAAGATCATTCATGTTGAGGCCTTTTTTTTTTTTTAAAGTATTAAGGCTACGTTGTGTTCAGGTTAACTTGCACACTCCTCAACCAATCCAATCCCGGGCCAATTCCTTTTAACTCTTGCCTTTTGGGCAGGAGAGGCGTATTACCAACTTATCTCCTCTCTCTATTAATTGTATTTTTGTCACGAGTCTCACATCAAAGAGTCTCACAAGTGATGTGGGGTTTATAAGTTTAAGGAATTTTTTCATCCAGCAGGTTAGTCTTTTGGGATGAACTTTTCCTTTAGACTTGTGTTAGTCACATTGGTGCTTTTATTGAGAGACCGATGCCATGAAAAGAGTCACTCACGGAGGGTTCTAGTGGATAGGAAGCTGAGTGAAGTGCCGTGGAGTGGAGCCGTAGGTGATGTTGGTTCTTGATGAGGTGACATTGTCATGAAACCCACATTAGAGAGCCTTACAAGTGGTGTGAGCTTTATAACCTCAAGGAGCTCTTTCACCCAATAGGTTAATCTTTTTGATTCTGATGGAAGTAGGCTATTTGGTCCCCATTGCTACCATTGGTTTGATCCCGTTGGAAGTCATTCGTCCCGTCCCAGTCGTCACTGGTGCTATAGTCTCAGTCGTCTTTGATTGTTTGGTCTCGATAGAAGTTGGTCATCCAGATCATCAACTTTGATCAATCTGCTAAGTTTCTTTTAAATTTAATATAAAATATAAAATTTTACTTTAAATCCAAACAAAGAATTTTAATATTTTAAATTAAAATTTTTTAAATCATCCAAACAAAGAATGTAAAATCTATGAATTTCAAATGTGAGATTTTAAATATAAGATTTTAAATATAAATCCCCAATTTAAATCCATCCATCTAAATGCAACCTAAAAGAAAACATAAGGATGTAGTTAGTTCAAAAATTGAATGGCTCATATATGGCTATAATTGATAAAACACTGCATTTTTTTTGGCTGCATTAGACATGTAGTGCAAAAACTTGCATTTGACGTTTAAAATTCTTGAATACATATATAATTAAGAACTCTTGAAAGAAAATATTGAACTTGAATAGAAAAGACAAGATGATGATGAAAGCATATGGCAGCATGATATAATATATAAAGAATTGGTAAGCCAAATTAAACCAAAGATAAATTAGAGACATGTATTATTGTAAGGGGATCATTCTTTTTAAAAGGAAGGAACAATAGGGGAGGGAGAGAGAATAAGCAAATATAGGATATTATTGACTTAACTTGCTCAAATGAGGTGACTAAGAGCTCAAGTTGGTTCGTCGCGTGGTCGTTTATACTTTAACATTGAAAATTTTATAAATTGCATAATGCAAAGCCCAGATATAATGAAAGTTGATGAATATTATGAACAGTGAAAATATGTAGCAAAGGCATTTATAATAATAGATTAAGAAGTAATATTGAAGTTTCTTGGTTGTCTTACGACTAGTTTATGTATATAATAGTTTAATGAAGGGTATTTCAAATATTCCAAAGAAATATGCTTTTGTCTTCTCTAGCTTGTCTCCTGACTCATGCGGGAATAGCCTCTTACATGTAGATATGTTAGCTTAGCTTATGCTACGTCTTTATTTTGGGGCAAGTTAGCCTCTCTAACTTATGATTTTTCAAGTTAACATAAAATACACTTTTTCTATTTTCTGTAAATTTAAGGAGAATATGTCTCATAAATCTAAAAATAAACTATTTGTGGGAGTTTTTTGAAACTTTCATCATTTAGGTTTCTAACACTACTTTTCCTAATATATGATGGGGGAGTGTGTGTTTGATGTGGGGGGTGTGTTAAGGGGGTTTAGGGTTTCTATTTAGGTGTGAGAGTTATGGTGAGGTTCATTCTATGTGGTAGCAATGATGGGAAAGAAGGATTGTTTAGGGATAGCAAGTTCAAATGTTTTAACATTGTAGATGAAAGATTGCAAGTGAGATAGTGAGTTTGGATTCAAAGCCCCTTCTTGTCAATCGCACTTTTGTAAGCCCACTAATTTTAATGTTTCTAATCCTTGAGGCAGGCCTTTGGTGGCTTTACACAATCTAGTAGTGTTATGTTGGGATGAGTTTGACAGTGTTGTTTAATGTTGCAAGTAGTCAACATGTTTTTGTTATTGGTGGTTGTGATCTTTATCTTGCAATAGTAGTTGCATTGTATTTTCAAATCAACTCTTTAGATAACAACTTTTTTACTAAAAGGAATGAGATCAATGGGGTGGCTTACTGAATCCTAATCTCATGTTTCTGACATGTTCATCGAAATATCCCTGTCTTTGCTAATGACAATGATGATGTTGCTGGCTTCCTTTCTCCTAATGTAGGTTAGAATTTTATTAGTGGTGACTTGTTTTTTATGTTTATTGTTTGGGGTTAGAGTATTGAGGAGTGTTTTTGATTTTTTATTGTTTGGGCTTTTATGTCAACTTTTTGTAACTTTTTTATATAATTAAAAATTAAATCCTTGTTGTTGGCCAAAAAAAATCTCCTCATAGAATCATGAATAGTCTTAGCTAGACTCTTTTTTGTGGACTTTTTAAATGAATCCAAATGCTAATATTCATAGGAACAAATTATGTACATATATAATAAGCTAGCAAGGGAGAATTGGTGAAAAAAACCTACTTGAAAGAGAAATTATATTCAAGAACCAAGCTAAATTTATGGATCAAGTCTATTATTATATTTATAAAATAAGTTTCAATGTTATCGAAATGCTCCTATTTAAAATACTCTCTTTACAAGCCCTTGGAGAATCATCAAAATGCCTTTAAAGATGCCACACCTTATGCTTTTGTTAGCTATTGAGCTTGAAGATGATGGGCAATGATGACTCTTCCTGCTACCTTTGCCTTTACCTATTGAAGGTGATTGGTAGCTCCTCCTTCTGTTGCCTCCTCATCTGCTACCTCATATCCTCCTACTGTGTCGTATGCAAAACCATGCTTAAACATAATCAACCCATACTAAATAGTCATTATGATGTGTCTCATCATCCTTTCTTTCTTCTTTCGCTTCTGGATTTTAATCTAGTTCACAATGCCTACACCTTCCTTAAGGCTTGTCTATGTAATCTATGAGGTCTATTTTCTTTATCTTGCATTCTTGACTAATTCCCAAGTGGTTCCCTATCACACACAAAGCATACCTAAACTACTTGTCCATCAAGTTTGAGCAAAAAGAGCTAAATTTTCTAGGCCTAATTGATGTGTTTGTAACTACTATAGACGTTTTGAAGCAAGCACCCATTATAATGGCAAACACGGTTCTCTTAATTTTGTAAACTTGTTCTCTCTTGTAAAGGGAGTATGAAGAATTCAAAGTGAAAATTAATGCTTTAGTGGCAAAGGCTTGGAAAAAAACTAGAGGAGGGGTGGGGGATATGGAATGGTATGCCATGGCTAGGGAACGACACTCAATCATCCAAAAATTTGTCAAGTTTGGCATTCCATTCCCAGTTTCTTCTTACTTGATTTATATTTGATGTTTTGTTATGAAGATGCATGATTTGATGGATCTAAATTGTAATTCTTGAATTTGTTAGGTTCTACTGCTATGGCTCATAGATTTGCCATTGTAGGTTTATCTGGGGGGTGCTGGTACACTGGATGTTGAAGGTAAGGAATTGCCATGGCTAGTGTATGTTTCATGTGAAAATCATCATGGCTATCAACACCATAAAAAAGCTAGTACCTTGAAACCTTTGGTATGAATCTCAACTTTAACTTGAAGTTATATTTGTTACTTCCATTAAGACCAAGTATCAACTCCAACTTAATCTTTTGGCAAAAAAAGAAACCCAACTTAATCTTTTTATATTCAGTTGTAATTAGTTGTATCATAACCACTTAGTTATATATTTAGTTATTCTGATATACTTGCATATATATAATTATTGTATAGATTTTTACTTAATCAATAATATTCATTCTTTCTGAATTTACTTTATCCCTTTCGATAACATGGTATCATGAGCTTAATTACTTTTCTTTCACCTGTCTATTTTTCTGGAGCCCACTTTCTCACTACCTAATTTGACCTTACTCATTTGCTTCATTCTTTTCTTCTTCCTCGATTTCTTTATTCTTTCTTTCTCCAGTTTTCATGGTTGCCATTGTCAACTCCTTGCAGCACCTAATCTTCCCTCATTAACCACCGATCCAATGAATTTCTACTATATTTATCTTGATTTCTCCCTCATTAATTCTCCCCTTCATATAGATCCAACTATTGTTGTTGGGTTCGTGCCATAAGGATGGCTTTACTTTTAAAGAATAAACTCAAGTTCATCGATAGTCTCTTCCTCATCCATCTTCAGCTAATTTTCTTTTTTCAGCTTAGGAAAGATGTAATAATCTTATTCAAGGCTAGCTCACGAATAGTGTCTTGCTAACCATCATGAAGAGTATCATGTGGCTCGACAACCCTCATGATATTTAGAGCAATCTTCAATCATGATTTTTTCAGTTTGATATTTTCTAAATTGTTGATCTCTAAGAGGAGATTTTTTCTCTGAAGCAAGGTGATTTAAGTGTTAGTAAGTATTTCACTCAATTGAAGATTTTCTAGGATGAATTAACCAATCTAAGGCCTATCAAGAGTTGTACTTGTAGTTTTGTCGATAATGCTCACACGTATAGAGATAAAGATTATGTTATTCATTTCCTTAAAGGACTCAATGATCAATTTACTTTGGTCAAAACTCAGATAATGCTTCTTGATCCCTTACCTTCTATTAATTGATTTTTTTTCTCTTGTGCTTTAATAAGAATGAGAACTCTTTCTTTCTTCAGATGCTAAGATTTTGTTAGCCAAAGTTCCTCCTCGTTCTAGTTTCAAGCCTTTAGGAACTTCTGCTCAACAAAAAGTGTGCAGCTATTATGGTAAGCCTTGCCACACTAAGGAAAATTGTTACAAGAAACATGGTTTTCCTCCTGGCTTCAAATTATGTAACTCCTCTACTGCGGTGAACAATTTGTCTACTCAAGATTTACTCTTGATCAAGAAATCTCTACTACACTATCAGATTTTTTCCCTTAATGACTACTGTTCTTCCTCAACTTTTGGCTGACTAATACCAATGTCTTCTTACTTTCCTTCAACTTGATTCTTGCCTTTCTCCTACTATCAATTAGTTAGTTGCTTTTTAGCTTTTTGTAGGTATTTTTTTTTTCAAGTACTTTTTAGATCATTGATTCTAGTTCTACAACTATATTTATAGTTCTTTATCCTGGTTCACCTTTCATAATCCTATTTCACCTATTAAGGTTAGTTTACCCACTGGTTCATATGCTATTGCTAGTATTTTTGGTATATCACAATTTCTTCTACCATCATACTTGTTAATGTTCTTTCTATTTTAAATTTTTCCTTCAATATCATCTATGTTTCACGTATGGCCTTTTCTCTTCATTTTTGTCTCATATTTTTCTCTAATTTATGTCAAATACAATCATTCTAGCCTTTACTAATGATTGGTTCAGCTAAGTGTTTTCAAGGGCTATATATATTCAATACAGATAAACCATCACTCAACTCTTAGCTTCATATTATTGCTTCAGTCTTCACTATTGCCTCACCTTTTGTTTCAGAAGATACTCTTTAGCATCTTTGTTTGGGTCATCTTTCTCATTTTGCTCTTTCTTTTTTACATAAGCAAATTTCATCTATTTCTTGTACTTTCATTCCCTACTTTGTTATGCTTGTCATTTTGTTAAACAGAAATGTCTTTCTTTTCCTATTATTACAAGTTCCAATAATAAAATCTTTGATTTGATTCATGTTAATATCTAGGTCCTTTTTCTATTCCTTCTATTCAAAGTTATCATTACTTTTTTTTCACAACCCAACCAAATAGGGTGTGTAAACTTCAAAAATCATTTCTTGGCCTTAAACAGGCTAATAAATAATGGTACTTTAAACTTTTAACTACCTTGATCTCTTTTGGATATAATCAATCTCCTTACCATTTTTGTTCACAAAATCCATTGGTTCTTCATTTATTACACTCTTATTTATGTAGACGATGTGGTGCTTGTTAGTAATGACATGGTTGAAATTAATCTAGTCAAGGCATGGTTGCATGATGCTTTTACAATTAAAGATCTTGGTAAGCTTAAATATTTTTTTGGGTTGGAGTTAACTTACTTACAATAGGGTATTTGTCTCTCTTAACTCAAGTTTTCTCTTAAATTACTTAAAGATACTGGTTATCTTTCTTCCAAACCTACTAGTACACTCATGGATCCTCATCTTCAATTATCTAAAGACATGGGTATCCTTTATCAAACCCTTTATCATACAGAAGATTGATTGGCAGATTTCAATATCTCACTACCACCAGGCTTGATCTTAGTTATGCCACTCAACATTTAAGCTAGTTCATGTTTGATCCTAGAGATATACACATGTAGGTTGATTATTGCGTTCTTCACTATATCAAATATTCTCTAAGTGTTGGTTTATTTTTTCCTGCAAGTTTGATATAAAATTAAAGGCCTTTAGTGATTATGATTGGGCCAGTTGTGCAAACACTTATAGATCTGTTACTAGTTTTTGTGTTTTTCTAAGTTCTTCTCTTGTATCATGAAAATCTAAGAAACAACCCACTATTTCCCGATCATCTAGTGAAGCTAAATATAGAGTACTTGCTAGTACTGTATATGAGTTTCAATAGTTGTTATATCTTTTTCATGATCTTGGGCATACCCATTGTGATCCTGCTTACCTTTATTATGACAGTTAATCAGCACTCAGATTGCTGCAAACCTAACTTTTCACAAACATACTAAACATATTGACCTTGATTTTCACTTAGTTCATAAGAAGCTCCAAGCAAAGATTATTAGACTCTTCCCTGTGCATTCTGCAAGCCAATTAGCTGATGTCTACACTAAGGCTCTTCATCCTAAACCTTTTTTTAAGCTCATTTTCAAGCTAGGCATGATCAACATATATGCTCCAGCTTGTGAGGGGTGTCAACTCTAACTTGATCTTATTGTATTTAGTTGTAATTAGTTGTATCATAACCAGCTTAGTTATATATTTAGTTATTCTGATATATTTATATATATATGATTGTTGTATAATTTTTTACTCAATCAATAATATTCATTCTTTCTAAATTCACTTGATCCCTTTCAGTAACACTAAGTTATATTTTGTTCTTTGAGTGCAATAGAATCTTTTATACGAGCTTGTATAAGTAATGAGCTTATTACTTGTAATTTTGAACTATCAAAACACTATGTTCATCCATACCTTTCTTATCATCATTTTGTCAATGTTAATGATGATTCCTGCACCCTTAGTTCATTTCAAGGTCATCTATTGTATATGTATTTATGTATGCTCTTATATGAAAATTTATATCAGCTTAGAAAGTACAAGTTCCTTTGTTATGAGATTTGACCTTCATCTTTCTTGTATTGGAAAAAAACAAGTTTTTGCTGTAGGGGATTCGTATGTAGTGAGAGGGTGAAGAATTAAAATACATTTAGATGATTGAATGCCATATACTTGTACAAATTTGAATTTTTCTTTGTTTTCACAAGAGGGAGTGATGGGTATGCTATAATTTGTTAATTCAGTTAATTCTTAAAAGCATTTTCTCTAAATTGTTTTGATGGTGGTTGGTATGGATAACTAAAGAAAAAGGATTTTAGTTAGGTTTATAGTTTTTTAACTTATGAATAATAAGAATGTTAAGCTATTCTTTATTAATTAAAGTTTTCAAGTCAGAGAACGTTCGGTGAGTTTTTTTCCCTATTGAACTGACCTAGATGATCCCATTCTTTAGTATATACTTTGCATATGGTTATGGTTTGTGCAAAATATGCTTTACTAAATAGTGCAAAATATGCAAAAATGTGTAAGGGCCTATTTAATGTCCTTTTGAATTATTAGTCGTAATTTTTGGGTATTGTGTATTAATGCTTGAATGAGATGGTTACTAATTTTCATTTCAAGCTTAATATTTTAGATAGACTAAAGCATAAGGTTTTGGCTAAAGATAAAAAAAAAAGTTCAGGTCAAGAGGCTCTTACATGCATGTCATTACTCAAGTGAGCTACAAGAAAATACTAATCAAGGGATTCCTTTAGAAGATTGAATGAAAATGTGATTGTATTTTAAAATGTACTTATAATCATCTCTCTTATTTATTTTTTTGTATAAGGATATAGTTTAACATGGGCATGATGTTGTTCTTACCTCCCATAATATATTTTTTGATATGAGGTGCCCTATAATCCTTTTTTTATCATTTTGATTGTACTTGACAGAAAGACAGACTAAACTTAATGGCATTACTATTGTTTCATTGAAATTTTTATTGTTCATTCTCCTCATTCACATTTATTTGTTTTTCAAGGATAATTCGGTTGTCTTCCATATTATATTATTGAATCCACATCATCTATGAGTTAATATGACTTGCTATACAATATATAATACTTTAAAAAGAGGAAACTTGTGAGTGTGCTCAAAATTCTCTCATAATAATTATCAATAGTTACATGCAATTATAAATAGTTACATGATATTATAGACAATTACATGTAATTTTGATAAGGATAAATGTGCAAATTTGGCCAAATATTATTTTCCAAAGAGCATCTAGTAGCCTGAACTATTAAATGGTGCAAAATAAATCATAAACTTTCAAAAAATAGAGCATTTAGTAGCTCACCATTAACTTTAACTGACGGATGTTATGTGGGGTTCACAATGACACATGGTGTAATGTCTGCCTTGACATTATCAGGACAACACTCACACCTTGTTGTGATAATTAGGATTTAATAAAAGCCCCTACCAAAGCTACCACAACTTAAGGGTTTGAAAATAATTAGTTAAAATATTCAGATCCTAAGAAAACCCTTTTTAAATATAGTTTGAGCTCAAACCATGGTCAAAAATCGATTAAGAGCAAATATAGAAGCATAGGAAATAAACTACAATAAAATCTGGCTTAAACGCCATTTTTTAGCAAATACTGCTCCGTTAATGGCACAAAAGGACGAATCTCTCAAGGGCCTCTTGCGCCGAGGTGCAACAATCATGCACCGTGGCGTGCACCTGCTGTCATGACTTTTCTTTGAATTTTCAAAGCACGCCGTTTCACCATCCGACATCCAATTTGAGCGATTTAAGTGTCTACACGAAGCTCTTTGAGCCCTCTAGCTAATGGCACTGGTCTTACACTCATACAATCATTCATTTAAAAGATAGACACTCAAACCCAAAATAGTTCATTTTCATAACAAAATATATACTATGGTGTTCAATTCACAATACACAATGCCATTAGCTTCGGAGACAACTTGACCACCTCAAATGGACCATACACCACATAACAATCCATTCACATCACACAATTAAGCAATCACACTCAAAATGACCACCAAACCCCAATTGGACACAAAAATACAATGGGGTGGACAAAATCTAACACATCAATCAATTGGTCATTTTGACACTCAAAACACTTAATATATATAGAAATTACTTGTAAGAAACTTGGCCAAGAACACAATTAATTTGTATCATCATTCTTGGATCAAGATATATACACTTATCACAATTTCATATAAGTGATATCTAAATAATGTCATGTTCCTAAGTTGGTAATATTTATTGACAATATTCATTACAACACACAAAAAGAAAAAAGGAAGAGCTATACTATGATGCTCTTCACTCTTCAAATGTCCCTTCTTCCCCTTGCCTCTACCAGAGCCTTCACTTGTAAAATATACCCACGGGGTGAGATAAACATCTCAGTAACCAATATGGTTCATTAAATGTTTATTACACAAATAACCATGAAAAAGTATCAAAACTAAAGTATTATCTAGCATACCAAAAATTATGAGATATATGTATCTCTTCTCAACAAAACACATAGTTTTATACTAGCATGATCATCTAACTACTAAACCTCTAATGCTCCCTAACATGAAACCACAGGCTCTTTTGGTTGAATCACTTGTTGACCTGAGCACACTTTCGGTGGTAGAATTACCCAGCCAAAGGTAATCTAACCCACCTATGGATTATGGTTTTTCCCTCTTCACACACTTGTGATAGAAGCGTCGTTGACTCCTAACCGTACCCTAACGGGTATTGAGGAGTTGTCAAACTGCCCGATGTTCTATGGTAACAATCCCATATAATGCTGCACTGGATGTCCTATTGTGTTAGCCCAACCATATGGATTTTTCACTCATAAATCTTCACACACACATATTTCCACATATCTTGGGTGAACTCCCACCCCTTATGATCATGCTCTTTTCACAATTTTTACTACTTTTCATCACATTTTCATTTCACACTTATATACATAGTATATATATTTCAATTAAAAATAATAACCATTTACAAAACACTTTTTCATGCTAAAATCGTTTAAAAATGTCAAATTATGCACAAAACTCTTCAAAACCATACCTTAATCATTTATAATTACTTCTACATAGAACTATATGGTTATCTCAATCCTTTTGTCACATGAAAAGGGTTACCATGGCTTAACGTTAACTCTACACATTCTATACGCATAATATGGCTCGAGCAACACTCAATCTACACCAATAAGTGACAATAGTCAATTATCACTCCGGATAACTTCGAATTCACTAGGTTTTAGGTGCTTAAAATACTCAAATTCCTTCTGTAACAATATCAACTATTCCCACACACTCTAACCATTCTATTACACATTCTAACACACCCAAATCGCTAATCAATGTTCCACATTATCTCAAAATTCTTAAATTATACTTAGGGTTCGTCCAAACCCTTATAAAAAATTCTCAATCACCACAAAACTCATAAACTTAAGGTTAAAATTCCTAAGATCTTAAATAAACTAATGGGTTCAATCTAAACCTAAAGAAACTGAAATCAAAGTCCCTATTACCCTAAATATTCAGATTTTTGCATAAAAGAGGGAGAAGAGGGAATGTACAACTTAGCCAATGGTGAATCAAGCTCCAAATGCCTTCAAAGTAACAGATTGTGCCCTAATAGACTAAAAGCTCTCCTCTGTTGCTCTCCCATTTTTTCCTTCTTCTCTCTTCTATTTTCAGTCTGTTTTTGTGATTTGATAAGTACAGATTTTGCCCATGCCATAGCCTGCTTGAACCTTAACCTAGCCCTCTTCTAGGAATGTTCAAGGATTCAAAAACCATATTAGTCTCCATAAACCTCCCTAAATAAACAATTTATCTAAATTGACCAAATTACCCCTTGAAAACACTGATAATTACTAATGAGAAAACTTAAGATGTTACACATGGCACGACACGAGCACATCACATTAGTATGGTAAAGGTGTAAATTTAGCCATAAACTATTTTTTGAGGAGCACTGGGTAGCATCTATAATAAAAAAACAAACTATCTAGCACATTTCTCTCAATTTTGATTAAACACCATTTATTTTCATACTTATGAGACCCACAAAGTATTAATCTCTCAAATTTTCTTACCTTCGTTCTCACTCTCAGCTCGAGAAGAAGAGGTTTAAGGAGTTTTTATTTGAAGACAATAACAAAGATGACGCTAATAAAGTAGAAAAAATAATTTATGGCTAAAGTAGTAAAATCAAGGTTCTACTTTATTGGCATCATCCTTGTGAATATCTTCATATAAGAACTCTTTGAATTACTTTTTCTTGAACTGATACTGAGAATAAAGACAAAAAGATTGAAGAGATTAATATTTTGCGGGCCTTATAAGTATGAAAATTAATGTGTTTGATCCAAATTGAAGAGAAGGTGTTGCATAATTTTTTTTTATAGTAGAGGCAACCCAATGCTCCTCAAAAAATAATTCATGACTAAATTTATACCTTTACCATGTTGACGTGTTGTGCCACATGTCATTGTACGCCTCACATAATGTTCGTTAGCTGAAGTTAATGGTGGGCTACTGAATACTCCATTTTTAAAAGTTCATGATTTATTTTACACCATCTAATAGTTTAAGCTATCAGATGCTCCTCAAAAAATAATATATGGCTAAATTTACTATTTTATCCTTTTAATAACTAGAGTGCATGCTCATGTCAGTGACTTTAGGTTTCATAATAATTATAAACAATTATATGTAATTTGAACATATAGATGGCATGTAAATTAGTATGTGAAAATTTACATATAATATCTAACGAATTATGTGTAACAAAAATACACAGGGAACACACCAATGCCCTTGCCTTTAAATTACATGTAAACGACTATGGATTACATATAATTTCATAGATGAAGAGATTCATGAACATAGTTGAGCAAAAATTACATGTAATATCTACTGAATTATATGTAAATCAAAGGCACGAGAGCATGCCACTATCAATGCTCTTGAATTACATGTAAATGACTATGGATTACATGTAATTCAATATATGAAGAAATTAAAAAGCATGCATGAGGATAATTTACATGCAATATCCACTGGATTATATGTAAAAAAAAAAAAAACACACACACACACACACGTGCGTGCACACAAAAGCACGCCACTATTAATGCCCTTGAATTACATGTGAACAACTATGAATTACATGTATTTCCATTGGTATAATAAATGCTCCCAACTTGGACCCTAAGCCAAACTTCTTACATTCTAAACCAAAAGCCTTACTTTCAAGCCAGAACACTTACATCCTAAGTCAAATCCCTTGCATCTTAAGCCATAACTTTTGTACCCAAGTCAAAACTCTTATAATAAAGTTAGAACCTTTGCAATCAAGCTAGATCCCTTACATCATGGCCGAATTTTATGCCTTTTTAATGTATTTTTTAATTAACATAAAAGATTAGTTTGATAATTTGTTTGTATTGTTTAATGAATAAAATATTCAGCTTGGTCCTTCAATTTGGTTTAATCCTTGGGCATAATTTATCTCTCAACTAAAAATCGCTTCCAAGCAAACAAAATTCAAAAATTTCTATTTCCATTCCATGAAAGGCATATGAAAGTACCGAACTGGCATAATGCGAAACCTCGTATGATGAGTCCCCAACTAAATATTGCCGAAAGTGAATTGTCAAGGCATAAAGCATTTTAATTAAAAATAATAATAAATCACTCCTTAAATTTTTGATTCAATAATACCATAGACATTGAAGTTGTTTATTATATAAATTATTTATTTAACTTTTAAAAATGATGTAATTTGACTTTTGTCATTAACAAAAGTTAATTTTAACATTAGTTAATTAGAAAATGACACAAAAATTACAAAAAATGTGAAAAATTGTAAAAAAGAATAAAAACATTTTAGAAAAAGATAAAAAAATTTGGTCACTTTTGTAATTTTTGATGTTCCTTTTTATCATTTTTTGGCTAACTAACATCAAAGTTAACTTTTGTAAATAGCACAGGACGATCAGATTGTATCATTTTCAAAAATTTAAGAAAAAAATTTACACAATAAATAAGTTCAAAATTTATGATGTTATTGGACTTAAGGTTTAAGAAGGTAATTTGCTCATTTACTTTTAAAAAAACTCAAATCTTGTTAAAAAATAATTTTTAAGTACTTGTCAATTTTTAAGTGATGCCTTGCTTATCAATTTTTATGATATTTTTGTAAAATGTTGATTCTTATTGAAATGATTAAATAGAGATTAAAAAGAGAAGGGAGGTGAGTGTATAAAAATAATTTTATAATTAATTCTAATATATATAAAGGGAAAATGTTTCATACACTTAATTTTTTTCATACCTTTTCCTTTTATAAAATTTATCATAAATTTTTTTAATAAATCATTGTAGAATTATAATTATAAATAATTATTTTTTATATTTTTGATAAATACAGTTAATGATATAAAATTACAAAACATTTTTCCATCTTTCATATATATATATATATATATACACTCCCTCAATTAAAAAATGTAAGGTATTTTTAATATTTCAAGATATAATTAATATATTTTTCTCAAAAATGCCCTCAATTTAAAAATAAAAAAATCTTTTAACTTTCACACGATTTGATATTTCCAACACATGAAAGAGAGAAAGTAAACTCAAGCATAAACTAGAGAGAGAGAGAGAGTATGAAAGAGATAGAGTACATGTAAGTATGAAAACAAAGCAAACTCATGCTTTCTACAACCAAGTTGCTAATATAGTTTCGTGATTTATTTATTTAAACTATTTAAAATTTAAAATTAAGGGTAAAAATAAAAGGTAGTGATAGTTGTAAGATAGTTAAGGGTGTGTTTGGTTTTCAGTTTGACAAAAATTCATTTAGTAAAAATCAATTTAGTAAAAATTAGTTATTGTAATGAAATTTGTGTTTGGATACATTTATTTAAAAGTCAATTTAACAAACTAAAAGTTATTTGAATAATATATGATAGAAAGTGCTTTTAAATGTGTAATTACTAAAAAAGACAAATTTTATCATATGTGATTTTTTTATGTTAATCTTGATTTATTAAAAAATATATAATATTTTTATTTGCATTTAAAAAAAATATTAACAAAAGACAACATGGAAAAGAGTTGATTAAAAATTTTAACTCTCACATTTGAAATGCCAAAAGCAACTCTCCCTAACTTTTTGGAAAAATACTTTTAATGCTAAAATAAATACTTTTAGAATGTACATTTAAAAATAAAATGTTAGGCAAACAACTTTTATTTTCTAAAAGCCACAAAAGTCTTTTTGAAATGTAGAAAGTGAAATATCAGGCACTAATTAATTTGTGAATTCAGTTAAAAAAATTATATATATATATATATACACACACGTTATGTTTTAGTGAGAGCCTGTGGAAATTTCAAGTGGTGTAGGTCCAAAATAAATTTGAAAGGCCGAACTAGAAAAAATTGATTAAAAGATTCTCGGAGAGTTTTGAATTCAAGTTCAAGCCTGATCTTGCAACGGTCATCTTGCAGCGGCCTCAGAACAAATTGCTTGAAGTGAAGCCTTAACCATACCCATCAACGGCCACCGTAGGTTCACAGATGGAGGTGTGTGAAATTTACAGTGAAGCTGAAGGGTCCGATCCTGATCCTTTTTCGGATGATTTGGAAGGAGATCCCGATTTTGACGTAACCGAAGAAACCAAGAGCAAGTTTTCCAACCTATCAATTGAAAAGAAGGCGGCTAAGACGAGGTAATTTTCTGGTTTATTTGACATTTCATTAGTAATTTGCTTTTCGTTTCAGTATGTAATGATTCCGTCATGTCCAGTATTTTTTATGGTGAGGTTTCGCGGACGGAGATTTACTCAGAAGAGCAGAAGACTGAGCCCGGTCATGATGAGGAAGTACAAAATATCATAGAAGGTTAGTTTATTGACCTATTAACCTATTTATATATATATATATTGGCCTTTTGGATTGCTGAAGGAAATATAATGTTGAAAGATGCTTTGGTTTCCTGTCACTTGAATCTGATCGGATATATCATTTCGCTACCTCAAAAAATTTTCCGTTAACCTCCAATACTTCCGTGTTCTTGAACCTGACACAAGCTGAATAAATTTTGGAATCCTATACAGGTACTCTATTTTCTTATTGTGAATGTCCCGTTTCCTCTCATTTTGTTTCTTTTTTCTAAGTGCAAAGAGCCATTATCTGGCGAAAAACATGTCTCTGGTATTGTTAGGAAGTTGCCTTCCATTGGGCTACAACAATACAGGTGCATTTAACAATTAAAAAAGAAGGATAGTATTAATTTAGGACATAACTGATGCTCGGATTTACTAAACAAAACGTTGATGTTTATCCTATGATGAATTTTCTTGATGTTAATATTTCCTCACATGCCTGTCATTGTTTGATTGACAGCGGGAGAGTTGGAGAAACTAAAAGTACCTGAATGCAAGCTGTATCTGAGGAAGAATGGGCTGAGATTGACAGGAAACAAGGACACACTCATTCAGAGAATTCGGGAGCATCTAGAGTAATGATCATTTTATACAGACGACGCAGTCGTTTTGGGGAAAAAAAATAAACGGTTTTTCTGACTTTGTTGGATTTCCAGGATTACAAATGGCGGAGGGGAGTGGAAGTACCCGCCTTCTAGCTTTGTTCAGAATTGTAAAGGTAGAGATTTTTGGGGACTGATTTGTTCGATATCTTGATATCAATATGGGCAGAACCTTTGAAATTATAGAATTATTCTGCACCGATGCATGTTTAAAAGCAAAACCATGATGCCGCAGTATACATTTTCAACCGACATAGGTTTTCAGGGAGTATCACTTCAACATAGTTATATACGCTTTTTTTAGTAATGTACAGTCATGGTTGCCATTCTTTGTTTTAATATCCGGTCAGCCTTATCTTTTTCTTTTGCTCTTTGTTTTTGGTTTATGATATGAAGATATGGCTTCCATTTTGTGTTTTAATATCTAGAAGGCACTGTATATTCAAGGCTTGAACCAATCTGTCTTGTGTATTGGTCTTGATATTTGAATAATCTCCACTTCAGGCTTCAAAATCTGAAGATTTGATTGCTTCATGCAGGTGATGCATGCACCGGTGATGTTGTTCTGTTTGAGCAAAATGTCTACGAAACGTAAGCTTTTCGTTTTGTTTTTCAAATTTTCTTCTAATTCATCATGATCGTTAAAGTAAATTACTACAATTTGTCGACGGTTATTTTGAATGAGCACGGCATCATATTCTCCCTCATGAAGCTTTATTTACAGCTACAGAACATTATAACGCCCGGTTCCTTTCTTGCCTTATTTGGAATAAAAAGGAATAAATGATGTTGATGAAAATGTTTAGTAATAATTATCGTCTTCTTCCAGTTGCCTTATCTGAATTTTTTTCTCTAATAAGATATCCGAAGTGATTTTTTCAGGTTCAGCATAGCATCTAGGAGTGCCAGTGGTCCACCTTGTGGCAAGAGGATTGTTGCAGGTCGTATAGTGAAGGAAAGCTATGGTGCTGAGAAGCAGCAGCATACATTTACGGTGAGAAAATGTTTCTCTTAAAATGAATAACCACCTTTATGGTTGTTAATACAAGTCATCAATAATAAGTGCATGGCAAATAAATAAATGTAGTATATTTCTCATGAAGTAGGAAGATTATCGCTGTTTTGGATGCCACTATGAGCGAGTGGCTATCTCTTATCATCTGTTCCTTTTTGTAACTATTTGCATATGTTATTGCCTCTTCGGATACAGATTGAGGTACTGTGGAGCAAGGGAGAGAAGCCTCTTCCTCCACTCTATCCCCTGCTGATCAAGGGTCGAAACCTTTATAGGTTGAAGACTCTGAGACAGGTTCCTGTTTTGCCAGCATTTCTTCTTTTGCCATCAGTTAATTGCTCCTTGTCCATTTTAATTGATGAGTCGATGTCTTTACCTTCAGAGATGGGATGATGAGGGGGCAAGGCGGAAAATTTTGACGGAAAAACACTCGAGGGGAGATGTTGCAAGGGCCAACAGAGAAGCAAGGAAACAAGAAAAGGAGAGGAGAAAATCAATCAGGGAAAACAGGTATGCTAATTACCAAAACAATTTGATTCAAGTTACAAATAGGGAATAAAGGATTTAGTCCATAAAAATACCAAACTTGTTGCATTATAGTCCTAACAAAATGGCAAAAGAAATCCTTTTAAAAAGATCAAGCCACTTGACCAAAAAAAAAAAAAAAAGTCTAACAAACAGAAATTCAGTAATGAATATCAGGATATTATGTAGATATCCATTACCTCAGATTCTCTAATATCTTTCGGTTACTATAATATTTTTAATTATTATTATTTTATATATTTTATTTAATTTAATTGATATGTTTGTGCCTATAAATATAAGGGTTGTATTCTATAAGTTGAAATGACAAAGTTCTCAATTCTCCCATCATCTTATTCTCTCATTATAGTTCTCCTTTTCTCAAATTCTATTTTCTTAACACGTCTTCTGTGTTTTCTTTTCTTTTTTTTGTTTTTTTTTTTGCCTTGTTTGGTCAGGGTTTCCAAAAAGGAGTTATCAAGTAATCAAGCTCAATCACATCCACCCACGACCAAGTCACAGTATCAACATCAAGAATCAAGATGCATCAATCCAGCAAACCAATCTCAATCACATCCACCCACGGCCATGTCACAGTATCACCATAAAGAATCAAGACGCATCAATCCTGCAAACCATTCTCAATCACATCCACTCACGACCATGTCACGGTATCAACATCAAGAATCAAGATGCATCAATCCACCAAAACCAAAATTTTTCTTTGACCCAGGCGAAAGGATTGCAACAAGGCCTGACCATTTCAAAGAGAAACTCATTATTAATGAGAACTACCCTTGCAGTGCTGTGACAAACAGGTTTGCAGAAGGGACTTACCGTAGAAAACCTTTTACGAGTGCAAATCACTTGTTTCCGTCGACCCTAAATAGAGAAACCTTTAAGCAAAAGCAACCTTGCAAATATTATGCCCAAGGGAGGTGTCATTTTGGAGACAACTGCAAATTTTCACATGGTGTGAGATCATAGCTTTCCCCTCCTGTCCCCCCCCCCCAAAAAAAAAAAAAAAAAAAAGAGATGTGAGACTAGAGCTTGATCATATGTAAATAATTGCTGCCTGCTTCATTGAACTCAAAAAATGAAAGCTACGCAACCCAAAATGAGGAGAGTCCCACTCAGCAACGACAAGAGGACATTGAACCTAAGCAGGGCCTTAAACGAAACCAGGTCACAACGACAGGTACTTGTGCGAAGTTAACATTGAAGCGTCACTATTTGAAGTTCAAAGGTTTGTCCTAATTTCAGGAGGGACTTACGTAGTGTTAGGTACACTATATGCCTAAGTTAGATTCCATAGCATTTAAAGTTGCAAATACTTTGTATGTTGCTATGAGTGCTGGCATATAGAGTCAAACTTCTGTGGTTATCAAATGTCAATTTTGCTGATCACTTTTTTTAGTTATGATTGGACGATGCACCATGTAATGTAGCTTTACCCATTCAAAATTTGGTCTTGTGAAGCTTATCTCATTAGTTGATCAGTTACTTTTTTGGTATATTACTCTGTAAAAATTTTATTCTCCAGTGATATAAAATTTTCATATATAATTCCTGATCAGGCCTTCTTTTGAGTCGGCATACAAATACTTTAAGACGATGTCTATCTGAAATTCTTTTCAAGATAACAAATGAAGGTTGTTATCAAATTTATCTGTAATGACAATTTTCATAAAAAAATAATTAAAGACCAGTCTTGTTCAATAACGTACCAAAGCATAATAATATTACTTTGACATGAACGTTGCTTTTTTTTTCCTTGAATTGATGATGAAAAAAATGTTCACGTATTAGATAAATAAAAATTTTAAAATTCATAAATTCAACTTGCATAACACGTGAAAAAAAGCCCCCCGTTTATCCCCCGATTTATTGTAGTTATTGGTATACTACAGTATGTAGATTCTTTTTCTTGATAAATGTGTGTATCAAGATGAGCTGAGATGATAACTCACATTTACGGTTAACAAAAAGTTGAGAAGACAACATAGTTTGGACTTCGGTGGAGAGAGCGAGAAATCATGGTTTCTCCAAAGAAACGCGAACCGATTATTACGGTGTCACCAACAGTTTAGTAAGTGTGAATTTAGATTAAAAAATTTTCAATAAGTTAGAATGAATTTAGGTTAGCAATTGAAATTAGGATAAAAATTTGTGTGACTGCGACATAATTTATATTTGAATATATTTTTTAAAAAAATTAGTTGAACAAATTCAAATTGATTTAAATAATTTTATTCAGAAACCTGTAGAAATGTTAATGATAAAAATGAATGTGAATTTTTTGGTATATATTTTGTGTCTACTTTAATATTTTTTCTAAAAATATTAAACTTAAAATTATAATTTTTAAAAAATTAGATTAAAATTACAATTTTACATATGATTGGTTGGATTGAATAAATTTCAATTAGATAAAATTCAAATTTATATTAGAAAAAAAGGATCTTTCATTTTTAATTATATTCTATTTATTTTTATTACATTTTATGATTATTTTTTTCATAACTTGATATTCTGGGAAAAAAATTGACCTTTAAATTACAATTTTTTTAAAAATTCTACATATAATTAAGTATTATTTACAAATTATAAAAATGTTGAATAAATTCATAAATTACAAATAATAAATTATAAAAAATTTAAAAAATAAATTGATAAATAATAAAATGTTAAATTCTAAAAACTAAAATAAATTGATAAAACATAAAATATTATATACAAAATTTAAATTAAATTGATAAATTGGTAGACATATTTTACTATAAAAGTGTCAGGAAAAAAATATCGTAAAATCTGGGTCATGAATGATTCGATATCGTATAATATTATATCCACTGTACCCTTAGGGGGGAAAAAACATTATCCACTGTACCACTCGGAGAGAGAAATCTGACAAGAAGTTAAAAGGTATATTCACCGATGCATGTTGAAAAGAGAAGCTCCTTCATATATCAAACTATTTATTCAGGCAATCTTATGATTGGGAGTTGGTTAAATATTTTTTTTTTAAGAAAAAAAATCTTATGATTCGGACAATGACTCACCATTGAGCTGCTAAGTTTTAATTTATATGCAAGGCAGCAATTGCTGGGTGACTGGTGAGAATATTTTTCATCTTCTTCACTTCTTTTTATCTGTTCTTCATTTACAGTTCCGTCTATTAATCGCTCTTGTTCTGTCTACTGGCTGTTCAAAAGTAGTTTAAAGGAACAGTTTCATATATAGCTGTTTCGGTTGTTCAGATTTCAGTACAGCTCTAGATACAGGTATCCCATATCTTTTTAACTAGAATAACGTACTTGACCGTACTCTAGTTCGATCGGAGTACTCTTAATTTACTCTTGTTTCTGAATTCTTTGGACTTTTTCAGCTCTGGTACAGCTTTTTATTTTTAATTTTTTTTGCCGCATAGTTTTGCTAATTTGCTTGAGACCAATGGGAACTGAAACTATCATTATGTATGTCAAAAGTATTACTATTCGCTGAAATTAGGTCATGAACTTAAGATCTGTTCTTTTTCTAGGCGTGAATTAACTATAATCGGTAAATAAACCAAGTAGATGATCAATTTGTGGTGGTCCTGGTGGACACATATTTTTCAAGTTATGAATACCGAGATCTTTGACCAGGTTTCTGATAACATTTGTTTCATTGCAAATGAAGTAAGATTATGAGGAGATGCATGCATGTTCCCCTTTTTTTTGGCCTGGAAAAAGATTGCTGTGAATGATCAACAGTATTTTAACCCATTTCGTTCTTCTCCACATCAGTGTTTTAAGAAGAATTACAAGTTGGTCAAAAAAGCTAAGGTACTAAGAATTACAAGTGGTGTGAACTGATAGGTGTAAAATTTTCAGGGAAAATGGCACCTGAGCCAGTTAATGTTAGGGAGTTCCAGCAATTGGCTAGAGAGGCCCTGCCAAAAATGTATTATGATTTCTATGCTGGTGGAGCTGAGGACGAGTTCTCACTGAAGGAAAATATGGAAGCATTTCGTAGAATTACGTACTATTCTTCACTTGATGATGTTCTGATTGTAGTAAATAGAATTAGCATATACTGATGGTTGTTTTTTTCTTTGTTGGTTTCTCACTTCTCAGCTTACGACCAAGAGTTCTAGTAGATGTTAGTAGAATAAATATGTCTACGACTTTACTAGGATATAGAATCTCCGCACCAATTATGATTGCTCCTACTGCCATGCATATGTTGGCTCATCCTGAAGGTATGAATTCTCAGAAAGATGTTGTTATCATTTTGCATTCATTCACCTTCCATTTCCATCATGTAATTTATTTTATTTTTCTGCCATTCATCACTACAGGAGAGGTTGCCACAGCCAAAGCAGCAGCTGCTTGTAATACTATAATGGTATATTTATTAAATAAAGCCTCATCACTTGCTCAGACACTATGCTGACTTGCTGAAAGTTTACACGTTTTTTTTTTTTTTAAAGATTCTGTCTTTCATGTCTACCTGCACTGTGGAGGAGGTTTCTTTGAGCTGCAGTGCTGTTCGGTTCTTCCAGCTCTATGTAATGCTCTCAAATAATTCGGATTTCAATTTCTTGCTACATCTTTGTGCCAAGATTCATAACCTCTTTCCTTTTTAAATATCATTTGTTGAATTTAAAATTTAATTTTCAATAGGTTTACAAAAAGCGAGATGTGACAGCTGCATTAGTGGATAGAGCTGAAAGGCTTGGATATAAAGCCCTTGTTCTAACTGCTGATGTTCCTCGACTTGGTCGAAGAGAGGCAGACATAAGGAACAAGTAATTGGTGTTTTTTTGGTTGTATATTCTATATTCCCTCCTAATAAGTCTAACAACTTGCAAAAGCTAATATTGATTTGTTTGTTGGGGTGGATTAAATACATTGTATATGAAGATTGATGCAGCAAGCTATCTCCTAATGTTGTTGGAATGTCCTCTGCAGAATGATTTCGCCTAAATTAAAGAACTTCGATGGCTTGTTTTCAGCTGAACATGAGTCTGTAAGTAGCAATATCAGTATTCCGTATGACTGAATTTTCACCTTTCGTGTGTCATCTGTCAATTCCAGCGGCAATTGCATCCGTTAATATTCCTGCCTCATCTTGTAAAAATGTAATAGGTTATCTATCATTTCAAAACATACGTATTTTTTTAATCATTCGAAGTTTTTCTTCAACAAAATTACCAAAATCATGGGCCTCACAAAAGTAAATATCTTTCGTGCAATGTTGAGGCTCATATGATATAGAGTAGTTTTGTTATCGGTAGAAATTTTGAAAAATAAATTGAAACAATTAGAAATCCTTCTGTTGTCAATCATTATATTGAGCAAACTCTAACTCTACTATCATTAAAGGAAGAGTTGGACACCAATTTAAACATCTTGATTGACATGTATTAATAATCATGAATCAAGCTCTTCCCTCATCCTCTTTCTTAAGGCTATTGCTCTTTTGTGGCTTTCCATCCTAGACGTAAACATCAAGGCATAGTAATCCTGCTTCAAACTTACATCATTTAAAGGGAAAAAGGTACATTGGGATCGCTTGGATTTCCCTGATTTAATAAGATATAGGTGAATGTCATGTTATCCAAATGTTTGTGCCCAACTCTAAGGATTATATGAAAACCAATTATTATTTCCATATTTGCTCAACAAGCTTTAGAGAATTTACTGGCAGGTAGGTTGTGAGGGGGAACCTTGGTTCAGTGACAAAGTTGTCAACGTTTGGCCTAGTGGTCATGGGTTCAAGTCATGAAAATGGCATCTTGCAAAAATATAGGGTAAAGCTGCATAAGAGACATAAATTGGGTCCGACCCTCCCCAAACCCCACGTATGGCGGGAAGTTCATGCAGGGGGCTATCCCTTACTGGTAGGTAGGTTACCTAGATCAGTTCACTATTAGGATATAAGATGAGGTAAATATGACCCAAACACAATGCATCAACTTAATTATGGTATGCAATATCCTGCGTCTGCTTTTCCCATTTCCCATCTTACCTTTCTCCTTTCAGAATATGCTGGAGAAATCAATCTGGGACTTGTGTTAAAACGTTTATTTCTTCAGTTATTTATCTTTAATTTTCCACTAAGATTGTCAAGAGATCAATCTGGGCCTTGTATATGAAAATGTGGGCACGCACGCACATAAAGAGACATGCTTTATGTGTTTGCATCCATGCGTGGTATAATTCTGTCCTAGAACTACATTTATGGGTTTTATTGGATGAAATTGTTAATCTTGCTTTTAACTTGCAGGGTAATGGTTCAGGTTTGGAAGCTTATGCAAATCTGACACTTGATGCATCGTTGCAATGGAAGGTATGGATAAGAATTAGGCGAGAGTTCAGATTTCCCTTTTCATACAATTGGAAATGTCTCAAAAGTCAGGAGATGAGCAGTGTTTTATGAAATCATTGAAATGGCCTAAAGAAAATTTACTTTTATCTAAAGAAGCACAGAAGCACACAAAAAATTCTATTCGATAGAAAATCTCATGAAAATTTTGAACTCCTTAAACGTTTGTTTAACAAGCATCACTCTGAGGATATAATCAAATTAATCATGTTTTTTACTCAACGGGGCTGATTTTCGAGCTTCAGCATCTTTAAGTTCTGCAGTACCCAATGAAATTAAACCGGAGTAACATATTTTCAGGAAAACTACTGATCTAGTGTAATGAGCGCGGTGAAATGGCTTAGCTGATTGTCTCTGGAGGCTTGATGCCTAAAGATGTCATCATAATTGTTGATGGTGAAGATCTAAAACAATTGTTTTTATGCACTAATAGAGCACCGCATTGTCTGCAGGATATGGCATGGTTGAAATCTATTACGAATCTGCCAATTCTTATCAAGGGTATACTTACTGGTGAAGATGGTATGTAAAAGTTTAGTGCATGTACTCTGCTTGATGATTCATTTTACGAAGAATTGGCTAAACCCTTTAAAAGACAGGCTTTGAGAACTTTGCGATTTAATGCGAAAAACATTGATTCATATCTCTTAGAAATTCAGACATAGAAATCCTTCTGCTGATTAATTATTATCTCTTGGTGATGCTTCTGCCTATATTTTTTTAATGCCTTTATTAATAATGTACTTGATAGTTCATTCTCATCTTTCTTGTTGACCTCTTTAATCTGGATATTAGTTAATATGTAATGGAATCTTATTGGCAGCTATTAAGGCGGTCGAAGTAGGCGTTGCTGGTATAGTCGTCTCAAATCATGGAGCCCGCCAGCTTGATTATTCCCCAGCCACCATTTCTGTTCTAGAAGAGGTGATTCTTGATATGAGATCTGATAAAATAAATTTAATATAATTTTTCTTCTAATCTTCAAAGCATATGGGTTTTTGCTCACCAAAAAAAAAAAAGGGGGATTAATATGGAAAATGTAGCTGCTTTAGTTTGATGTGATTGTAGCCAAAAACTGCTGCTGCAACAGGCGATTTTGTATGCCATTTAGAACCATGGCGCAAAAACTGTTATGTAATGAACAGCACTCGCAGTTGCAAAAGTAGAAATTAAATTTATGCATTCGCTTGACATAAGTTTTTATTTTCCCAGTACATGATTGACATTATTTTTTTAATTGATTGACATTACAATAAGGGAAAATTTGGAAAACATTCTTTAATGCTTTATCGATCCTCCAAAATACCTAATGCCAAAGACAAAACTTGCTTCTAAAATTTGCCTTGTACATAGGAGTAGAGGAAGTAGAACATAAAATCTATAGCAAACTGTACTACTCATGAGCTACAAACAGTGCAATTCATTCATCAAACTGTGCAATGAACGGGGTCAGATATCTAATAGTATAAATATAGTACTTGGCATGTTTCCAGGTACAGGAAAGAATACATTTGGGGTTCAAAAGGATAAATAAAAGTAGAAGGCATAAAGGAAACCTGATTTAATCTAGGTTGTTAGACGTGTTTGCTATGCCATGCAGTTAAAAATTAAAATACCGTGCTTGAAACAAATTGACCTGCGAGTATCAGTGGGGTTTAGTACGTCCAGTATAATTTACATTGGCACCCTACGAATGCAGGTGGTGCATGCTACCAAAGGTAAAATTCCTGTGCTTCTCGACGGTGGTGTGCGGCGAGGAACAGATGTATTTAAAGCTTTAGCCCTCGGTGCACAAGCTGTCCTTGTAAGCTCTTAAACCCCAGCTGATAAATTTATCTTTTGTAACCCGTGTTCTGTGTTCAAGAATCCTCCTACTTGCTACGGAACCATTTGCAGAGTACATGCGCTAGACTTTTACATTCCACGAGTTAACTCCTCTTTTGGGTACGTTTGAGAGTTGAGATGTAGGAGAAGGGCCCAGATCAGATTCACTGATATAATGTAACCTATTATATTCTTTAGATATCGCATTTCTCAAGTGAGAATAAAATTCCAGAAGTGAAAAAAATTCAAAGAAAAAGGGAAGGAAGATAAGGATGAGGAATCGATAGTCAAATGATAATTTTCCTTCCTGCTATTTGGGAAAAAGGTCTCCTCCATAGTCTCCCAATTCAAAAGAACTTTAAAATACACAAGGGGAGGACTGTGGAAGATTTTGAAAGGTCGGTTGAAAGTCCGTCATTATTTTTCCTTTATTTCTAATTACTCCCAAATAAGTGAAAGGTTTCAATGAGACCGTCCCTCTCCTCCCTCTCCATTACCCCATCAATACACACACTTGATCATTAAGCTTTAAAGAAAAGCAAAGATTCAGATTAATGATCTATAATAATAATTATCTGATTATTGATATTTGAAATTTCCCTTAGATTCAATAATAACTATCATCAAATGCTGATCGATACAGGTTGGACGGCCAGTAATCTATGGACTTGCTGCAAAAGGGGAAGCTGGGGTGACACAAGTCATTGAAACACTCAAGACAGAGCTGGAGCTCACTATGGCTCTATCTGGATGCCCTAATCTGAAGGATATTACTCGGAGCCATGTTAAGACAGAGAGAGATAGGCCTCACTCAATGCTTTGATTGTGTTGTAGAGCTCTACCAACCACCCCCCCCCCCCAAAAAAAAACAAAAGAAAAAAATAAAATAAAATTGGCTTTATTGTTTCTATTTAACAAGTACATTATGTACAGGCCAAAGGGGGGAAAACAAGATTCTCATGCTGGAAATGACTCGTACGCCTTGTTCCAATGGATATATCTCCTCTGTTCTTGCATTAGTTCTATCACTGGCAAGAAAGTCATGAACCCCATCTCTGTCTTCTGTCCAGCTGCATTCTGGACTCTTGTGCATGCCTTCGTATTTCATCAATTGTCTAGTTTGAGCAAGATCATGCCATCTCCCTGCTGAAGAATATAGATTCACTAATAGGACGAAGTTCGCAGAACAAATAAAAGTTGGTCAAGTTGCGGGACCAAATCCCACTCTTGATGTAAGGGTTTTATTGGTGAATAATCTGTATTTGAACCTAAATGCGTGCTAAAGAATTAACAAGCTTTCAGAACTCAACTCATCTTTGTTATTGTTGAGAAAATATATTGGTTTTTTATAGTTCCATCAAGTTTTATTTTTAATTCTTATAGTTTTTTTTTTAATGTTTTAAATTTTTATAAACAACAAACAAACAAACAACAACAATTCTTTATCTCACTAGGTAGGGTCGGCTACATGGATTGCAAGACGCCATTGGATGACATTTTTATAGTTTTTAAATTTTTATAGTTTCAAAAAAATTAGATGACATTTATTTTTAAAGTCTCTATATTTTTAATTTTTTTTTCGGTGTTTTTAGTTTTTATAAGGAATGAAAACATTTAAAAAAAATAAATAAATTAAAAATAAAATTTGATAAAACTATAAGGATTAAAAATTATATTTTTTCTTTGTTTTGTTTTTCTTTTAATAGAAGGAATATAACTTGCAGTGTTATTAGGCTCCGAATCTAAGATATTTTGAGCTGCAATTTCTCCAAGGGCAATTTCACCGTTAATAAAACTACCTCCAAGCAGAGAACTCCACGTCACAGAATGAGCTTCTTTTGGCATTTTCTTGACACCATTGAGTTTGCCTGCACGGCTCAAGAGGACAATCATACATGTATAATGCTTTGATGTGGGCGTCAAGCTGTAAGTATCCATCGGTGAAAAACATTCACGACCCATCCCAATTGATCCGCAAGAACGCATAAAGAAAGAACTGACAGAAAAGTTATGCCATCTGGTCTAACTTGGCTAGCTAACATTTCGCGAAAATGAGCAATTCCTTTATCCCCATGTCCATGCGTGGCATAAGTAGTAAGAATAGCATTGTGGGACACCGAATCAGGGTTTACACTATGGCAGCTGCAACGTGAACATCAGAATCGTGCCCGGCCCTAATTGAATATGCATGGAATGGCTTTCCTCGGTGGATGAAGGCCAACTTAGAGCGTGCTGTTAAAATTAGTCCATGTATGTCTGGTTTCAAATTTGAGTTCTGCATCTCAGTGAATAATTGAATTGCTGAATGGCTATTTTCCACACCCCCAGCTAAAATACCATTTCAAATATTCACATTGGACATCAAGACCGTAACATGTCTTCAACACCACAGGGAACGAAAAGAAGTCTAATTGAACATCTCGTATAGCAGCTCTTGAAAAAGAAGAAGCACTTCCTCAAAGAACCCATGATCAACATAAACATTCAGGATAGCTGTCCAAGAATACACGTTTCTAAGCGGCATTTTGGCGAACACCAAACTCGCATCATGTAAACAGCCAGTGCTACCATACATCCGAAGCAACTTGTTTTCAACAAATTCATGCTCTTGAAACCCAGTCTTGATGGAGTGAGCATGCACCTGTTTGCCCAAACTCGGGCACACGCAAGATTCGAATATAAAGGCGCAAGTGGTTGAGTTCACAGGTTGATCTAGTTTGAAGAAATGGGATTAGAAGGATTTTGAGGGGCTGGAAGGACAGGCAAGGTTGCTTTGTTCGCTTGGATGAAACATGAGAACGATAACTGAACTGTTTTGGATCAAGTGGGTGATATATGGACGGCAGATATCTCGTAGAGAGAGAGAGGTATGTAGACAGCGGAGCGTAGGGAGAGGATTTGGATCCATGCATATGTACGCAAGTGTATGGTATATACATGATAGTGCATGAACTACTATTTTAGGCAATCATTGTGATTGGTACAGTGGCCCACCAGTGAAGTGGTAAGTTTTATCCAAGGCATGAAGCATATCATTCACGTGACTCCTCCTTGTCTGTTCTTCATTTGTAGTCCCATCTATTTATTGCTCGTACTCTGTCGACTGGCTGTTCGAAATTAGTTTAAAGGAGAAGTGCCTTTGGGTCGTTCAAATTTCAGCACAGCTCGTGGATTTTCAGCTCTGATTTACAGGTATCTCATGCCTACTTGATCGTATTCTTAGTCAACCGGATTACTCTTAATTGCTCTGAGTTCTCTATTCTTTGGACTATCTAAGCTCTAACTTGCTTGAGACTGATGTTAATTTGCACAATACCCAATGCGCTTAACCAGGTTATTCTCTGGGTCGGATGGCTGGGAAATATCTTTATTTGCTTTGTCAGTTAAAAGATGCAAAGTTTTCCAATTTGATCCCCCACTTTCAATGCCTCTCTACCTATTATCAATTTAGCTCTTTCATCAACTCCCACTGCGCTTTTTTTTTTTTTTTGGGGTTAAATTATTGCTGTATGCAGACGAAAGATACATGTGCCCATGAACAGTTAAGATACGTCAGAAAAAGTGGTTGTGTCAATAATTTGACTAGGAAAGTGTGATTTAAATGAACTAGTGGATTATCAATTTTGCGGGGCTCCTGGGCTCCCGGCGGGCATTTATTTTTCAAGCTATGAAGATAGATCTATCACAACGTTTCTGATAACAATTGTTTCAATGCAAATAAAGTAAGAATAAGACTATAAGGAGATGCACACCGGTCCACTTCTAACATCCCAAATTTTACTCATAAAATTTAAGTAATATTAAGATAAGATTTATTAAGTAAATTAGTATTCAAAGTAACTTAATTTATGTTGGCTAAGGTACAGGGACACATAAGATTATGATTTAATGAAATATAATATGAGATTGGAGAAAATCTTGATGAAGATTAATTGATTCTAATTATATTCTTAAAGCATTAGACTATTATTTTATGAATAAAAAGTACAACAGTAAAGACAGTAAATATATGCTTTGATTTGAATTTATTGAATTACTTCAACGTGATTGAATTTTATTATGTGATTATTTGAGTAAATAATTATCTAAGAGTTATATATTTTAAATGAAAATTCAATAGAACTATGTAAATTATTTCCATTTAAGAGGCTAATCATAAAAGAATTGTGTTTGAGCATACTAAAGAAGTAGAGTTTAATTTTTTTAAAAGATATTAAGAGAATCATAAAAAAATATATATATATATATATATATATATATAGGTAAACAAATTTTTAAAGATTATTGAATAAAAGGAAGAAGATTGAAAAAAATGAAGATGAGGTTTGTTGTCAAATGACAACATCCGGCGTGAATTTTCGACGCGTTCCATTTCTTCATCTAACGTCCAATTGAGAATATCTAGGTGTTTATTAAAAGCTTTCTTCAAACTCTAACTGATGGCACTGATTTTGCATTCATTCAAATAATATCTTAAAAAAAAGTTGGACACCTATTTTTTAACTCACTCCTTTTACAATCAAAACACAATTTGGGTGTCCAATTTTACTTCAAGTGCTAAAACTAGAGTTGGTAATTCGGGCGAACCAAACTTATTCAGGTTGAGCTCAATTCAGGTTGAGCTTATTGAGATTAGGTTTGAAATATCCTACCCTCTTAAAAAAATCCATGTAGCCAAGCCTACCCCTAATATTTTTTGGCCGGATTCGGTTGGCCGGTTGGACTTGGCCAAAATTGCCAACTTTATAATATATAGAGTTAAAAATTTTAATAGTTGGGTTTATTTAGATCGAACTTAAAGTATATACCCTTTTAAAAAAACTTATATAACCAAGCTCGGTCCTAAATTTTTTTGAACGGATTTGAGCCGGCCCATTGGGCTTGGCCCAAATTACCGACTCTAACTAAAAGCATAAATTTAACCCTAAACCATACTCAATAGGCCACCAGAACACATACACATACACAATTATCAATATCACTTGTAAAGTACATCCATTCGTCAGACAATCAGTAACATTAGCTGTTAATTTGCTAAATTTACTTGTTTATTTACTAACGTCAATTGTAAATTATAAGACTTGTCAGTAATTTATAATTAATGTTAGTAAATTATAAGGTCTGTCAATAATTATAACTGATATTAGTAAATTAACAAAATTAACAATTGAATAATTGATATTGCTGTTTATGATTAAAAAATTAATGTCAAATCTTATATAATTATTAACATATCAACTCATGCAATTTGTAACTAATCATATTCATAAATTAACAAATAGAGTAAGAAAATTAACAACTAATGATTCTGTCTTATTAGGAATTACAAGTTGTGTGAACTCATAGTTGTAAAATTTTCAGAGAAAATGGCACCTGAGCTGGTCAATGTTAGGGAGTTCCAACAATTGGCTAGAGAAGCTCTCCCAAAAATGTATTATGATTTCTATGCTTGTGGAGCTGAGGACGAGTTCACACTAAAGGAAAATAAGGAAGCATTTCGTAGAATAACGTACTATTATTCACTTGATGACATCTGATTGTGGTAAATAGACTGATGCTGATGGGATGCTTTTTCTATGTTGGTTTCTCACTTCTGATCAGCTTACGACCGAGAGTTCTAGTGGATGTTAGTAGAATAAGCATGTCTACTATTGTACTAGGATACAGGATCTCCGCACCAATTATAATCGCTCCTACTGCTTTTCACAAATTGGCTCATCCCGAAGGTATGAATTCATGGAAAGATGTGATTCACCTTCTATTTCCTACTTGTAAATTATTATATCTTTCTGTATTCATCAATACAGGAGAGGTTGCCACAGCCAAAGCAGCAGCGGCATGCGATACTATAATGGTATACTTAAGACAGATAGCCACATCACTTGCTCAAACACCATGCTAAATGTTTCCATGTTTTTTCTTTAAAGGTTGTGTCTTTCAATTCTAGCTGCACTGTGGAGGAAGTTGCTTCAAGCTGCAATGCTGTTCGGTTCGTCCAGCTCTATGTATTGCTCTCAAATGATTCTGATTTCAATTTTTTGCTTCATTTTTGTGCCAAATTTTACCAACTCCTCATTCCTTAAATATCGTTTGTTGAATTCAATTTTGTGATATATGTTCAACAGGTTCACAAAAGGCGAGATGTCACTGTTGCATTTGTGAATAGAGCTGAAAGGCTTGGATATAAAGCCCTTGTTGTAACTGTTGATGTTCCCCGACTTGGTTGAAGAGAGGCAGACATAAGGAACAAGTAATTGATGTTTTTTTTGTTGTATATTCTATAGTCCCTTCTAATAATCTAACAACCACTACTACAAAATGCCCCCTTACTTGACGGTTATTTTAGAAATTATTTGACGGTTTTTAACCGTCAAGTAATGAGGCGCCATATATTTATTTGACAGTTAAAAACCGTCAAATATTTTAGAGATTACTTGACGGTTATTTCAAAATAACCGTCAAATAATCACTTAAACATTTGCATATACTGCAGCAATATACTTGACGGTTATTTTAAATAATCGTCAAGTATTTAGTAATATTTGACGGTTATTTTGTAACAAGCGTCAAATATACTTTTGCAAATTCTGTGTGCCAAATAAGTATTCGTACATACTTGACGGTTATTTTGAAGTAACCGTCAAGTAAACTTATACTTGACGTTTCTTTCTAAATAACCGTCAAGTATTTATGATGTGTTTTTTTAAAAAGCAGCCCCCTATAAATACAAAGCAATCAAATATATATACTAGCCAGCCAACAATAAAAAACAATTGAATCATTATTTATATTGAAATTACAATCTAAATATCTTTAATTTATCTTATATTTACCTATACTCTAAACCCGATGCCATAAAAAAATCTATAACTTTACCTACTTTACAAGTTTAAATTTCAAAATTAATTGGCCTCAGACATAAAATTGACCAAAAAAATAAATATGTACACCAAAACTAATTAGGCCTAACCACTATTGCTATCCACATGTTAAACACAGCCTGAGCTACTTCTTCAAGGGTTTTCTCTATATGTGCAGCTGCATACTGAATACAGTAGGCATCCTCGAAGTACTGTATGTAAAGAGTTACAACAAAATCAAGTTAATAGCTATCTAACAAAAGTTGTTAAAATTTATAACTTAAGTATCATTATATTTAATATATACCTTGTTAGGTAATGTGGTAGGGGCATGGGTGATAATGTCCTTTAAGAATCTCATCAAGCAATAGCCACAGTCATTGCTCTGATCTGGCTGGAGTGGACACTGTGCAAAAAAAAATTACATATCAATAAAATAATAGTTAAAAGGCCACGATTTGTTAATTAAAAACTCAGTCCATTAGGTTTACCTTAACTGTGACCCATGTCTCACAAGAGTCCAATACCCTTAAGGTAGGGGACAAGGTCTTGTTGGTCGCAGTTCGATACAAGACCACAGCTCTAAGAAGGAAATAAAGAATAAATGTTAGAAATTCAATATATATGGATATTAAAATAACAATTAATAAAAATTCAACTTACTTATTAAAAAGTTCTACCATATCTGGCTTATTGCTTAGTTCTCTGTTAAGAGGATCAAGATACTAAATTTTTGAAGCAACAGGGTTAACCACAATAAGCATCCAGTACCCCCTAATAAGAAATAACAAGTGTTATCAAATAAGTAAATATAAAAAATATTTACTTGTACCAAAAGTAGTTAGAAAGTGGCTTACCCTTGACAATAAGGAGCAAGAAATAAAGTATCATTGCTTGCTCCCCTATCCTTAAATTGATTTGAAAGCTACCTTGCTTGATCGTCAAGAGCTTCCTTTGTAATTCCATTATAGGCAGAGACATCGTGGGGATTAATCAACTTGAATCTCGACTCAAGGCCGCTAGGAATCACAAATGAGGTATAAAGGTGGCTTAAGTAAAAAAAAAACCAGGTTAATACACACACGTGCACATATACATATATATAATTTAAGTAATTAACTGAGCATTATCGAAGAAATACCTCATGTAGAAGCTCATCAGACTAGTACTGGCCATTTCGTGCTTGAGAATTTCATTCAAAATTTCATCCCGAACAACTTCAAACAAGCCCGGTCTTCCATACAGCCCATCATCAAAATTAATGATATCCCCAATCGCAACTTGACGAGCCATCCTCGTAGCCATCGCATATGTCTCAAGAGAGGCACGGTATTTGTATTCTACAGTTGGCACCGGTGCTGCTGGATATTGCGAAACTATGGCTGACTCTTTGGTATGGCCTGACTTACCTTTTAGCTTGCTCTTCCCTTTCAACTGCACAACAAAAAAGTTAGATGTTTATAATTATATTATAAAATTATAAATAATTATTTAAACTATACCTTTTTCTTTGGAGGCAATAGGTCCTTTGCCGGCTTTGGTGTTACCACTATTACAAGGTGGCTAGGCCATGCAACGAAGCTCCCTACTGCTTCCCCTACTGTCTGTGCCTCATCAGTAGGAACAGGCAATGGATAGTTGGGGTCGATGGCAACAAGTAGAGAAACTCTAACACAGTCGGGCGAGAGGGGATGATTATAGATTGTGTCCTCGAGAATATTGTACACACGCCCTGTTGCAACCACTCTACGTTTAGGAGTGTCTGCCAAACAATTGCAATCGTTCTCGCCCTAATTAAACAAACAATGACAATCAGTTTCTAAAATAAAAATAATTAGACAAATTCATGAGGTAAAACATATTACCTCAGGTAGTTTTTCTGAGGGGACTGTGCAGCTATCTTTCTGATTAGGGCTAATCTCACCCAAAGTCCTCCCAAGGACTTGCCCTTTCAACAACATGTCAATTAATGCTGCCTGGGCTAGTAGTTACTGCTTCATAACGGCTTGCTCTTCTCTCAGCTCTTGGACCTCAGACGAAGAAGCTGATGTTTGCTTTTTTATCTTGCCAAAATATTGCTTCTTCGTGACTCCGAAGCCAACACCCCTGACACGACCAGGGTGGTCAGCAGTTCCCAACGCCCTAGCCAAGATATCCTCATCCTCAGGAAGGTTGCCCTGTGAAACTTCCTGAGATATGGAATCCTGTGTAGAGTAAATATGTTTAGTTTGAATATTCATAATTAATTATTAAGAAGTAGATAAATATAATACTTACAATCTTTTCAGTAACCTCCTTCACACGGGGGTTGTCAATAATTCCTTCTTTATTAGTGCGTGCCAATGCCCAGAGCTTATGGCGAGATATGGTAACCTCTGATCCCTCCTCCTCTAATTGTTTCTGCTCAATGCCTGCATACCCCAACCTCCCTGCTCTATAAGGATATTCATTCTTCACTACTCTCTCCTTATTCTGTGTACTTAATTCCTTGACGAGTTAATAACAAAAATTTTTGTTAGTACATACACATATAATCAATAAATAACACCAAACTTGAAATTTAAGAAACATTAATACCTTGAATTCCTTCTCACACCGTGAGGCAACAAAAGCATCCCAATCCTCTTATTTTACCAAAGGCTGTAATAAGGGAGGAACTCGAGCTACAAATTCAGCATCAGGATCTTTCAAATATTCTGTGTGATAAAATATCTGAAAGACTGTAGTGCCCTCCCAGCCTTTTGTAGGACAAAATCTTGCCTACTCTCATCAATGTCAAATTCTAACTACAAAATAAAATAAACAACATATCAGATGCATTAATTTTAAAAATAGTTTATACCAAAATATACTTAGTAAAATGTAACTTACTGCTACAGTATCCCAAATAAGAGCCTTCGTGGCCTCATCTACTTTGCGCCATGATTTTACTGTGATAGGCACAGTAGTCTTTACCACCACCCCAATATAACTTATGAATTTTGAGGATTTAATTGCTTGCCCTTTCTTGTTCCATTGCACATCAATTTTTTTTCCTGCAGCTCTTGTTTTTGTCACCTCTTCCATTATCGTTAGGCCTCGTTGAATGTTATTGTACTCCTGCTCTAGCTTTTTCTGTGTACTCGGAACCTCAGTCGAATTTGTAGCTAGAATTAATGGAGGGGTATCAACAGACTCGCTATCAGAAGCCATTTATCTGTAAAGGAAGACAATTAAATCAAACATTAAATATCTTAAACAAAATTCACATAATTAATTCAAACATTAATCAACTTAAATAAAAAGAACACAATTAATTAACTTAAACAAAATACACACAATTAATTCAAACATTAATTAACTTAAATAAAAAGAACACAATTAATCAACTTAAACAAAAAGTTTTATCATTCAAGTTCTCATATAACTTAATTATACTCAATCAAGTTATCCAACAATAATTGATATAAAAATTTTATCCCAACAATCTATTTTGTCCTATAAATTTAATATAACTCAATCATATCTAATCAAGTTATCCAACAACAAAATTAATCACCATCATCACAACAAGGGAAGCAAATTTTCAACAAATTCATAAAATGCCCAACAGTAAATTAATTTTCATATAATCTTAAATTTAATTTCAAAACTAATAAAGAACTGAAAACAAAAGCCTATATACATTCAATCACAAATCATAGTTCTAATGAACAAAAAATTCATATTCCAATTACTAATTCTAATCAACTCTCTAATTACAATCAATTGACAACAATATCACAAGGAAGAAGGATAGGCCAACTTACTTAAGAGAGGTAGAGCATGAGGATGAAGAAGAAGAGCAAGGGAAGGAGGACAGAAGACAACTCGCGTTTTGCACTATTGAGAAGCAAGTAGGGGAATTTGAAGTCAGATTTACCCTAAACACTAAACCTAAAAATGAATTAAACAGATGAAGAAGAAATTAAACTCACATATGGAAGATGGAGAACGAACCCAAACGCCCGAAATGAAGACTTGGATGAATGAACAACCCACAAACCCTAAAAAATAGAACCCACGAGCAAAACCCAAGAAGAATCGAGTCTAAATCTGTGTTTTGGGCAGTTTTAGTGACGAAAAATGATTTTCGAGCACTCTGGGTGTATTTTCAAAAACGTTCGAGTTGCAGAAATGTGAAAATGAAAGGTTCTGGAGCGTAAATTTAAAAGGCAATACTTGACGGTTATTTCATAATAACCGTCAAGTATTCATTACTTGACGCTTGTTATTAAATAACCGTCAAATAAAACTCAGACATACTTGACGGTTATTAGTAAACAAGCGTCAAGTAATTAATTTTTTTTTATTTTTCCTTTTGAACCATATATTTGATGCTTTTTTACAAATAACCGTCAAGTCTTCCGAAATATACTTGACGGTTATTGTAAAATAAGCGTCAAATATATTTATAAAAAAATCAAATCTGGGATGTATATATATTTGACGGTTATGCCAATATAACCGTCAAATATATACTAAATACTTGACGGTTGTTTTGAAACAACCGTCAAGTATTTAACGCCTTTTTTATTTGTCATTTTTAACTTATAACCGTCAAATATAAGCCCTCATATTTAGCTTATTATGTTGTAGTGAACTTCTAGAATCTAGTATTAATTTGTTTGTTTGGGTGGATCAAATACTTTGTATGTGAAGATTGATGCAGCAAGCTATCTCCTAATGTTGTTGGAATGTCCTCTGCAGAATGATTTCACCTAAATTGAAGAACTTTGATGGCTTGTTTTCAAGTGAATTTAAGTCTGTAAGTACTATATATATCCGTATGACTCCAATTTCTACCTTTTCTTTGTCAACTGTCAATTCCATTGCAATTGCATCATTATAATATTACTGCCTCATGATCTAAAATGTAATAGGTTATCTATCATTTTAAACATGCATATTTCTTAATCATTCTATGTATTTCTTCAACAAAATTACTTAAATCATGGGCCACACAAGTTATATCTTCTATGCATTGTTAAGGCCTTATATTATTAAGTAGTTCTTGTTATTGGTGGAAATTTTTAAAAATAACTTGAAACAATTAGAGGTCCTTCTCTCGTTAACCATTACATTGAGCAAACTCTAGTTCTACTATTATTGAAGGAAGAGTTGGACACTAGTTCAAACATCTTGATTGACATGTACAAATAATCATGAATCAAGCATGTCTTATGATCAATTCCTCCTTCATCCTCCTTCTTAGGCTATTATTGTTTCGTGGCTTTCCATCCTAGACATAAACATCAAGACATAGCAATCCTGCTTTGAACTTATTTCAGTTTTTTTTAAAAGAAATATCATTTAAAAAAAGGTAAAATTGGGATCATTTGGATCTCCCTGTAGTTAATTGGGTATAGGCGAATGTCATGTTATCCAAATGTTTGTGCCTAACACTAGTGATTATATGAAAACCAATGACTATTTCCATACTTGCTGATCAAGCTCTTAGAGAATTTACGGGCAGATAGATCATGAGGGAGGAACTTGCTGCGGCAAAAAAGTTGTCACCAGGTGACCTAGTGGTCATGGGTTCAAGTCATGAAAAATAGCCTTTTGCAATAATATAGGGTGAGGTTATATAATGATGTAGAGTGAGTCTGGCCCTCCTTGAACCCCACACAAAGCACAAGGCTCGTGCATTGGGCTATCCCTCACTGGTAGGTGGTAGGTAGGTGATAGGTTCCAAGATGATTAAAAAAAAATAAAAAATATTAGAGCTCATTTAGTTTTTATTTTTAAAAACTTTTTTTGTTTTTTAAAAATAAAAAAATTAAAACTTGTTTCATTAAGTGTTTTCTATTTATTTGTTTGCAAAACAGTTTTCATTTTTTTGTTTTTTAAAAACAAAAAAATAGAAACAACTTCAAATTATTTTTGTTTTCTTTTTTTTATTTTTAAAATATATTACATTTGATTATTAAAAATTACAATTATATTTGCCAATGTGCGTTATAAATCTCCATCATTAATCATTTATAATCATTATTATCAGTCTATTTTTTAATTTTAAAATTGTTTTTAAATTAATATAACCAAATGGATTTTTGTTTTGTTTTGTTTTGAAAAATAATTTTGAAAACTCTATTACAAAATATTTTTTTAAAAACAAAAATAAGAACAGAAACCAAATAGGTCCTAAATCTCTATTAACATATGAAATCAAAATTTAATTTCATAATACTACTAAGAGAATATAGAACCAATAGAAGAAAATAAAAGAAATAAATCTACTAAGATGATATAGAACAATAATCTCATTCTATATTTCTCTCAATAGTCATGCTTTAGAGAATCTTAAAAAAGCCAAGTCTCAAAAGTTTGTTTTATTCATGACATGTCTACTTCTAAATTGCTAAGCATGTTTATAATGCTAAATACAATTTAAAATAATGAATAAAATCTAGATAATTAGATAATTAAATAAAATTGAATAAAACCTTCTAAAATTTATATCCATATAAAATGTGAATAAAATCTAAAGAACTAAATATATGAATACAATTTAAATAATTAGATATCTGGATAAATATATACATATCTAAATAAATATCTAAACATCTATATAAAATTTGGATAACTAAATAGCTAAATAAAATCTAAACAATATTATTAAATAAAAATATCTAAAATAAATTAAAAATAATATTTATTTATAATATCTATCTTTTCAAATCATCCATTATCTCAAAACTCTATTAGTAGGTTATCCAAATTACTTCAGTATTAGAATATAAGATGAGATAAATTTGACCAAACATTAACGCATCAAATTTATTAGTGGCATGCAGTATCCTGTGTCTGCTTTTCCCATCTTACCTTTCTCCTTTTGGAATATGCTGGAGAAATCAATCTGGGACTTGTGTTAAAACCTTTATTTCTTCAGTTATTTATCTTTAATTTTCCTTCAAGATCGCCAACTGATCAACGCTGTATATGGACATGTGTGCCCAAAAACACATGCGAGGGGCATGCTTTATGTGTTTTCGCACATGCATGAGGGTCTAATGCTGCCCTAAAACTGCATTTATGGGTTTCATTGGATGAAATTGTTAACCTTGATTTAAAATTGCAGGATAATGGTTCAGGTTTGGAAGCTTATGTAAAGCAAACACGTGATGCATCGTTGCAATGGAAGGTATGTATAAGAATTGAATTAGAGATCACTTTTCCCTTTTCATAGTCTTTTAGGAAATGTCTCAAAAATCATGAGATGAGCAATGCTTCATGAAATGGCGAAAAGCAAATGTTCTATTATTGAAAGAATCACTGAAGCATGCAAAAAATTTCTATTCGATAGAAAATCCCATGAAAATTTTCAACTTCTTGGACTTGGTTTACCAAATATCACTCGTGAGGATATAACCATATTAATTATGTTTTTTACTCGGTAGGTACTGATTTTCTATCTTCTGCATCTTTAAGTTCAGCATTAATATCCAATGATATAAAACTGGAGTAACGTACTTTTAGGAGAACCACTAATCTAGTTTAATGAGTGCAGGAACATGGCCTAGCTGATTGTCTCTGGAGGATTGATGCCTAAAATGTTATCATAAGCATATATATTGCACTCTCACTTTAATTGTTGATGGTGAAGATCTAAAACAATTGTTTTTGTATACTAAATAGAGCACCATATTGTCTGCAGGATACAGCATGGCTGAAATCTATTACGAGTCTGCCCATTGTCATCAAGGGTATACTTACTGGTGAAGATGGTATGTAAAAGTTTAGTGTATTAATCTGCTTGATGATCCATTTTACAAAGAATTGGTTAAACCCTTGAAAGGCTTGCTTTGAGAACTTTTTGCTTTAATGAGAAAATAATTGATTCATTCGTCTCTTACATAGAAATCCTTCTCGCAGTCAATTAATTTTCAAAACTTATGCCTTAATGCTTCTGCTGACATTGTTGCAATGTATTCACTAATAAAATACTCAATATGTAATGGAATCATATTGGCAGCAATTAAGGCGGTGGAAATAGGTGTTGCTGGTATAATCGCCTCCAATCATGGAGCCCGCCTGCTTGATTATTCTCCAGCCACTATTTCTGTTCTTGAAGGTGATTCATAATATGATATCGGATCAAGTAAATTCAGTATAATTTTTCTTCTTATCGTCAAAACATATGGTTTTTTGCTCACACACACATAAAAAGGGCTTAATATAAAAAATGCAGATATTTAGCTTGATGTGGTTGTGGGCAAAAATTGCGGCTGCAATGGGCAAATTTGCCTGCGACGGACAGCATTCACTGTGGCAACTTGCAAAAATAGAAATTAAATTTTTTATATATCTTTTTTGTCCAAGACATCTCCACAACCAGCAGCTATGAGATTAATAATCCAAAAAATCTAAGCTGTATTTAAAGGGTTATCCTCATCCAAATAATTTTATGAATAGGTTGAAATAAGTTGGGAGAATGGCAGCGTGGGCCTCCAGATAAAAAATAAAAAGAAAATAGTGAAGGGCAAAACAACTAAAAGTTCATTTATATTTAAGTGAATTGATGAATTTGAATTTGTGCATAGATGAATTTTCAATTGTCCTAAGCTCTTATTGTTTTTTTCCCTCCTCTGGGAGATCTCACTGCCATTCTTCCAAATAAGTTTTTTTGTTTTGTTTGCATAGCATTATTGACATTATTTTTTAATTCATTCACATTAAAATGAGGGGCATATTTAGAAAATATTCTTTAATGCTTCAATGATTCTCCAGAATGCCTTGTACAAAGACCAAAACTTACTTCTAATATATAAGACCAGAGAAAGTAGAACATAATATCTATAGCAGATCATACTGCTCTCAATCATCAAACTCTATGTGACAGACGGGGCTCCTATTTAGTTGTATGATTATAGTGCTTGGTATGATTCGGGGTTCAAAAGTATAATGGAAAGAATGCAAAAAGAAAGTCTGATTTAGTTTAGGTTATTTTACATGTTTGCCATGCCATGTAATTAGAGTACTCATGCTTGAAACAAGTGATAGGCGAGTATTATTGGGGTTTAGCGAGCCCAGTATGATTCATATTGTTGCCCTATGAATGCAGGTGGTGCATGCTACCAAAGGTTAAACTCCAGTGCTCCTCGACGGTGGTGTGCGGCGAGGAACAGATGTATTTAAAGCTTTAGCCCTCGGTGCACAAGCTGTCCTTGTAAGCTCTAAACCTTAGCTGATAAAGTGATCTCTTATAATCCATCTACAGAACAACCAACAACTAAGCCCTGTGCATGGGTTATTTTGGTGACTTTGTAGAAAACATCTGACTTTTAAGTATTACTTTGTCCTATTTATAAATCACTTTTAATATGTTTCACCAGTATTAAAAAAATTTAAAACTCATTAATTTTATTTTAAAATTTAATAAAATTTTAACTTTACTCCTATTAAATATGCACACTTCAATAATATATTCTCTCTCTCCAACATTCAATGAAAAATTAAAAAAAATTTATAATAAAAATTTAATGATATAACTTATAAATAAAATTAAAAAAATTCTCCCCTCTCTGTCGAGAGGGAGTACATATTTCAATCTGACTTGACTTCAATTTAGGGTATGTTTGAGAGACCGCACATATGAGAATGGCCTCGCTGTCCAGATGGATTCATCGACATAATATTCTTGCTTATTATTTCACATGTAACAATAAAATTCCCTCAGTGAAAAAAAAAAATCAAAGAAAAAGAGAAGGGCGAGAAGGATGAGGAATCGGTAGTTAGATGACGATTTTCCTTCCCGTTTTTGGGGAAAATGTTTTTTAATCCATAATCTCTCAATTTAAAGTAACTTAAATTACATAAGGGGAGGACTGTGGAAGATTTTGAAAGGTTGGTTGAAAGTCCGCCACTATTTTTTCCTTTAGTCTAAGTGACAAGTTTCACCTCTCCTCCTTCTCCATTACCCCCATCAAAATATATATACTTATTATTAAGCTTTAAAGAAAAGGAAAGATTCAGATCAGTAATCTTCAATAATTATGAATCTTAAAAATTTCCCTTAAAATTCAATAATTACTATCATCAATTACTGGTCCATGCAGGTTGGACGGCCAGTAATCTATGGACTTGCTGTAAAAGGGGAAGGTGGGGTGAGACATGTCATTGAAACACTCAAGACAGAGCTGGAGCTCACTATGGCTCTATCTGGATGCCCTAATCTGAAGGACATTACTCGGAGCCATGTTAAGACAGAGAGAGATAGGCTTCTTTCGATGTTTTGATTGTGTTGTAGAGCACTTCCCAATCCCCCCCCCCCCCAACACTCGGCTTTCTTATTTCTGTTTAACCAGTACATTATGTACAGGCCAAGAAGGGAAAAACAAGATTCTCATGTTATAAATGACTTGAATGCCTTGTTCTAATGTAATGAGTCAAATTATCCAAAGTCGAATATATCTCCTCTGTTCTTGCATGAGTTGTATCACCGGCAAGAAACACGTGAACCCCATCTTTGTCTTCTATCCAGCTGCATCCTGGACTCTTCTGCATGCCTTCTTCTTTCATCAGTTGTCTGGTTTGAGCAAGATCATACCATCTCCCTGCTGAAGCATATAAATTCGCTAATAGAACATAGTTTGCATTGTTGTTAGGCTCCAACTCCAAGAGATTTTTAGCCGCAATTTCTCCTAGGGAAATTTCACCGTGAATAAAACAACCTCCAAGCAGAGAACTCCACGTCACAGAATCAGCTTCCATTGGCATTTTCTTGATAAGTTCATATGCTTCATTGAGTTTGCCTGCACGGCTCAAGAGGACAATCATACATGTATAATGCTTCAATGTGGGCGCCAAGCCGTAAGTTTCCATCAGGGAAAAGCATTCACGACCCATCTCAGTTGACCCAGCATGAACGCATGAAGAAAGAACTGATAGAAAAGTGATGTGATCTGGTCTAACTTGGCCAGCTAACATTTTGCGAAAATGAGCAATTCCTTTCTTCCCATGTCCATGCATGGCATAAGCAGTAAGAATAGCATTGTGGGACACCAGATCAGGGTTTAATATTCTGTTATAAGTAATCATGCAATACTTGATATGCCCACATTTCCCATACATGTCCACTAAGGCAGCTCCAAGGTGAACATCTGAATCGTGCCCAGCCCTAATTGAATATGCATGGACCTGCTTTCCTCGTTGGATGGAGGCCAACTTAGAGCATGCTGTTAAAATTATTCCAACTGTGTATATGTCTGGTTTCAAATTTGAGTTTTGCATCTCAGTGAACAATTGAATTGCTGAATCATAATGGCTATTTTCCACACACCCAGCTAAAACACCATTCCAAGTATACATATTGGGCTCAAAACCATCACTTACCATTCTCTGGAGAAGTTCTTGAACCGTTTTAGATTGATTGCAGTGCGCATAGCCACATATCAAAACATTCCAAGTTGCTATATCCCTTTCACTCACTTCATCAAAAGCCCTTTGAGCAGAAAATATGTCATGGCACTTAAAGTAAAATTCTACCAAAGCTCCGCCAACGAAACGGTTGGATTGCAGACCTCTGACAATGGCTTGGGTATGTATCTGTTTCCCTCGTAGAATGGTAGCCGTGTCAGCACAAGCAGTAAGAACACTTCCAAGAGTGAAGGAATCTGGAGTAATTCCATTTTTAAGTGAATCTTGAAACAAGCTTAAGGCTTCATCATACAGAAAGTTGTCCACGTATCCTGAAATCATTGAATTCCATGATATTCTTTCCCTTTCAACACCCTCCTGCTCCATCTCATCAAATAACCTCCTGGCTTTAAAGATGTTGCCATTTTCACTATACCCTGCTATCATTGTATTGTAAGAAGCAGAGCATTTCCTTGAAACCTTGGAAAACATTTTGAAGGCACTTTCCATATCATTGCACCTTCTATACATGTCTAATAACCCATTAATAATAAAAGCATTAGACGTGAAATTACGTCTAATGATAAAACCATGTAATACTTTCCCGAGGTTCAGTTTTCGTAACCTTGCACAAGAAGGAATAACACTTGCCAGTGTCCGCATATTTGGTTCGAGCCCTGCTGCTTGCATTTTAAAGAGAAGTTGAATTGCTTCCTCGTCATAACCATTTTGTGCAAATCCTGCAATGACTGCACTCCAAGAAACTATATTGGGTATCACATCACCAAGAGACATTTTTTGTAAGAGATCCATAGCCTCATATGCCTTCCCATTTGTAGCACAAGCAGTGATAATAGAATTCCAAGAAACACAATCCTTTGTTGGCATTTTTTCTAGAACTTTCTTTGCATTGTCTAAGCTTCCACATTTACCATACATATCTATCAGAGCATTGCCCACATAAATATTTTTAACAAACTGACTTTTCAAGAGAATCCCATGTAGTTGCCTACCCAATTCCAAAGCATCAAGACCATAACATATCTTTAACACCACAGGGAACAAAAAGAAGTCCAATTGAACATCTTCGTCTAGCAGTTCTTGAAAAAGAAGAAGCACTTCCTCAAATAACCCATGATCAACATAAGCACTCAGGATAGCTGTCCATGAATACACGTTTCGAAGAGGCATTTTGTCGAACAGCAAACTCGCATTTTCTAAACAGCCAGTTCTTCCATACATCTGAAGCAACTTGTTTTCAACAAAGTCATGCTCTTGAAACCCAGTCTTGATGGAGTGAGCATGCACCTGTTCACCCAAACTCGGGCACGCACAAGATTCGAGAATAAAGGCGTAAGTGGTTGAGTTCACAGGTTCATCAAGTTTGAAGAAATGGGATTGGAAGGATTTTGAAGGCTGGAAGGACAGGCAAGGTGGCTTTGTTCGCTTGGATGAAAAATGAGAATGGTGCATGAATGAGTCTGGTGGCGGGCAAGTTGTGGACTCCAATAGCTGGATGGACATGGACAATGACATGTTGGCTTTGCTGCGAGATAACTCCAGAACACAGTAAGAAAGCTTCGGCTGTTCAACTGCCCAAAATTTCTTATTATTTCAACACACTGACTATTCGTCCCATCTAATCCACATCGAGTATACTGTGCGGAATTCATGCATACTTGTCAGCATTTCTTCTCATGCCATCAGTTTATGGTTTCTTGATCACTCGCTGATGTCAATATCAGGAGCTTCAGAAATGGGGCTGTGAAGGGGAAAAGCCGAGAATTTTTATAAGGAAAACACTCAAAAAAGTATCGAGAATTTCAAACCATTATTCTAGGGTTTAGCAATATGCTTAAGAAACTAGTTTCCTCGGTTTCTTGAATTTTGTGGCTTTAGCAGAATCCTTGAGGCGACAAGTTTCGAACCTCGACGGGGCCGGAGGTTATCTCCCTCGACGGCGGACCACCGTGGATGAGGGAGTGGGTTTTGAAGCTCTTTCGGTGGAAACGAAGAAAGGAAATGAATTTTACAGAGTCAGAGAGGAATGAAATGGATTGCCAGGCCGTTCTGTCGATGGAAATTGCTTGATTGGTACTGGACTCTGTTTTTATGTTTAAGTAAAAAAATCTGTTTAAATTATTATTTTAAAATATATATTTAAATTGGTAAAATAAAAAATGAAAAAATAATTTATTTTATTAACATAGCAAGCGACTAGCGTTCACTTTTTCGTGCATTTTACGGGAGCATATTTTCAAAGATTTTTCTTGGCTTAATTTTATTCAAATTATTTCTTATATTATTTATTTTAAATATTTAATGTACTTTTGTAATAGTATGATTACATTATGGATGCGATCCAAATATGCATTCAGGCAAGATAATAATTTTGTCTAAAGATAGGAGCTTGTTATTGAACTTTATACTGAATATTGAAATTTGTTAGTGTCAAACAACTTCGACATAATATGAAAACTTTGACATGGCTAGCTATTATAAATTGGTCAAATTAGCATCCATTGATGTAATTTTCAAACAAACCTATTACAGTCTATTCAAAAACAATGCAATATCCAATTATTCACAGAATCTTAGCCAATACCTTCACTTTCCCTTTCTTCACGTTTGACATTTCTCTTAATACTTTCAATTTTTGATTATATCAACATTTTAACACGAATAACTGCAATAAAGATATGAAGGTGCAAACACCAAACCGGCTAGATCCATATTACTTTTAGTATATACTGCTAATAAATAACTAACCTTATTATACTCTCTTATAATAGATGAACAATAGTTCTCCAATCAGTTAAGCTAAAAATTGAATTTCACATTGCCAACACTACTGAATAAGCTTATAATTACGTCAAACCTAGATTTACATTTTTTTTTCAGAACATTAGTAAAATTTATCGTAAAGCTCTGCTTAGTAGTACCACAAACACAATATGAAGTTCTAAATGCCTTCAAAATTTGCACCCCACGCATTACATACTTCATCGGTTCATTGTCTCCAATGTCCAACAATTACACATTACATAATAACCTAATATTTTCGTCACACAGCGCTCCCATCTCTTGCTCCCAGCTTGCAAAATACCTCTTTATGACATGCTTACAGACCCCTTATGGTAGCTTTCTATACTACTAAATTTTGAATTCATGTTTGCTCGTCCCCAAGGGGGAAAAAAAGGGGAATGTAGTACATGTACGTCTTACGTGATTTCCAGATAGTACAATAAGAATAAAACTATTTTTAAAAAAAATTACTCCCATATCATCACCTAATGATAAAAGCCTGATAATGCGAGATTTTAGTGAATGAGCATGATGCAGTGTCTCTGCTTCTTCCTGACTCTTCTTGTTCCTATGATATTTGGATTTTGAAATATACCTCAAAAAAGGGGGGAAAAAATGTTGAGATGATATTCCACTATTTATCAGACATACATATTTGCATATATTCAATGATGTGAGAATAAAATAAAAAAACATAGAAACTGTCCTCAATCCTTAAACAAATTAAGCATCAAAATTCAACAATAGATGGTACGGATAAGCAATATGTTGGCTCCTATAGTTTCTTAAATCAAACTGCCCAATTACCTTGTAGCATTGTAAAGTTGTGATGGCCAAGGTAAAGCCCCGCCAAAATCAATGATGACATTAGTGCCCCAAGTTGGGTCGGAGAAAATGAGTTTGCTTAGATACGGGCTGTTTTAATTTATAGGTTAGCTGATTAGCTCACTTATATTTAAAAAAAAATAAAAAATAAATAAATAAGATTGAGTTTAAAGTAAAGTATACATAGTAAGCATGCATGGAATTGCAGTTTAAATATAATTGATACTTGTACATTTCTTTAATTCAAGTTTAAATTATAGCAGAAAATAATAAAAACACACTCCTCATATATAAGTTAAATATCTCAAATAATAATATTATATTTTTATTTTGTCCAAATAAAGATCTAATTTAGAAATTACCAACAATTTTCAATAATAATTTGACTTAGTCATTTATGCTCTTTCAATGTTGAGGAGTGATAAAATATAAACAAGACAAAGAAAAGAAATTGTGTATATGAAAAAGAGAAACTTGCATAAAGTACAAAAACTATAGAATAAAATGATTACAAAATTAAATCAGTCTATATTTAAGTGGTGATATAAATATGACTTGATTAGAAGAACTTTTATTGCTATTTGGTTAATTAGTTTTAGGGGTAATATATGATTTCTTCTACCACTAAAAAATAATATTAAGAGGTGAATTTATAATTTTTAAAATTAAAAAAAAAAGTTATTAAAAAAATCCGCCAACCCATTGTGGGTTATGTGAGTTGGCAAAATTATAGCTCGCATAGGATGCAGCTTATACTAACCTACCTTACTAGCTCACAATCTATTACGAGCCAACTCCGTAACTTATGAGTTAGCTTATATTACTAGCTCTAATATAAATAGTTTATCTTTGAAGGAGAAAAAACAAAAGGATGAATGACAAATAGATCCTAAGATGATCAATTAATTTAAATTAAATCTCAAGCATCAAACTTTAAAAATTAGCAAGTTCCTCTCTCAATTTTGCAACTTTATTATAATAAATTTGTAACTTATTTTTTAAATTTTAATATTATTGAAAATAAATAAATTTATTTTTCTTATTAAAATTTAAAACATAAGTTACAAATTAATCACAATAAAATTACAAAATTAAGAGTCAAATTTATAAATATTTAAGGTTTGATACTTGAAATTTGATTTAAATTAGTTAGTCTCCTTGAGACTTCTCTATCAGCCTCCCCAAACACAAAAAAAGAAAGAAAAGAAAAGAAAAGAGGAAAGAATGAGAAGTGAATTAATCTCCAAGACATGTTTTCACAAAAATATTTGCAAGATGCATGTAGTCAAGCTTTCTACTAATTGTCCACTTTATTACTTTTTAGTTGCATTTACAAAAAATAAAGCTAAATTTCTTTAACATGTATGATCATTCTTTTATCAAACACTCCTCCATATCAAATTATAAGATAATTTTTAAAAAATAATACTATCTTAAAATATAAGATAATTTGACAAAAATAAAATTTTATTAATAATTTTTTTTAAATATTACTCTTTAAGGACAGAGAAAATTGAAATGGTTATAAATTTAAAACTATATTAAATAAAACATATTTTTAAAAATTTACATTTTTATTTTAAAAATATAAAATTATAAAATATTAGTATTGAATTTCAAATCACCTTTCCTTTGTATATTAAGTTATTTTATGATTTGAAACAAAATGAATATTTGATAAAGTTTGCACGTTACTCCATTTCTTTTTACTCTTCTCTTTTGCATCTCTCTTATCTCTAACTCCATCCCTCTCTTAGGCCATATTTGTTAGAGTGGAAATCTTAGGCATGGAAAAGGAATTGGTGCGGGAATCCTAAGAGAGTGATGTTTGGTACACATAAATCACAACTTCCAAGAATCTTAATTCTAGAAAAAATGGCAAAATTGAATTCTTCATTTACTTCCATGCAATCGGACAACTCTCCCTATAATCTAACATTTTCTCTCTTCTACCCTTCAGCCTTCAACTTTGATCTATTGCTAGTTGAACTTCACAAACACTATGCCTCCATCATTAGCAACTCCGACGGAATGGGACCCATTCTTGCGGAAGAATAGGACCCATAAAGCCAACACCAAGAAGATGAAGATAACACATAAAAGAATGCCATAGTCACATTGAAATCTAAACTAGTCGCGAGTCCAATCAAAATCTTTCCACTAGACAATTCGTGTGAGGAGTTTGGGAGAAGAAGGCAAGGAGGGCATCACAATTCTTCAACCATCATAGCTTTGTTGTTGGAAAATCCATCACATCAGCATCTCCACCACCACTGCACCTCCACAACCATCGCTCCATAATTCGATGGTACCTCGTTCGACCTGTGCATGCTGGACTGACCCTGATATGTTTTTAAAATGATTTGTTTTTAAGATTTGTGGGGGATTCTAATATGTTTTTTCGTGGGTTTGTATGTTGCTGTCTAAGAAGAGGGTTAAAGGGTTAGAGAGAAAAAGGAAAGGGACACATGAGGTATTTAATTTTTAGGAAAAGGATAGTTTGGTCTTTTATCATTTTAAGTATAAATACTTATTAAAATTATATCAATATTCTATCATCATACAAAATTTAATTCTATTTCAATTCTGATTCTAATTCTGATTTTATAAAAAACTCTTCCATTATATCAAACATGACTTTACTTTATGAATACTCTCTCTCTTATCCCCCCCTAAAAAACACACATTTATTTTTGCAACCAATGTACATTCATACACATACTCTTTGCTTTTGCTCATTTTTTTCTAATTACCTTTCACTTTTACTGTCATATATATGCATTTTTTTATTTTATCCTTATATAATATATAGCCTTTCTTCAAAAAAAAAAAAAAGGAGAGAAACACACACTCATACACACACAAATATGTTAACCTCATAACCTCTTTTCAAAACAAAAGGTGGCGTTATTACTAAAATAACTAATTATTGACTTTTTTTTATATATATTTATTCCTACAAATATTTCCTCTTCTTGTCAAAGTTTTTTTTATCGTGTTTCTTTTTGTCAAACTTAAGAGATAGGATAGTGTATTTTTTTACAAATTAGACAAGTTACTCTTTCTGCATGCACCTTTATGTATATAATGTGTTATTCATAAATTTCTTTGAAAAAAATTATATCTAGGTCCCATATAAAAAAATTTATTATTAAGTGGTCTCATAAAATTCACAAAATGCCTTCAAAGAAAATTATGTGAGAATTTTGCGAATTTCATGAAAATATATGATGATAAATTTTTTTATGTGAGACTTATATGTAATTTTTTAAATCATAGTTCACACTTTTCAGGGTTTCATCCCATTTTTGTTGTTAACATTCCATTGATATTATATACAAAAATATTGCATGCACTTTTTCATCTTGAAGAAGAAAAAGAAAAATCAATGATGGCATTAATTTATCTCATTTGATAAGAATATTTCTCAATTTTCATATAAGATTAATTCCAAAAATTATTGTTATTCTATTTTTTCCTTACCAACATTAGGTTCATAATATAGTTGGAATTGAGAATATTTTTATAACTTTTTAACACAATGGCACCTTTTTATTGTTTCTGTATGAACTATGTAGTAGATAATACTTATAATAAAAAAATTATTTTTGGTCAAATACTTACACTGGACTGATTTTGCCATGCATTAAATATTCAATCATATTTGTCAACACACAAAGTTCCATTGTCCGCAACCCCCACCTCTGATTTATCCAATTGGACAACTAATTTTCATTTGTCCACTATATTTAACTTTATACAACTTATGAAATTTGAACCCGCCTGTGCAGATTTGACTGACCAGAGCCTTTTCTATATCTACACCACCTTATACATCAAATGCATAATGCCATTTCCTGTAAGATACATTTACCATTTGATCACACTTTTTATGTGTGATGTCTTTTTACCATTTGATCTTCTTCTCTGCACGTCATCTCCGTATACCTGCGTGCAACTCCCTTTCTCTATCTCTATACATTATTAAAACATTCATCATTTTAGATCAAATTGGATTTGAATAATTTCTTAAAATCCATGGTGAGATACATGGATGGCAACAAAGAAAGAGTGAACTAAAAATAGCAAGTTATCATCACATGGAGAAAGAAGACAAATTGAGGATGATTCAAATATTTCTCAGACTGTCTCTTCGTGTTACCCATAGCGAACTCTCTAAGCTGTCATCTTCGTCCTCGAATGATGCACTAAGTTGACCTCTGAACGTGGTTGTCCCGGCGACAAGGCTTGACAGATGCGAAGATCAATGACATGCAGACATGGATCAACGAGGCAATAACGGATCAGGAACGTATTGGGGAAGATAAAGAAGTCGAGGGAGTACACAAGCAACAGCTTGGCTATCGCTGCAAATATTTGCATATTTTTGCACCGCTTCAAAATGCAGAACATCATTTTTTTTTTAATTAAAGGGAGGTACAAAAGTCCAACAAAGGATACAAAGAGATCAGGTTACCGTATGAGACCTATTCTTTTTATAATCCAGGTGGCTGATCAAAATTACAAAAACTACCGACATAATCTAAAGCATTGAGAGCAAGTAAATGAGCATGGAATTTAGCTTCACGGTACATGAAATTCAGAGACTATACTAGAGGATGAGTCAAACAATTCCTCGCATACTCAATAGTGTCTCTAATGGGTGATAACTCACATTAGTCCTGCTGATCAATTAATTGTCTCAGCACAGTCTGTGACACCTGAACTCTTGGAATATTCAAATGATAGCAAAGTTCACAGCCATAGATTATTCAAAAATTTCAGTAATTAATACCAGAAGGAAAATGACCACATGGAGTGAAATCCCACAACCTACTCACATGGCTGTCACGAATCACACCACGCTTGGAATGCCATTTTGTAAGAAACATGATGTCTAAGTGGAATTATTAGTAGCAGTTCGACACCATTGATAACGATTTCTCCTAAAAGAGTCACGCATAGAATAGAATTGTTGAATAAGATCCAATGACTCTCAGCTTTATGTAATATTCCCTCTTTCGAATAATTCTCTCACCATCTTCCTCAGAGAGAACGTGTTTGCATCTCACACACCAAACATCCCACAAACATGGCCAAAAAGAACTCCCAGGTACTTGCTTAGTGAAATCGTGACTCGCATGATATTTCAGATTTCATAGCAAGTCATCACCACTCCTCACCACTTGCGGAGCAACATTTAAAAAAACCATTTCTATCCATGAGAGAAGAATGACATTATATTGTATACTTATGGAACGAAAAATGTGGTTTGAAATTTGAAATTGACTGGACTTTCTAGGCAGGAAAAGATTGTAATTATTGTTCGCAGCCGTAAAAGAGACAACACCTGTAAAAAAAACTGTAAGAGGCCTACACGGAGCCTGAGATTTAAACGTTGCAAATGCAATGCTAAAAATAAAGCCACCTAACCTAATAAATCAAGTAAATCACATGACTTTATAAACAGTACTTCCTTTGTTTTTTATTTATAAAAAATTAATTTTATTTAATAAGTTACCTATTAAACTTTTATCATAAATTTTTTTATTTGACCTCCGTTAAATATTAAAAAGAAAAAATGTATTATTAAAATATATATATTTAATAGGAATAAAGTTAAAAAATTATCAAATATTTTAGACAAAGTTAATGAGTTTTAATATTTTTTTAATTACGTAAAATATGTTAGAAGTGCTTTGTAAATAAATTAAAGAGACTAGAACCATAAAGAAAGCAATGGCTTGGTGAAAAAGTATCATAGGATATATTAATTATCATTATGAAAGCATGATATTTTCTAACTTTTCTCTTGTTTTGCATAATAAAAGTAACAAAATATTTAAAGATGTTTTGATTTTTCGGTTTATCAAAATAACTTTTAACTTTTTTTAAAAAAATAGATAGCAATACATTTTTTAAATAGATTTTTTATTTTTCAGAACAAAAAACTGTTCTAAACCAAATAGCCAAGACCCAAGTCCACAAAAGCATAAACTCACACAGGAGAAAGTTGTTAAATATAATAATTATTTTTTGAAATTAAATAATTAGATTAAATGAATTAAGAAAAAAAAATTCAAGGATCACTGGAAGAAATTTATATCAATAAATAACCAATATATTTTGAAATTGCACTATAAGTCCTTGGCTCACGTGCGCAAGTAGTAAACTAAACCACACACAAGTAGTAAACTAAATTTCTAACCATTTTCATGTTATAACATAAGGCTATCTTGTTAATTCTTGAATAGTATATTGTGTATTTTATTAATGTTATTATTAATCTGGTAGAGTCAATTATAATTAAAATTTTAAAACTTCATGCATTTTACATATTAAAAATCCAAATGTATATTGTTAATTACGAATGAATTGTTGTCCAAAATCTAAATGAATACTTTTGATGAAAGACTAACAGATACCATTAAACTCATCCTATCATTTTTTCTACCTTATTAAAATTGGAATAGATTGTTATTAATTTTGAATAAATATTGTGAAAACATAAATGTATATTTATTGATGAAAGACTAATATATACAATTAAACACATCCTACTATTTTTTTAACTTGATAAAATCTAAATAAATTGTTAATTTCAAATGAATTGTTGTGAAAATTAAATTGTATATTTTTGGATGGAGGACTAACAAATTTGTACAATTAAGCTCATCTTATTTAATTTTTTAACTTGTTAGATCAACTGGATTGTTAATTTTGAATAGATTGTTGTTAAAACATGAATGGATACTGTGTTGATGAAGCACTAATATGTACCATTATGCTTATCTTAGCCATTTTTTCTAGCTTGTTTAATCTGGAATGTACTATTGTTAATTTTGAATGAAATTATTATTAAATTCAAATGGATATTTGTTAATAAAAACTAATTAAAATTCAAATGATATTTGTTAATGAAAAACTAACACGTACAATTACAACCCATATATCCATTTTTCTAACTTGTTAAACTCAAATGGACTGTTATTAATTTTGAATGAGATATTGTTAAAACTTGAATGAATATTTATTGATAAAGAACTAATATGTACAATTATACATATTATATAATTTTCTCTAACTTGTTAAAACTTGAATAG